>NC_140104.1:7747250-8287250 GCF_964237585.1 Gallinula chloropus
ATTTGCTCTGTGACATCCTGTAATGCTTGCTCTTAGTTTCAGCGCCTGCAGTCCTGTTATTCCTTGCCTGTACCAACCATCGCAGGGGAAAGCCCACTGCCAGCTCTCACTGTTGGAGAGAGGAATTTGAAGCTGTACCTGGACTGAGCACTAATGGTTTGGAAAAAACAAAACCCACCAAATCTCACCAATGTCATCCAAGGTTTGGGGATGAAGAGGAAGGTCACCTCAGCAATGTTTTTCCAGCACTGGAGAGACAACTTCATGGTGATCTCCGAATTAAGGAATAATTACCCATTTCAGCCCAAGCCCTGAGCAACCCAGACAGCCTGTTTCTGGGTGCGAGTCTGGGAAACCCTCAGCACGACCCAGCCAGTCTCTTACCTGGAGTTTCTGGGAGCAGCTGAAGGATGAGCTGTTACTGATAATAAACACCAAAGCAGGCAAAGCCACAGGGAACCTTCGTTGAAGTCAATGGTCATGTGTGTGCAGTCCTGTTGCCTTCTGCTCTAAACCAGCCCAAACATGGGGTCACAGGGGCTGTGCAAGCCAGTCCCATGAGGCCACGATGCCCTGGGCTGACACTCAGCACCTGTAGAAGACCAGGTTAAACAGATGGTGCTCACGACTGAGGCTGCAGCACACCAAATCACCCTCTGCTCCCTGCAAACCCCTGTGTTTCGCTGTGTGAGACAAGTGTGTTCCCAGCAAACACAGCCAGCCAGTGTTCAGAGCATTCTTTGTGTCAGAGAAAAGCAAAATGCCACAGCTAGCCAAAAGGTCTCCTGACTGCATCGATGTCTCCCAGTATCCCTTAAGGGTAGTATCCCTTGTCAGCTGGCTCTCTCCACTCTTCCCCTTTTTCATAAAAGAGGATTTTCCTCATGGCAGGGAATGTATCCAATGAATTTAAAGCCACAAGGGGAAAAGATACCAAAACAGCAGCCTGTAAACCCAGTGCCCTTTTAGCGGTGCTTTCACTTCTGGAGGAGCTGCTGTGCTGCTGTGTTAAACTATCTGCTGGCAAACAGCATGGGGACACCGCTGGGGCTGGCATTGTCTGTCCCCAGCAGCGGTGGCAGGGGAGTGACTGCATCCCATGGTGAGGTTTGGGATGTGCTGGGGGAAGGAGGGAGCACCTGGGCTCTGCCGGACCCTGCTGAGTCTGTGTTTTCCCCGCCTTGCCCAGAAACCCGGCATCAGAGCACCGGGGAGGGTTTGCCAGCTCTGAAAGCAAAAGTTGGGAAATTCCAACTCTCTTTTCTAAAGCTCCTTGCTTGGCCCAATGAATTGATTGCAAGAGATAAAACTTAATGAAGAGGCAATGTTTTCCCAGCATAGTGCTTGACTCCAAAAAGCAGAAGCCGCAATAGATTTTGTTTATGTGCATGTCCATTGCCTTTTATTTATACACAGGGTGCTCCGAGCTAATCGCACGTTGCCAGGCATCGCAGTGGAGCTGCTTTCTCCTGCATTTCCCATCGGCTTGAATACACCTGTAGTGCAGCAGGCAGGAAGGGCTCACTGCTTGTAGCATCACTGAGAGCTCAGGCTGCCAACAGCAGCTCTGTCCCAAGAAGAAATCCAGAGGCTGCATGGTTATTAATAGGAATTTTAAAAAATTGAGCAAGCCCTTCTATGGCAAGCAAAGAGCACCAAAGTTTTACATTTTAAGGGGGAAACCCAGGAGACCCACCGCTGCTGCGGGAGGAGGGGGTTGCACGGGACTGGGGGTGAGAGGAGAATGCTCAACGCTGGGCATGTGGGGCATGCTGGGGATGTCCCGGGACATCCTGTCACTCCCTCTGGATCAGCCACAGGAAAGTTGTGCTGGTAACAGATAAAGGGCCCTTCCCATGTTCAGGTGAATATGTGTACCCCTAGATATGGCTTAAATCCCCCCTGAACTCATCAGAGTTATGGTGCTCTGAGGATTACAGTGTTTGAGGATTTTGCTGGTGCCAGTGAGCACCCTTTGTCCCAGCCAGCACCCACCACCACCGATATTCTCCTAACCCTATTTTACAGCATGCCAAAGGCTGTCTGAGTGGGTTGGGTCAGGTGTCCGCACCTCACACTGCAGAGCTGCTTGGTAAGGCTCTGGCAGTGAGCGAGCTTTGCCCATCACACTGTGCGCAGCATCCTTTCCACGTGCAGGCACCGGCCCCAGCGCGTGGGGAAGCAGCAGTCACTCCTTCATAAAGGGAAGCTTCACTGGGGGGAGAAAAAGATTTACTGGCAAATAATTGTCATTTGCTAACCTTGTCATGGCAATCTTTATTCTTTTCTTTTTTCCAGAGGCATGGGGCATGGTGAATGCCAGCATCTGTTACAGGCTGGAAAACAAGTAAACAGGGATATTCCTGGTGGCTTTGAAAGAGCATTTAATGCTTAGCTCTCTACACTTGCCTTTACTAGGAAAATTACTTCAGGATGTGCTCAGCATGTGTATGATGATGAGTGCCTGGGAAAAACCAAAATATAGAAGGCAAGCCCTTGCTACACACAGGCTGAAAAAAAATCCACGAGTCCTCCTGCCAGATGTTGACATTTTGATTTGCATAAAGGTAAACTTTTGAGTTGATGGCATGTTTAATTTCCTAAAACATCCCTGAGAATAGGGCATGTTCAGAGATAATGAGTTTGCATCATAAGCAGTTTTCATCAGCCCTGTGTCCTGGTTTAGAGCATCTTTGTTTCTGCTGTCTCTGAGCATCTCTCCATACCTGTGCAAGGAGGGCGGGGAACCAAGGGTGGGAGTGGGAGGTAACACCAAGGTAGCTGTGAGACAGGGAGGGCATTAAGACATTTCTCCATGGCTTGTGGAGGAACTCTCAACTCCCCATTTCACATGGGGACAGCAGAGGGAACAGTCTCGGCTTCAGCACCCTCCATCTCAAATCTGCCCTCCCATCTTTCATCCTCTGAAGCAGATTCTGTCTGGCTCTGCCCTTCAGATAAAACTTTATCCTTAAAACCCTGTGAAGAAGCTATGAGACCCGTGAGAGCATCGTTGTGAAGAAAAGGAAGGACGTGCTCAGCTGGGGGAAACAAGCCCGAACAAATCATCCCCCCGCAGGGATCGCAGCCAAGCCCAGAGCAGAGAGCACAGATCCACATCCCCACGCCCCAGCTGGGGACGCTCACTCCTGGGTCTCCTCTCTCAGCTAAAATAAGCTGTAGCAAGCTGCCAAAAAATGGGAGAGAAAATAATTTCTTGAGACAGGCGGATAACTCTTTCCAAGCCACCTGTAAATCCTCCAAGAGGAAATGCTGTAGGTGAGGGTGTTTGTAGGGTCTCTCTCTACTGCAGCGCTCAGCTCAAGGATATAAACTATGTTGAGAGCCAAGAATTCCTGCCATATTTCCCTAGACTTTGGATTTCTGTCTCTGGAGGAGCAAGGAGAGCTTGATTTCTTTTGAGTGTGGGCTCAGCTGTGCCTTTACAGCCAATGAAGCTCATTCACCTTGAGCCATCCTGGGGCTGGGGGACTCAAAAGCCAGGGACACATCACAGGTGCCACATGAAGGAGAAGCGTTGTCCCTGGGGCTCAACGTACTGGTCCCACTTGGGCGCACGCAGCCCAGCACAGCCATCGGGATGCACGGCTGGTGTTCACGAGCAATGAATCTGCTCACAGATGCATTGTTATTCCTAAGTACACTTTACATTTCTACTGGGAGAGCATCTTAAAAGAGCAGCTAAGAGACAATCAGACCCAGCTGTGTCTAACAGGCATCCAGACAGCCAAGCTCCCTGAACCAGCTCTCCTGGACAGCAGAGCCTGTTCTTCAGTGTATTCCTCCTACAGTGCTATAGCACCTGGTCAGCCAGGCTGGCTCAGAGCATCCATGGTGGTACAGATGCCCAAAGGCACGGGATTCCTGGCACCTCAGAGAAGCCCCTCACACTTGTCCCAGCACAGCCTCACAAAGCTCCCAGAGCTGCCGAGGGAAGACGCGACTGAAATGCAAAGCGCTATCAGCGCCGTACTAACCTCAGCTGAAACGCGCTACCTAAGTGCAAATTGCTGTTATAAATCATAAACATCAAAAGGCCATAAGTGCCTAATAATGGCCTAAGTGGCTAATTTGTTTTATGTGCTACTGGAAGAAGCACCATAAAGATATGGAACAAAAAATTTCCCCCATCGTGGTTTGGCCTCTGATACCAAGAAAGGCTGGAAGGGGGTGGGAGCAAAACGCTGCTCTAGTAGATACACAGGAGCATTTAATGTCTAAACCTGTAATTAAAAACTCAGCACAAATCGCTGCAAGCAGCCATTCCCTGTGGAAGGCAAATGTGGCCAGTGCTGGGGACTCCTGGGTCAGAAATGGTGGGTGGGCAGCTGCTGGTGATCAGGGCACAACTCTTGGCCCTGACACGAATCGTGAGACAAGGCAGTGGCATGGCAGATGGAGGCAGTGGGCTCCACTTCTGGTGCCGGCGAAGTGTGTACATGGCACAGGACACTTGCTGTTGTCCCCTCCTCGACTCTGTGTCCCGGCGGAGTCTGAGATGCCTGCCTGAGCAGGGCTGAGGCACCCTCCAGCCTGGCCTGGCTCCTCTGTCACAAAGTTGCAGTCTCCTTTTCCCACCCCAACAACAACTGCCTGCGCCCTCCATCCGGCTTTTAATTGCTTTGGGCCTTCTGGGGTTACGCAGTGCTTTAAAGGCTCTTTCTGGCTGGCTGGCTCTGCTTGTGAAATTAGCCTTGGAGAACCGTAAATACCCTAATCCAGTCCTTCTGTACCCTGCAGATATGGTCTTCATGCAATTCTTGTGCTTCTCAGGTCAGAGCTGCTTTCTGCTCTGCTTGGCCTAGGATAAGCTCAGTTTGTTTCACCGCGTGGCGCAGCTGATGCGATTTTGATGGTGGAGCAGAGGAGGCTCCTGCACACTGAACTCATGTCCTCTTAGTCCAGGGACCTGCTCATAGCTCAGCACATCCCGGCAGGTCCCTTCCAACACCTTCACTTGGTTTGAAACCCCCAGCACTCAGGCATACCCCAAAGGGCACCTTGTAACAATCTGTATGTAATGTCACATGCGGCTAATTTATATGGGATGAGCAAAACCCATTATCCCCTTTAACCTACCTGAGCGCTCCCACCTCTTTTTGCCTTGATGGATTCCACTTTCTGTAGATGTTTTGGCTATAATTTACAGTAAAGCAGTGGTGTCCCTCTGTAAGTACAGAGTAATTCCCCCAGGAGTATTTAGTGGCCAGAGGAACATGAGCAGAATAACTCGCTTTGCCGCAATGCCACAGCAAGGATGTGTGATGGCTGGAGAGAAACATTAGGCCATGGCAAGGGCCAGGAGCTGGATGCTCAGGGTCCCTACGCGTGCCCTCATATCCCAGATGGATCATGTGGGGATTGTTCCTAGCACAAGGAATTAATTCAGTAATATTTCAACCCAGGTACAAACGATTTAGAGTACCAACAGTGCTGCTTTCATGTAATACATTGCCCTGCACAAAACCCTTGAGGGAATGGCCCAGGGAATAGTCCTAATTGTTCTGTTCCTCTTCTGATATCTTTGATAGCACAGAGTGGGGAAAAAAAAAATCTCTCTTTGTCCTGAAATTGCATGCCAATAATCAACATTTAAAAAAAAAAGGTTTTCTTTGATGCTTATCATTCCATAACACATGTTCAGTGTGCTTTACAAATAGGAACCAAAGACTCTCGGTGACCTCTGCGTGCTCCACGAGACGGGCAGCAACTGCTGCAGCGTTTTCCTTGTGAGCTTCATGGGAAAAAACAACGCCAGCTTTTACAGCAGTGAGTGAAGGTAAAGAGCACAGAGCAGTGTGCTGGGAAAACCCCTCTCTGAGCTTTGGAAGGGGCTGAACGAGCAGAGCTGGAGGTGGCAGCTCTCCTTGCGGTGGCACAAAGCGACTGTGGACACCGAGCTGTCCTGTCTGTGCTGCCACCACCTTACAGGTCTGCCTTCCAGCAGACTGTAATCTTGGAAACAGAAAAGAAAAATGGGGTTTTCCTCCACTACTGCAGTCCACAGAGTGGGAAAACAGGAGATGCGGTGTGGGTTTAGCTTGCTGAGTCTGTGATACTCCCTCACACCAGCTCTGGAAGTCATCAGGGCTTTTCTGAGCTGGTTTAAGGCACTAACCAAAGAAACCTACCTGGTTTTTATTTGCTGGTCTGTTTCTTTGCTATTGCAGCAAGGTAAGTCAGTGTATGGAATGGGTCTATTGACCACCAAACCATCCCACAGTGAGCAGGAGGAGATGAAAGCAGAGGGGAAGGAGAAGTTGAGACCTCTCTTGCAGATGAAACAAATCTCTCCTCTCTGAACAGAGGAAAACAAGACATTTTCTGACATTTGCATGTGATTGAGCAGTCAGAGGTGTCTGCAAAAGGACAAGACTATTTGGGAAAGAGGATGAGAGACTTCCCCTGCTCTTGGGGGACTGCAGGGCTGGCTGTGATTGAGTTCATTTTGCTGCTCACCACCTGCCTACAACAAAGCAGCTCACTGCAGACCTCTGCAAACCCACACCGACAGGCAGATAATCCATCCCCTGTGAACCACGCTGCTCCACCGCTAACTGCAGCTCAGCACTCGGTAACCTGTCAGCTCAGCACCCGGTAACCTGTCAGCTCAGCATCCGGGTAACCTATCAGCACACTCTGGCCTCCAGACAAGGGATGGCCTGGGGCAAGGGCAGCTCATGACACCTCCTGCTCCCCTGGTTACTTGGAGATGGAAGACCGGAAGAAATGTCATTTCCCACTCCTTGCAGTACCGTAATGTGCAAAGTAGATCCTTGTCTCTGCAATTTCAGCTCCCTAAATCTTTACACCATTAGTTTATGTTATTTTAATTTTATTGCATTACTGACTGTAAGTAATCAAACACAAATAACGTACTTCGTTAGTGCTTTTCAGCAGCACTAGCTACTTATTGATCTGTTTGCTAAATGACAGTGTGTTGTATACTGACAGCAGGAACAAGGCACAGGTCGGTCCATGGACCACAGAGCAGCAGCTAATCCTCCTCTACACCAGTAGCATCTTTTTATGGTTAGGCTGCAAACTGATGGGGGAATAATCCTCTCTGAGCTGGCTTGGACCTCCAGCAGCTTTGCTGGCAGCCTGCAGGGATGGAGGGGAGTCTGGCTGCCCATGAACATTTGGACCTGGTGTACAGTCACATGTGGCTGGGTTTCAGTGGGTCCAGAGGTGTCCTGTTATGGAGGGTGCCAGTGCCTTCTGCTTGTCTTGCTTCTGCCTGCCACCAGCACCTGTGCTACGTGAGGAAGCACCAAATTATGAGCTCTGGTGTCAGAAAACCGGCAGTGACCTGCCATAGGGCTCTTCATAAGGTCTTTATACTCATACATGGTGTTCATATTCAACTCTATAGAAATGCAGGGTGAGACCTTCACTGAATATATAAAGAAATGTGACAGGATAACGTGTGGTGCCCCTGCTGAGGGCAGGGTGTTCGCTTGGGGTTAAGCTGAGGCGGTAGGTACTGATGGGAGCCAGCCCTCCTCCTGCTCTGCTGAGAGAGGAGCTCAGCTGAGCTGAGGGACATGAGGGCAGCAAGGACCCTACACAGAAATCTCTTCCTTTCCACTGGAAAACCAAACAGACCCTGCTGTTGCCCACTCCTCCTTTCCCTCTCCTTGTGTTCTTTGTCTCTGGTCCAGGTAATACTTGGCCTTTTCTCTCCCTGGGGTTCTTCATTTGTGTGCCAGACCAGTGGCACTGGCTGCCCTTGGCTGCACACGCTCCTGCCCTTACTCCTGCTCCCCCTGCTCCTCACCACCCATAGCCCAGTGACATTCTCTTCTTTGGTTATTTACTTTTAGCTTAATAAGTACCATGGAAACACCATCCAACCTGCCCAGCCCTTTGAGCAGTCACAGGAATAAGCTGTCACTAATATAATTTCATATCAAATGAGATTACCCTTCTCCATTAGGCACACTTCTCTTCTATGGATAGCAGCAACACAGGGACACAGCAACTGCTTCAACCAAAGAACTGGCTTCTAAGGATGAAAGGCAACTTCCAGGCTGACACTTCTGATGCTTGTGCTTTGAATTCGAACCATCGAACGGCAGGATCTGGCTGTGGGTTCTGCTGGATTGATGACACCTGTCTGCCTGTTTCACATGCAATTGCCTATAAACAGCTACACCTCCCGGCTGTCAGAGGCTGCTGTTATTTATGAGCGCCGGCCCTGGGAGGTGTGACAGCCCCTCACTGTTCTAGTGACCTCTGAGGAATCATGACAGACACGTCTGGGTGGGTCTATGCTGCTGAGTGGTTTTGTGCTCTCATTTGCCAATGAGTGTGTGTCCCTGATCATCTGCGCTCCGCAGGTTAGTGCCCATGTGTTGGACCTCCTCTGGAGACATGGGCTCCTTCGCTGAGGCATACCTGTGTGCAGTTTAGAGGATAATTTGCTCCAGGGAGCAGCTCTGGTGTGCAGCACAGGCTGGGCTGTACCAGGACAGGCTTCTCCTGCATCGCTGAGCCCTCCTACAGCAGGCAACAAAGTCACAGCAGCTGCTGTGACACCAACCTCCTCTTACCTTAGGCAGGGGTAACCATACAGGAAAAACTGTTTTAAGGCCAGTGAAACTCCATGGGGCTGAGGGAGGATCCAGGGCAGCACAGCTTGGTAACTCCCAGGACAACTGGTGTTGCATGGAGCAGCCATGAGCTGTTTCCATCTTTTGACCAGAGAGCCAGACACTGCTTCTGGGGTTAGATAGATGCTAGTTTACAGGCAAAAGGCTTTGAGGATCTAATTTGAAGTACTTTCAGCTCCTGCCAGACTTGCCACTGCTGAAAACAGGAGGAAGTGTTTTCTCACACTTGCATTGTTAAACTGTGATGCTCCCGGCCACAAATGATTTCCCAAACAGGTAAGATATGCTCAGTGGCCCATTAGCTGCTGCTGCAAATGTGCAGCATCTGACCAGGGAAGGCTGATGCCTGGAGGAAATGATGAGAGGGGGCCATGCTGCACCTTGCCCTTGCTGCTCCTGCTCAGCTCTCAGCATCTCCCACTCGGCGTAATCACAGGCAGGATCCCCAGCAAAGCATTTAGCGCAATCCGTGGGGCAGTCCTTGTGCTCACCCCTTCATCTGGAGCACACAGCGATGGATTTTGAGTTCAGACTCTTGTATGTTTTAGTGATCATCCAGACCAAAATTGCTAATGGCATTATGTACAGAGGTGTCAGAAGAAATGGCTTACCTGACTGTGCCTTCTGTTCGGACAGGTTATAGACCTGGGTTTGTCTTCAAGTAATGAGTAAAGTTAAAAATTTTCATTATCAAGAGGAAAATATGCATAATGATTGTAGCCCAAAGCCATGCCCCTCCAGATCTAGCTTTACCCAGCTCCATCAGCCTTCCCATGCTGTTACATCCTCAATGCTGCTTGGCTGCCCAACTGCCAGTCACGAGCCGGCTGTCCAGGAGGAGATGTTCAGGACATGGCAACTTCCCCTTCAAGCCACCTTTTCTTTAGCCACCAAATCAGCGCTGGGCTGAATCACTTTGCATTAGCCATCTATGGACTGATCCCATCTGACTCCTGATGCTCTCCTTAATTGCGGGGTGTGGCACAGACCCAGATTTGTCAGCCTCGTGGCTCAACTCCAGCTGAGTACATTATCCTGCTTACCTTGAAAAAGGAAAATAATCCCTTGGATTTGCTCTTGCCTTCCTGGTGATTACTGGGTGTTAGGCTGTGGGCTGGCTAAAGCGTTTGTGTTGGCATTAAAGGGGTATGGATATTTTAGTGTGAGATTGACTCCTGATGCTAGCTGACCTGGGAAAGGTGCCACGCATCTCTCACAGCTTTTGCTATGGGTCAGCACCTTACTTGCAAAATCAGCATTTTCCTCTTCAAAAGGTCTCAGGGGAAGCACACAAGGACTCTATCCTCAGAGTCATGCCAGTGGGAACCAGTGCTGTGCTGAGCAGGGTGGGTATTGCATCTTCTTTTCCAACCTAAATGGTCCCACGGCTCTACACACCAGCTGCAAGATACTCGATGCACCAGCAACTCTCTGCAGTGGGAAAGAAGGGTTAAAAATGTGGGAGCAGCGAAAGGAAAGGTCAAATATGTAAAGCCACTTTCATGTACTTAGGAGAAAAGTGGTAACAGGAGAGCTGTTAAAAATTTTTATAGCTGGCACCTAACAACACTGGTGTTAAGAATCATGAAACTGTTTAATAGCAAGTGGAGGTGTACATTAGTTAATTAGAGGCATGCTAACAGTGAAGCCAATTGAGAGATATTATTTTAGTATTTTTTCCAGAGGGCATATCAAGTCTATTCACGAATTAATAAACAGATTGTAAAGCCTAAGCAAGCATATTAGGGAAGTGTGTGTGTATATACTAGGTCTATATACTGGGGCAACACACACTTGTTTGTTTGTTGCCATTACATTTGAAATATGTTACTTGTTTTCCATACAGAGCTCAGAGGAAGAATTGCAGCATATTGGGTTTTCCCAAAGACTCTAATTAAGATCTTCAAAGTTGATGAGTGTTTACTGAGAAAATATGGTGTAAATGAGACCTAAACCACCAGCATTCAAATTAACCCATGAGTGCAAAGGCATCCAACACGCAATGGCCATCCTTGTCACTCCCGGCTTCAGTGGACTTTGAGAGAACTGGAATCCCAGCATTCACTCCATTTGACTGCCTGAGCTAAGTTCTAGTTTTAAGAACTACTAAAAGGTGTCTACATTTAAATGGGTATCTTTGGTCTCAGCTCTCATAGCTGCTTTTAAAGGGAGTTAATGCTGTAAGTGCCTTCTGCTCAGCTCTAAGCCCTGAGGTGGTCAGCAGTAGAACAGGCAGTGGATGTGGGATAAAGTTTCCCTATAACTGGTGCTGGTGATAAGTAAGTGGATTTGCTCTGACGGCATGAAGACAGCACTAGCCTTTTAAGCCTGAGTAAGGCTACGTGCCATTAAACATGCTCCTAACCTAATTTTTTCTTGCCCCTAACACTGGTTTGATGCCTTTTTTAAACCCACTTGTGCTCCTATCTTAATTCACAGTTGCCACTTGGCTTTCTGCGGGAAGACAAGCTGTCCAACTGAAGCCATTAGTGAGCTCTGCATTACAAAAACCGCATGGTGTTTCATGCCTCATTAGCAGGCAGGGAGCTTCCAGGCTGGAGTCGCTGCATGTCTCCAGCTCTCCTGACTTCCTTCCTCCACTCCGCTTTCCTATTTTACATTTTAATAGCAACAGTGATGACAAATTGTGGCAAAAAAGGTCTGCCCTCAGCGAGCATCTTAGTGCACTTGGTTTTTCCCAGGAAGATGAGGTTGCATCCGTACCCAGCACTGACTGTCGCTGCCAAACTGTGCTCCCCTCTCCTCTGTCTTGGAGAGCTCGTTCCCAGCACAAACCTGTCCACTCCTCACACCACTGTCCCATCCTGGCCAGAGGGAAAGAGCAAATGAATTGTGTCTTAGAGAAGAGGCAAGACGGATGGCAGGCAGTGTCCTTTGCACTTGGTTCAGGGCAGGCTCACAAACAAGGCGAGTAATGAAGATAATGATGAATGAAGGATGCAAAACCGAAAATACTTCTTCCTGTGCTTCTATTGATCTTCCAGCAAAAGCCTTGGTCTTGACATGTAAAATAGAGAGATTGTTTTAATGTAGTGCCTCTCGCTGGGCTGCAGTTAAGCAATTTAGCTCATAGAGATTCACAAAGACACTTTCTGCAGCCTCAGCCCAAACAGTTTTGGTCCCAAATACCTGGCTGGTGAATGCTCTCAGAGAAATAATACTGAGAGCCAAGAGGAGCCATGGAGCTCCAGTGAGCATGGCCTACTTGTCACCCCACAAGGAGAGTGGTGCTGAGCTAACAACGAGAGGAATTTCCCTGTTCATCACTGGGCGATGATCCAGTGATCCAGAGAGGAAGGAGATCACTGTCCTACCTGGAGCTTCCCAAAGCTTCCCATCCAGGGAGACACAGACATAACGTCTAACCACACCCCCAAGCAGACCTTTACTCCATAAGGTCTTCCAGAAGAGCTTAGAAGGGACAAACCCCCAAAGCTTTGCCGGGGTGTGGGGTGGAAAGATGGATTGAGCTCTGCCCATGCAGCCGAGAGGCCTGAAGCTTTCCCTGGTTAAGCATGGACACATCTTCTGGTCTTTGGCTTTCTGAGAGGCACAAAGAAGCCTGGGGTTTGGTTACAACATGCTGTGCTTACTTTAATAACTGCAATTTTTCTTTTAGAACAGAAGTATTTTATTACTTTCAACCTAGAACCTGGAACTAATTATACATGTGTGGTCCAATTAACCATTAATTTACCTCTATTAACTGCTGACACTTACTTATGCACTTACTGTGTAACACACACACTTGTGTTCCCAGAGCCGAAGAACTTTGTCAAGAGACTTATGAATTAAAGCAAGATAAAGATGTTAACAGTTACCTGCCTCGGCAACCGCCTCAGGAAGCCCTGGAAAAGAATGCATCACAGAAATGGAAGTGCCTTTATGCACAGGAACTCCACTAATTTTTTTTTTTAAATAAAAATAAAATCTCCAATTAATGCAAGAAGCTCTGATCTTCCCACCACTTCCCACCAGAGGAGTAATCGGGGTAAAACCTCATTTGATTTTCAAAGGCAGCAGAACTGGTATCTGGAGGTCTGGGAGAACCCACTCCTGCCACTTTCCCTCACCCCACAGGTTCCCAGCCCTGTACATATATGCACTGCTGCCCTAAGGCCTTTCCTTTTATGAACCTGTAAGGGGAATAACTTCTCAGTGCCGTGCCCCAGTTCATTAAGCTGTTGCCTTGGCACACCGAGCGAGCAGGCCGCAGCCTGGGCTGTTCAATGACAGGTCGCTCACTCCAGGTCCCTCCTTGGCTCTGTGCCAATTCAGAGCAGAGAAAGTGCCTCAATTCCTCCTCTGCAAACAGAAACAGGATGTGCCTGCCCCAGCAGAGGATACCAGCACTCTTGCATGAAATTTGCTTTGCAAATGCAGCCTGGCCTGCCCCAGCTGGGTGTGCTCCCCATGTCTCGCGAGCTGCCTTTGCTCCGGTGCCACAGCTCTGCAGAGCATCAGCCTGAGTCTGCTGTTTCTCTGAATGTGGTGCTAGGGACGTGGCTTGGTGATGGACTTCACAGACCATGAGGAAGAGACCTCGAAAGCTCATCTAGTCCAACCCCCTGCCAGAGCAGTAACCCAGACTAAATCCCACAGGAACATATCCAGGTGGGTTTGAATGTCTCCAGAGAAGGAGACTCCCCAACTTCTCTGGGCAGCCTGTCCCAGTGCTCACGGTGAAAAAGTTCCTCCTTATATTCACATGGAACTTCCTCTGCTCCAGCTTGCACCCGTTGCCCCTTGTCCTGTCACTGGCCATCACTGAGAAGAGCCTGGCTCCAGCCTCATGACTCTCAGCCTTTATCCCAGACTGGTTTGGGTTGGAAGGGACTTTCCCCCAATATGGGCAGGGACACCCCCCACCAGCCCAGGGTGCCCAAAGCCCCATCCAACCTGGCCTTGAACCCTGCCAGGGATCATGGGGTAGCCCTAGCTTCTCTGGGCACCCTGTGCCAGGGCTTCCCCCCTCCTGGAGAAGGATTTCTGTCTCCCAGCTCCTCTGCAGCTGCCCTCCTGCAGCTGAAGGCCGTTCCCCTGGGCCTGGCCCTCCCTGCCCTTGGCACCAGCCCCTCTCCAGCTCTCCTGGAGCCCCTTAAGGGACTGGAAGGGGCTCGGAGCTCTCTCCAGAAGCAGCCTTCCCTTCTCTGGGCTGAGCCAGCCCAGCTCTCCCAGCCTGGCTCAAGAGCAGAGGGGCTCTAGTCCTCACATCATCTCTGTGGGCCCCTCTGGACTTGCCCAAACAGTCCCATGTCCCTCTTTTGGTGGTTGGATTTGATGATCTTAAAGGTCTTTTCCAACCTACACAATGCTGTGACTCTACATGCACTGGCAGTGCTGTATAAACATCTGGACAGGAGAAGGCTATTTTGTAATTACAACGAAGGAAAGGTTTAGCCAGGAAAGAAAGTAATGTTATAACAGGTACAGACAGGAATACAAATGAGAGCAGAAAGGCAAAGGGCTCCATGTGAAATTCCGGGATTCCTGTTATGCCAAAGGTCAGGTGAGGTCTCACAATGCTCCCTGCCAGGCAGAGATCAGGTGAAGTACAGGCTCCTCTGTAAATCTGTGCCTTAAAATACAAACACCTCAGTTATTTACATAGGGGTCTGGTAGCCACCTGCCCATACGTTTCGTCTGACAGCTTGTTCAGCAACATATGGCAGAATATTAAAGTGCTCCTTCACTTGAACATACCTTTGGGTAACTGGCAGTGTCACTTGGTAGCTTACCAACACTGCTACTGTGTGGAGTGTGGGAAACAATGAACCGGTCCTTGATGCTCTTGCCAAAGCTGGTGACACCATATCAGCCAGCACTGGTCCCCTCTGCTATACCAGTTTCATGCTGGTGCAGCTCATCTAAATTAAGCTGAATGCCTCCATTGGATTTTCATTGACTTAAATCAATTAAACTAGCATGGAGGAGGTACAAAGGAGAGCAAATCAAGTCCACTTAAACAAAAAGCAGGGTAGATATTTCTTTAGGACATGAACTATTTATAATCCAATGGATATCTTTTATTCTGTGTATTGATCTTCTTGTGAGAACTGACTTGGAGTTAATTTCTAAATTGCCTGACCTCAAGCAGTTAAGATATTGTAATCTGAAACGTAAAAATTCAATTAATAAACCAATAGCAGTCAAAATATTTGCTCTATCTATTAGCAGGACACACTTCCCTCACATGGATGTGAAAGCAGGGAGCACCCAGCACAAAGAGACCAAGTCTTTCCTGGAGGAGAGACGTGGGATGTCCTGGCGGGGTGGCAGAGCACAGCCCTTCTGGCAGTGTATGGAAAGCTACTGCTGCTTCTGCTGGGTGACTGTCCCTCTCTGCTGGTTTTCTGCACACAAAAGAAGGAAGATAGAGACTCTGGGTGACAGCCCTCATCCCCTAATGGGCTGGAACTGAGAGGCTGGCAGGGAAGTCAACAGTGATGGAGCTGAAATATGTGCAGCAAGCAAAAGCTTTGAGGAGCCCCTGTCCTGTGATACAGGGCAGAGCTCCATCACACTGTACCAGATTTGCAGACAGCGCTGTGAAAATAAAGACATCCCATGAGGATCCCCTAGAGTTTCCAAACCAGCCCAATTTCCCCAGGAATTTAGGGCAAACAAAGAAGATGTCCACCCCCAGGAAAACAATCAGTGAGGATGAGGGGGTATTTGCTAGGAATTTAAAGAGAGAAGCACGGCTCTTCTTCCAGCTGTCAGTGCTGATATTATTGCATGTAGTAGCAGCTTGTACGCAGCATCTCTTTACAATGGTAGTGGGGAAGCTGGAATGTTGTTATATCAGACTATCAAGTTGTTATGTTGGATTACATATAATGCTATCACAAATGACAGAACGCTTGCCTCCCATCAAAAATTTAAAGAGCAATAGACCTCTTTTCAGCTGTCATTGCTGATAACATTTTATGCACAAGTTTATTCAAGCTCAAATAGAGATGCAGCCTGTCAATAAAGAAGCCCTGGCAGATTAGGCATCGAGTATATTAAAGCTAACGGTACTAATGTGACTACACAGCCTAATCTGACATTTTAAAACTGCGACAGAACGAACCCTCTAAGTTCTTGCTGATGTCTCACCACGGCATGTTCACTGCTGGGTTTTATGGAGTGGAAACCAGAGTACATGTACGAGAAATGAAACAAGCTGAACGCTACAGAAAGGTCGACGCGGGCTCGCTCCCCAGGAAACAGAGCGGATGACTTCCCTTCTTCTCACTCTTATCTGTCTGCTCTGCTCAGCTCCTCTCTTCCAGGAAAGTGGGTAGGGCAACAAATAATGGCCCGAAATTGCCATGGAGGTGACAGAGATTACACATTAGAACAAGCACTTGGAGGGCAAGAAGGGTTCGGCACTGGAGGAGGTTTCTGGAGAGGGCATAACACCTCCATCATGACAGCTCTTTCTTTAAGAAGGGGTTAGGAAAGTATCTGCCAGGAACGAGGAGGGGGTAGCTGATTTTGCTTTGGACACCCAATGCTATTTTCTGCCGTTCACTTTGCAGTTCTCAATAAAAGCTACCACAGCAGAAAGGGAATGTGAGGGCTTGTATGCTGGGAAACTGTTTGGGCCAAAAATAGTCTGTTGAAAACAATGGAATTGCAATAGATGCCGGTGCTGCTCTCCCCTTTCCCCCCTCCGGCTCTCAGAAGAGCTCTCAGTGGCTGTTGCTGCTCTTGTGAAGGATACAAAGTCAGGACAAAGCCTTTCGCAAGCCTGGTAAGGGGGAGCATCCAAAAATTTGGCTCTGACCTCTGGAGGTGACAAATATTCCCATGAACAACCTGATTGTCAAGACAATCTGTCCGTTGCAACCCTAACAGGACAGTGGCTTTTTTATACTGCTCCTGGTGCCAAGGCACAAGCCTCCACTGTTCTGATAGTTTTAGCCTGTTATTTTGCCCAAGCCCCAAATCCACAGGCAATGTCTGGCTAAGGGGGAGAAGGGGAAGATGAATAGCTGCCAAGAGGCTCCAGCCTGGGTACATGAGGGCTCACTGATTCACGGCTGCAGTGATGTGGAGGGAAACATGCTGCCTGGCTTGTGAGAGCCGGATGGCAGGGTGACTGCCTCCCACCCAGTGCTGGCACCAAGGCAGAGCTCCTTCTCTTGCAGAGGACAGCAGCTCAGGGTGTTGATGGAAAGGAAGGTCGTGTAGCTACTGACCAGCTGCAAGCAGAGCCATTCCTTTAATCACTGCAGAGACACACAGTGAGATGAGAGCTTGCTTTCTTGCATCAAAAATGGAAGGGAGGATGCTTCCAAGCTGACATCCACAAGTGAACGTTGCTGCACAGGAAGATGTGGAGTAGCATTGAAAACACTGGACTTTTGGCGGCAAACACATCATGCAAACAAGCAAGGGATCACCACAAGCAGGGATGCCTGAAGATGGGGAAAATAATACTTCAGAACATGAACATAATCCTTACAAAGATTAAAGGCAGCTCAATGGCAGTAACTGTAAGAGAATAAAAAAAGCATCACCATGTTTTGCTCGAGCAAGAAATAAGGACAAAAGAAGAGCTAAATACTCTCCTTAAAAGAGCACCTATGAGTTTTAAGCGTGAGGGGTTTTTATTCCACCTTTAAAACTCAGCAAAAACTCATGGCTGAGTCCCATCTAACTTCAGGAAATCTTTTACAGAAAGCGTAGTGAAGGGCTATGCATCCAGGACCTGTTGCTGTTGCTTGAGCTGCCTCTAGACAGGGCTTCTTTTCACTCCAATCATTCCAAAGCTTGGAGATTACAAGTGTGAAGGATAAGTCCCCAATCTATTTCTGCTGAAAAAAACCCCTTTGCGTTCCCAATAATAACTATTGACATGGTGGAAGGAGGTGTTTGGTTTCTGGCATGACTCTCTCTGCGTATGACGCTGGTTATTCTCAGTCTCTATTCCAGAGGAAAAATACTTGGAAAAATAATGACAATATTTCTCAGAAAATAATGAGTTCCTTCCAGTTAGCTGTTGGATTGTTTACTGCTATAGTTGAATAATAACAGCACATCAAAGATGACTGCTGTAATTAAAAGATTTGTGAACATAGGTTAACAAATTAGTGCATCATAATGTGTAATTGTCTAATTAGGACAAAAATGCTAGTTCCACGTAAAAGACCAACAAGAAGAGATTATAAGGAAGAAAATAAGATAGACAACAACACTGGTGGTACAGAACATTGGCAAAGATTGTATCTGCAACTTTATATTTTATCAATAAATCCCCAGGGGTACCAGCATTTTTGTGGATTAATTTACAGACCAATTAATCCTGCCATATGAATCCCATGAGCTGGTTGAGGAGTCCCCTAAAAAGAGATCTAAGTTTGTTATTAAATGTTTTAAAGCATTTTTCACTCCTTTAGCACCCAGAAGATTAGACATCAGCAGGCACCATCGCTGTACACATTGTGAGAGCTCAGAAACAAGGAGCAACGTAAGGAGAACTATGACAATCCCAGTTTTAGTGGTGGGGCATCATGACAGGGTGGGAGAAATCCTGATATTAGGCCAGAATTAAAGGCAAAAGTCCTTTTGAGTTCAGTGGGTTGAGAATTTCATTTGGAGTGATGAAGGGCAGCATTTCCCCACACTGAGGGACAGATGGCAGAAAGAGTTTGGCTTTTATTCAAGTACCAGGAGAAACTCCCATGGTTTCAAGAGAGTCCAGCTCATAGATGCTGAGCTCTTCAGACAAGCATGGATACTGCTGAGTGCTGAGCTCTCTGAAGGACCCGGCTGAACGCCAGCTGGACCTCAGGGAATTACACGCTGTGCAGGGTCTAAGTTGGAAAACAAACCCCCTGTTTCTTGTCCCTCCACACGCTTTGCTGATGGTCCATTAGGGAACTTGTGGCAGAGCACAGAATCAGAGCCAGACACTGAGTGCTCCTAGTCAGTGGTTTCACGGAAATGAGAGTAAAGGGCCCTGCACAATCCCTGAAGCACAGCTGGGAGCTCCACAGCCTGGTGTATGCCTAGGGGAGGATCTAACAGGTCCAGACAGGGGTTCATAACACTGTAGGGCTTCTCAGCCCAGTCAGGGACATGCAGGATTGCAAACCACTGGGCACACAAAGAAATCTGTGCTCTCACCTGAGAGCAAATGCTCTCCAGTGGCTTGATAAAATGCATGAAAGGGCACAAATCCTGGAGTAGGAGCTGCCCCAAGTGGATCTCAGGAGCAACCTGAGTCACACTGAAGGGAAAAGAAAAGATGCACATGGTTAGAAAAGCAACTGTCATTTATCATCTTTGTTCCCATTAATGATGCTGCAAGCCTCCACTCTGTCTTCAGGAAAGAACACACGGCCAACTTTTGCAGGAGTTAATAGTAGGGTTTCAACGTGCAATCTTCTGCATTACACCTCTTCTACCTAATGTACCAGATGAGCTTCATTAGCTCATCGCCGTAACCTGCTGCCTCCCTTTACTCTGACAGCTGCTGGAGAGAGAAACATGACAAATACTCCGGCAATGATTGACCTTGACTGAGTGAGCAGAACGCTTCACCTCCTTGAGGTTCAGCTGTCTGGGTAACTCAGAAATCAGAACACAACTCAACCCCCCTGTGAAACTTCTTCAAATGGGGCTATTCCTGGTGTTTGCTCTGGCCTCTTTGAAGAAGCCAGGGCACCCTGTTACCTGTCTGCAGGATGAGGTTGAAAAGCCTCACCTGGGAGTGTAGGAAAGCAGAGCATCAGGATCTCTGCAGAGGGTCCTGCAGCTGTTCTTGGCATCTGTCAGAGCAGTAAAGATCCTTCGTGTGTGTTTTCAAGGTAAGTTTGTCTCAAAGGCTGTAATGTTTAAAAAATCCACATATTAATAATCAAGGATTTTATAAGTGTTCTGTTTATGTCTCTTTGTATTAATGAGCTGAAGTCTCTTTTGTGATGCTCTGAGAAACCCAATTCCGAACTGCTGGTAGGGTGTTCTCCTCAGAGCTATTTTAAATGGAAGAACACACCTTTCTGAGAAAACAAGAGTATTTTTCCGAGTTTCCACTTTCTATCAGCAAAGCCGGCATGGGACAAGGGCTGGGGAACATGCAAATCTGTCAGAAGCTATACAGCTTTGCTTTGTTTCAATAGGGCTTTTTTGTTGATTTGGGAACTAGTTGTTAATCACTGCCTAATTTTAATTTTAAATAGGCCATATTCGTAGGACTCAATTCCATAAGAAAGAAAAACACAGCAATTGAACTTTGTGCAATAGTTTTGTGCAACAATTGAAACCATAGCAATAAACACAAACACATGAGTGTTTACAAGATCAGAGCCTTAAAAAAAACTAATGAGCAATAAATAAATTAGAACTCTAATTATCTGACTGAACTCAGATCTGGTGGAGGAAAAAAACAATGGTTCATGGGATGTTGCTTCTGGTCAGCTTTAAGTATAGAGCCTGGAGGCTTTTGTAATAAAGCTCAGTCTCTCTAGTGCTCAAATTAATCAGCGTTGTTGCTGCTCCTCTGAGCTCAACACCCTCCTGATACAGCCTCTGCCTCCAGAGAGCACAGGTAGGTGCTGGGGTCACAGAAATTGCATCTGCCAAAGAGCATTCTCAGCGTTGTTTACAGATACTTGTGTCTTAATCCAATGGAATAGTGTTTGTTTATGTCCCATCTGATATGAAGAGTTACATCCTTTGTGAATTGCTTCTGGTATGTTAGTAAACAAGGAAAATTGTAAAGTAAATTCATGGACAATAGAAAAAAAATCTTGGTGTGGCTAACTGTTGGGTTTGGTGGGGTTTTGCCCATGTGCTACAGATTAAAGGTGATTTATATTCCCCCCTGCTTTCAGAATATTTCATGAACACTTCTCAGTAAAGCAAATTGGAGAATATAGTACGGATGTTAGTACAAGGCAGCTTCCTCAAAGCTGAGGGACTGCTTAAACAACACAACGAGTGACAGAACAAGTTTCAAATAAGCCTCTGTGAACACACATGCAGCCTTAGAAAGGGCTCTACTTAGTAAAAATCCTTTAACAAATTAACGAAGCTGCAGATGCATAAACAACACAAAGCCCTTCAGTTTGTATCATTACGTAGTTTACATAACCTTTACTATAATAGCTTGTAAGTGACAGGATCCCACAGTCCTTGAGTGTATTTCCAACTAACCAAGTAGTTGTTTGAAAGCACCATCTAACTCTAACCACCCATGATGAAGACACTGAAATTATGCAAGCTTTATGAAAATGAAGGGAGTATAAAGGAGAGAGACCCTGTTGTAAGTCATCCTTTATAGGTATCAGGAAATCCAGGTGGAAAAGAAACACTGGAAATCACAGTTCATTAGTTTTGCAGCTCAGGCTTCTGGGTTTTCTATATAGGTCAAAGCTCTTTATAATCTAGAAGTTGATTCTTAAATGTTTCTTTAGGCTGGATCTGAAGCGGGGAAGTGCTCTCTGACCAAGACCCTTCACAGTTCAGGGGCAGCTCTGCACAGAAATCTCTGCCTCAAACGTGTGACCTGATTTCCAGAGGGTTTGCGAGCCCGCATGTTTTGATGGGTGCTCAGTACTTCTGGTGCCTTTCAAATTCTAAATATGGACTTGGGAAGCCTAATTTTAACCACGCACTTTTGGAAAGTGTTGGCAATAGTTTAAAGAGACTGTCTAGACCAGCACGCCTTGCTGCAGCAGATTGCTCCGAGTGATTTATATATTCCTGGTGCTCGCAGTCTCTGATGCCTTTTCAGTGTCTTACAGCTGTTGCATTTATGCAGCACTCTTTATCTTGACCTTAGCCCTCGGATTTCTCAGCTATTCTACTCTCTTAACATCTGGGCCTGAAAGGTCACTAATTCACCTTATGTTTCCCTGCTGTGGGTGCCGCTGGGTTGAGTGGGTACGTTTTGAAAAATAACACTCTGTTGGTGGGCTGCCTTTGTGAAGGTCTCTCTCCCCTCGGCATCGTTGTCTTACCTTCTCCCACTGCAGCAGCTCTAAGTCATCAAACATCTGCCCTCGAGAGCATTGGAGTGTACTTGTTGGATCCTTATGTGTTAGAGCAGCACACTGGGTATCCAGCATGCTGGTATTAAATTGCTTTTGCAGCTTGCCTGGAGAATAAGGAAGGGAGCTTTATTTGTACTAACACCCTTTTAATGCATCTCGAAAGACCATAATAAACATCTCTGGGACTGCAAAAGGAAAATGTATAATCTAGAGGTTGTGGTAAATTATGAAATACTGGCATACCTAATAAAAATTCTATCTCAATCTTTTAACATTTAGTGAAACGTTAGATGATGTGAAACCAGACCTGGCTTCACTTCAAGTCCAGGTCAGTGATGTCACTTGGGGAAATTATAAGAACTTCCATTAACTTTGTATTGGCAGATCTCCCAATCTATTTCACATCTATACGTTTTTAGCACCCCATGAGCAATACAAAGTGTCATTTCTCACATCTGAGAGCCAGACCATATTGCAGAGCCTCTCTGCATACAGGAGGCTACTTCAGAAATTAACAGGTCAGATGTCTTATTGATTTTAATAGGGAGCTGTTTGTGGCAAATCTCTTGATGATAGAAACTGATGACTGCTTTGGGCTCCCTGTCAAAGCCAATGCAGTGGGACAGGGCTTTAAAGTGTGGGAAAAGAGGGCAAAAGTTTTAAATCAAACAGATTTTAGACATCTAGGACCAAATTCAGACTCAGTTGTGTAGTTGCCGAGATTCGGGTTCTCCCCTGACTTGGAAGCCTCAGACAATTAAAATGCTTTTGGAGGGGGACGCTTTTATCTGAGAAACCCTCTTTTCCACATATTCCCCATTTAAAAAGCCCCAAACTTTTCTTCCTGCCCATTCCCCTTTCCAAATTCGCAGACAGATGACTTGTTTTGGAACTTGAACTAGTTTGTCTGGAAAGGACTTTCCATTAGAGCCTGAGAATTAGAGCAGACTTTAAAGTGGCTGGTAGTATTTTCAGAAAAGAGGTATTTGGCAAGTCTTTAATGTCATGCTTGCCTGGAACTGCTCTCCTCTTTAATTAACTCAGTAAAAATCCTCTGGTTACTTCATTTTATTTGCTTAAACCACTACAGAAAAATAAATGCATACAAAACCGATTAATAAATCCATAGAAATGTGCTGTTGTTTACTGCGATGCAGCAGAGCGCCAAGTTCCCTGTACATAATTCAAGCCCATGGCAACAAAGGCATTTGTGAAAGTCCCCTGTTTTGACACAAACATAAAGGTGGAATAACCTCCGAGTGAAACGCAGACTGTGGTTTTCAGCTCGTCTTTTCAAGGAAGCCTTGAGGTGGGTATTAATAATTGAAGTTCAAAGCAGTGTCCAGGATTTCGCAGGCTCCACGCACATGCAGCCTCCTGGGATGTATATACTACAGAGCCTGACCCCGTGACTGCTGTGCTGGGAATACAAGTCCCTACAGCCCGAGGTGGGAAGCTGCAGCTGAGCTTTTAACTCTGAAGGCCCCAGTGCTCCAGCCAAACTGGTTATAGCTGCACGAGGGATAAAGACAGTGACCGTTTCAACACAGGCAAGTTTTCACCCCTGTCTCAATAAGCAATTGATCCATGACTACACCAATCATGTTGGAACATGAGAGCTCATGCCTGCTGATGCCCAAGAACCGCTTGGAAAAGCCCTCCCTGTTGCAGCAGGCCCTTGATGGCCGTGGGGCAGCAGCAGCACCCCCGGCCCTGCGACACTGTTCAGGAAGCCCATGATGCACAAAGAGGGAAATATTTCCTTAGTTCACTAAACTGATGTTCTGGCATTTAGCTTTAAGTATCTCCTATTTCCCTCAGTACCTGACCTTTCCCTTTCTCATATGGCTATTGCTCTCCTCCGCTAGCAAAAAAGCAACAAGCAGGCATTATCATCCTCGTCTCGCCAGTCCCGGCCATTAGCGTTAATCATCTCCTCCTCCAGCCTTCCTCTCTGCTGGTCCAGCTCCCCTGCATCTCCTCTTAGCGATGAACAGCCAGCACACGATGGAGGCAAGAGCGCGGTGAAATAAGCACCGATACAGCAGCGCCGTGATAAAAGGCCAGTCGTTTCCAGCTGCTAGTGCCACTGTACTCCTCTCCAGCAGGATGCAAAAGAGCCAGGATTAAAACAGGAGGCCTAGTGCTGTAGATCATCTTGCTGTAATTTCCCTCAGGACTGATGTGACGACTGCAGCGAGATGCACTAGTGGTGGCACATTAGCACTGCCACAGGCTTCCATCTCGCAGAACATTGCTAATGCTGGCCATTTATTCAGCGGTGCATGCAGGGGATGCACGCCGCTGCTCCGTCGGCGAGGGGAGGCATGCCTGGGCCAGCCGGCACTCGGGACTGGAAATGATGGCAGTGCTGTGATGGAGTGGGCTTAGTGGTGCATGAAGAGCTTGCTTAAAAATGGACGGAGAAAGGAGAGGGGGAGGAAAAGGGGAAGACAAAAGATGTTAAGCTGAAGGTAGCAGATAAGAGGGGTGATAAGACAGAGAAAGAAGTTGAATCTAAGTATACAAAGGCATTTAAATACTTTCTGTAAATTACTGGGAATGTAAATGAGGAGCTGGACTGGATAGGAAACCAACTGGGCTTTAACTGGAGATAGATAAAAGTGAGACTAAAACACAAGTTCCAAGGTAAATATATGTGTAAACGTAGAAAAATGGGGAGCTGTAGGGAGAGAAGGCGGAGCTCTGATGTACTGACTTCTCTCTCAGCAGTGAGAATTTTCCATGTTGTCTTGGCCAAGAACGGGCGAGGAGCAAAGATGGGGGCAGTAACAGGGCTGGAAATGACAAAGATCAATGGGTGTGAGAGCGGCAGTGGAAAAGGGGCAGGGATGGCACTGTTGGATAGCAAAGGCAATTTTGTCTTGTAACCGTGTGCTCACTCAAGCTTGACAGAGAAAGAAGAGGAAAAATACATTCCTGTTATAAAAATTCATATGTACGTAAATCACGCCGCGAACTTCATGGCGCGTGGTTCGGTGTGCCCAGGCTTGGCTCCCAGCTCTCCTGCGGGCTTCTCGCTAAGCCTGGGCTAATTGTTTCTGCCCCCCTGTAAATCATGGGTGATGCTTCACTCCCAGCCTTTGCTTCTCCTACCTTCAGAGGTAGCAATCTCTTGGGGCTGTGTTGTTGCATCTGTAGCTAGCAGGGAAATAATCCCTCTGTGTTGGCAGTGTCAAGAAGGTAGGTTAAGGTTGGAGATGCCAGTGGTGCTTTATGTAAGTCTGGCCCCAGTCCAGATGTCAAGATGGCTTTTGTACTTTCAAATGTAATTTTGCCATTGCATAAAGTGTCACAGATATGAAGCTTTCTTGGGAGATGAGGTAATGAACTCGTGGGAGCTAATGAAGGTCATCATGAGAGAGTAGTAAGAATAATGCTTACCGCTGGGAGACTTCTCACCAGGAGCCCTCAGACTTCAGCACTTTCCAGTCTAAATAAGATGTATACTTCCCTGACCTTGTCTTCTCCAATGTAAACGCAGAGCAGGATGTACTTAGAATTAAGATAAATAAGGCCTTACCCAAATAAAACACTAGTCTGCAGGAAAAAAAAACCAACCCTCCTCCAAGAAAGAGAGTGAGGAGAAGCAGAAACTGATGTTACTCTACTGGGAAAACGTTAAATGCTATAGAGATAAGGGTAACAGCATCTGGTGGGAAGTAGGGTAGTAATAAATGCAACTTAAGGTGGAAGATGCTATTGCAAAATCTTGCAAGCTTTACAAGTTATGGAAGAAACAGCATTTCATTTCTTTGTCTGAACTTTCTTTTTAAGGGTATTGTGGGTACATTTTTTTTTTCACAGATGTAGCCCAGCTAATAGATGTAAACCTACAAGGTCCTGAAAACAAATCACAAGCAACCTGCGTCAGTTGACACAAAGTGGAAGACAGAGGGAGAATACTTCACAGTTCAGCTTCTTGCAACTACAGCCCTTCTGTATCTGACGGCAGAGAGGTGGGTGGCCAGGTGAGAGGACCTGTTCCTCCTCGCCCACACAGTGGATGAAGGTCTGTGTGCTTCTCCGAGCTGTCCTGTGCAGTTCTGCCCCGGGGTTAGGGCTCCCTGCGCTGCCCTGCCACGGCTGAGCCCCACGTTTTCAACTCCACATCCTAGGGAGGAAGCTGTGAGGCAGCCAGGGACTGGGGGAAGCAAGGGGAAATGATTTGTATTACAAATAACGATGTGAAAAGGGGTGGAGGAGCCCTGTCAAAATGTAAATGTGTGATTTGCATAATCGGGCAGCCAGGATTAAATGAAGCACAGAGAAGGATAAGGATTACACAGAGGGACAGAGAAGGGAAATGAGAGCAGCATGGAGAGAAAACACTGCAGATAGATATAAAATCTGAGATAAGGAAGAGCAAAAGGAGAAGCTGGAATATGCAAAGGCAGCGAGAGGGAGCTGAGAGGAGCAGGGTGTGTGTTACTAATCCAGGCTGTATCTGAGCTAGCTAGGAAGTGTGCAAATGAATTTTAAAAGGAGCTTGAAATCAAAGGGGAGTGTCAGCTGGGCATTAAACATCCCCTTTAGTGGTGACCTTGAGAGCCCAGACCACCACCACCTAACAACCAAACACAGCACTCCTGAACGGTTCCTTCAAATCTCATCCATAATTAATTTTGCCTTTGATGAATGGGTGATTCTCCACCAGGATATTTGTCAGCTGTCAAAATCACCCGAGTGGTGGCCTCTGACAGCCTTCTTCTTGTCTCCTGCCCTGAGGGAAGCATGGTAGCAGTGGCTGCTGACTGTTTCCACTCAGCTTTCTCGAGGTGCTGTGCTGGCTGTGGCTGGCTGGACCCAGCAAGATCCAAGTACTTCTGCTGCTCAGTAGTGACCAATTTTGCAAGCACCTGATCATCCAATCTCCTCTTGGTGTGGAAATTCCTCCCCATGTCACACCAGGTCAAGGGGCTTTCCAGTGCTCCATGCAACCACCCTTAGCCCCCCTTCCTTACCCTGCCCCTAAGCTCCCAGGGACATGCTTTCCTCTGGCTCATTCATCTATAAAGAAGATGGTTGTGGTCAAGTGCAGAGCCACACTCTACGCAAAGCCATATGTAGAGGCAAATATGTAATACTCTTTTTAAGACTTGTTTTGTGGTAATGCCTAAGGGCAGGAATTGCATTGTACTTGCTACTGTGCAAATGTAAAGCATAAAGAGCATTCGCTGCCCCAGCAAGTTTATGTGTGATGAGAATGAAAGAGAGGGAGTGAACACAGGCAGGGGAACGTGAAGAACAAGGCAGGATGAGGCTGTGGAGCCTGATGGAGGGACCTACTCTTTCACTGCAAGGGAAGTGTCTGCATGGTTCTGGCAGCTGGAATGGAGACAGTCTTATGGTGCTTTATATTAACATGATGTGGAATTTGAATATTGTTTTATTTTCTTTATTGCCACAACAGAACTTGCTTCAGCGACTCTCAGCTCAGAGAGGTGAGGGAGCAAGAAAAGATGGTGCTGGATATAACAAGTGTTCAGAGAGAGGTTGGTTTGCTTGCACACTGAGCCAAAAATGAGAAGTCTTTCTCTTAAATGTGTCCCTGGTTGGTTTGTTCCCTAACACCCTAAATTCAGATTCAGCAAAAATAAACCTGCTGCTTGACAGCTCTTTAAAGGATGATGGGAGGAGAAGATGGGTGAGGGAAACGCTTTTTTTTTTTTTTTTTAGACCTTAAAAATGTGGGGTGCAGATCAGTTCTGCTTCTCCTTGAAGTGTTACGGCATCCTCACTGAGAGCTGTGAGGAAACTCAATGAGTGAAACCTTCCAGGTGGGAGGTGGGTGGGGACAGTTTGCCCTTACTTAATGTTGTCTTACTTAACATTGCCTCTGCAGGTCAGGGCCTCACCAGGGTGATTACAGCCCCCAGCATCTGACCTGAGCTCATCATCTGGGGTTTCTGTCCCCAGATTCTTCCTCTGGGCCCCAGTAATTCAGCCAAACCACTCACATTTTAATCCTTCAGCAGGGTACTTAGGCAGCTCTCCCAGTGTATCTGAAGGGAGACGCTGGGGGAATGTTTAATGCATCAAAATGTGAGTCCAGCCACAGAAGTGCAATTAAGTGTTAACAAAAAGCACCATCACAAAGCTTTGCACACTCAGATTGTAAATCTCTTCCTATCGCAGTTACTCAAGTCTCTTATTTTATGTAGTGTCACATTTGACTTATTCTTCAGCTATTGCAGAATGTTTCAGACCCAGCAGGAACTGAACTTCTAATAAAACAGTAATAATAAAAAAAACAAACTAGGAAAGTCTTCATCATGACCAGTGAGAAGCAGAGAGCATGAGGGGGAGGGAAGGGGAGGCTGGAGTGGAGAAAGGGGAGAAAAAAACATCCCTGTCCAACTGGGGTATCCTTGATGGACCACTTGCTTTTTTTTGCCTTATTAATTTTCTTTTTTGTCTACAGCCAATTAAATAAAGCAAATGGAGAGCTTGAGGTTGCAGATCTATACATCTGAAAGAACAGGTATTCCTGATTTTTATGTCATTTTACTATTGTTCTTCTAAGTATAAAATCTCCCTTGATTTTGAAAATACTGTCTTCTGTCACAGTTTAATTAATCTGGTACTCTCAGGGGTTGTAACTTTGATTGCCTAAAATTACTGTACTGCATCTGGAAATGATTTTTGGGGTTGTTATATTGCTACTGTCTCTTAATTTTTACATCAACATTGTTTATTACATAAATATAAGTCTAGTCTTGGTTTCCCCTAAATTTTGGTGCTCCAAGGTTGGTCATTTTCTCTATGATGTCTTTGATTTATCTCCGTTGCTACAGCACTTCTAAGTTCAGGAGAGGGCAGCTTGGCCTAACAGGAGCGTCCAGCTCTTTAGAGGAACAAAATTCCTCTCCTGAAACACTACAGGGGTATCATGAGCTGCTGAGGCAATGACAGTCATCCCAGGGGCTTCCACACACTGACAAAACAGGGTGTTCTGCTACATTCTTACTAGTGAGGTTTCTTGGGTTTTCTTCAAGATAAAATTGGGCAGAAGATTTCCTACCCTGGGGAAAAAATGATAAATCAGCCAACAAATTTCCTCTTGTCACAGTTTTATTATTGTACAACCCGAGCCTAGCTAAGCTACCAAAAATGGAGCTGCATTTACACCTGACTGCTGGAGAATCAGTCCTGGCAAGCAATGCCTGACGTGTTTCTGAAAGAGCTTCCTCACACAGTGCAATATCTGACATTGCTGACACGGGTCTGAATAATGACAATGAAAAAACCCTCAGCTAAGCCCAGACTAATTCATGCTGTTTGACCCAATCCTCTTCACCTTTGTAATACAGATCTCCAGCATCTTTTGCAGCTCCACGCTACAGACTGAGACGCAGACAGTGCTTAAAACAGCTATTAACTCTCTTTTGTATGATGAACACAGTGTATCATCCCCAAACTTGCAACTTACCCTGTGAATACAGGATTAATTTTCTGAGGCTCAACCTAGGTAAATTAATTTCATATCAATTTTTAAAATCAAGCTTTAAAAAAAAATGCTCAGTAATTACAGAAAGATATTCCACACTCTCAAAACTGTGAAGTCTGAAAGTCCAAATTTTCTAGAATCAAGGAAACAGCCAGCAAAATTACAGGGCTGATATGTGAAACCTGTGTTGAAAAAGTCATTGTGAAAGGATGTGATTTGTATATTATGCAGTATATACTTTTAAAACTATTTTTCAAAGCCCTGAAGGCTAATGGTTTTTTTTATTATTATTTAAAAGCTGAGATTACTCAATAGCCACTTGTCTTCAGCTGCTGACACTGTAGAAACACTGTCGGACAACAAAGGTTTGGGGTGAGGGTAGATCATATCCCACTCTACAAAGCCAAGGGCTCATCTTTTTCACTTAAAACTAAATGAAGCTGTTAAGCAAAACCAACAAATGATGATTACAAAAGGATTGAAGATAATGGCTAAGAACTTGTTCTACTCCTGAGGTCATAGTAAGAGAAGAAATACATTGGCCAGTCACAATCTTTTGTCCTCAGCAAGGGTGTATGCTGTGATTCTTCTGATGTTGCTCACTGCAGTGATCTGTAATGGCCTGGTGCTGCCCACGTCTGTTCATATGCTTAAAAATTTGTTTCTGATTAATCACAGAGATTGAAATGGGACTACTCATGGCAGTAGACAGATGTGCATTCGCTTCTACCATTTACCAAAGTATGGTTTAGCACTCCCTACCATGCAGCATAGAGCAACTTCTTCCATGCAACACTGGGAGGAGGAGGATGTATTCCTCATTTGCCCCCCAGCTGTGGCTCTGTGTACAAGCTGTACTGGAGGAGAACCCCAAATGCAAGTTAGCCAGCTGTGAGGCACTATGCAGATTCCCTTCTGAGCTCCAATTTATGCCCGTGGCTGTGGTCAAGACAGAGCACAGAAGGGTGGGCAAAGAGTCCCACAGTCACAGAAATGTTGTCCCTGAAACTGAGGTCTGGAGAGCAGCTTGTAGCCTGTTGTGTGGAAAGGGCTGGGTAAGAGTTGTTGCCCAGCTGCTATCTGTTAAACCCGAGGCTCAAAGATGGTCACAGCCTCCCTCTTCTGAACTCTACCCATCCACTGGAAATACTGAGCCCAGTGACACTCATATTTCACACTCCTGCCATTTGTACTTCCCTTTAGTTAATAATAAAGAAGGAAATAAGGCTTTCTGCTGAAATCCTAACATTTGTTCAGCACTGCTATAAATACGGCCGTAAACTCTGAGCCTGTGAACTTGCTTAAGGACCAGAGGAGTTATCAAAGGAACCCCTGCACTCTATTTTTCTGTTTTATTTAGTTGGAAAGAGGTCCCAACACTCAGCTGCCAGAAGACCATTACTGTGACCCAAGCAAAAACATAAGAACAGTCGTGATGGGAGTTCTGTGAGGTTGGTAAAATATAAAGACTCCATGTGTTCAAACATGGGGCCAAACACACATGTTAAATACCAAGACAGGAAAAAAGAAATCACTGAAATCTAAGGGTGTGAAATGTGAAAAGCAGAAAGGAAAATTGCAAAATCAATACAAAGGGAAATGAAAAGAGAATTGAGGATAAACCAAAAGCAAATAGAAAACAAGAAAAAAAAACCTCCAAGAGTCAACAAATTGGGATCTTGACAAGATGATGTTGTCAGGCTAGCGAGTCATGTTCTGATTTTACAGTTGGCTGAAATAATAAAGACCTATTAAGTTAAGATGTTCAAAAAAGGTATTTACTACTTGAAGTGTGTCTAGCTTTTCCAGACTTTGGTTTGATGTGCCATTTCCAGAGAAATTTGGTATGTGTTGTACCCACCATCGGTTTGTAACAAAGCTGGGAGGACTGTGGCCGGGCTTGATGTGGCTCTGCAGCAGTTCTGCAGCAGTTCTGCTGCAGAGGTCCTTTATTGAAGGGACCTTCAAAAGCTTCTCTTTCATCAAGACACTACCATAATTTTCTAAGCTGTGCCGTAAAGACTGTATTGAGAAAGGATGAGGTCCGGTATGAATGCAAGCTCCTGAGTATGACATGGGGCAGTAGGCTTTCATGGTGTCGCTGTGACAGAGGTGGAGTTCGTTGCATACTTCTTAAAAAGAACATCTACAGAAATGGGCTAAAACAAATAAATAAGGGCTAAAATATGGCTTCTTCCAGAAGACCATTTATTTCCTCAATCTGTAACAAGTAGGATGTAGCAGCCTATGGGAAAATCTTGGCTACACAAAGCACATCCCCATAGGTGCTGGCCTATTCTTGATATCCCCATCATATCAATTTTTCATTACCTGCTGATCCATATGTATTTACTATGAAGTTATTGTTGCCTTTGTTTGTCTTGGGACAGCTTAGAGAAGTAATGGCCACAAGGAAGAACTTCTGCTTTAGCAGCACCCAGCCGCAAGAACACTAAGATTATGTCCACCTCAAGGAACTCCCGATCCTGTCTGCCTGGTGGTGGAGAGATGTGGGCATGCCTCAGAGTTGAAACTTGCTCCTTTCCCTTACTACCCCAATTGCATCCTGTATAAGCAATAACCCTCCCTCCTTCAATAATCCATTGTAGGGTTTTTTTGACCTGGAGAATTTTTTTTTCTGAAAAATTACAAATAAATTTCAGTCTGGAGAAAAAAAGTATTAAAATAATATAAATAATAGTGTGGAAGAAACTGTAATTATAGTTAGCTGCATGGAGAACAGGAGAAAATGTCAAATCAAGAGTTTAAATTTTAAATGGCAAGAACACTCCAATAAGAAAAACAGATGAAAATAAGGTGTATCAGATCACTAAAATCATAAAGCAGCCTCTGCCTAACCAAATCTTCTTTCAATGACCCCTGCTGCTCCTTATTTATTAAGTATTTGGTGTTGTGCCTCATTTGACAGAAGGTTATGCTCCTGGAAGTTTTATGGCTAGAAGGTCTCTGCCTGGAAAGAGGTGGGGAGAATACAAAGAAATAATAACCAACTGGATACGCAGGAGAAAATGACTGGAGCAAAAACTCGGAGTGATTGCAGCCAGTGATGCTTACAGACAGTGTTTTTATACTTGCTTTGGTGACTTGGACACCTATTAAAATTCCCATAATATGTATCCAAATTCTCTGGCTGACTTGGGAAACCTCAGTTCACCACAGCACTTGGTGCCTGAGGCAGCGTGTCCTCAGGCCACAGCAGCCTTGGCTCACGACTGTGTTGTGAGCAGTACTGAGGCACTTTGCAAATGGGAATTAATTCCTTCCCTGTTTCCATGGATGGTCTGAGTGAAGAACAAATGACAGGAGCAATCTGCACACTGCTACTCACGGCGCGTGTCAGAACCAGAGCCAAAAAACGGATCACAAATCTCCTGATGTGGCTCCTGATCTGGGTCCTGCAGTCCTGCTACAAATTAAAGGCAAAGGGAATCTTGTAATTGAATTTGGGAGGAGCAGACCCAGGCTTTTATTAATGATTCAGTGGAACAAGGCAGAGGTTATTTCCTGAAAAGCACTGAGCGCCGTGAGCATCAGGTTCCTGCACTCCCCAGCGCTCTGCCCCAGAACGAGGAAGAAGGTGATCAGGACCAGATTTAAAGGCTATTAAAATGGTGGGGATTTCTTCTTCCACTCTGCTGGGCTGGTCTTCAGTGTGCTAAAAGGATTGCTACATAAACAAGATGTGCATGGAGATCATGGGAATGACGAACAAAAGACAGGATATTATAGACCGTCGTGTCTAGTGAAATGCAGTGTCTGAACTCAGCCTTTTCTCATGACTGAATAACGAAGTGGCCATGTTTTATTAGCTTTACTTAAAACTGTCTACTAGTTGAACAACCTTTTGAGCCTTTTAACACTTCTGCGATTTGCTGCAGCAATGATTTCTTTTCTTTTTTGTTCTTTTCAAGACACAGCAGCTAATCTGATCTTGGCATTTCAGTAATTGTCTCAGTTAATGCATACAGGGAATAATTCCATCCTGTGAAATGAATACCAGGTGAATATTTAACTTGCACAAGTTTGTTACATGAAGAACTTATGGGGTAGGTACAAGAATTAATGGCTAAGGTGTTGATTTATTAGGCAATTTTATTTTTTCCTAGCTGTGTTTATCCATCACCCATTTCTCTGGTCATGTTTGACCTGAGAGGCAGGAAGAGGCTCATGCACTCACACAGGAGCTTCATGCACATGTCAGGTCTTCTGCTGGTAAACCAACATTGGGCCTACAGCTTAATCAAAAGATACATCGGTCTGTCACCAACACAGCTCTGTGTGAGTCCAACAGCTGCTTCTGCTGAAATGAATAACACATTGTAGGTGATCCTCCTCTGGCAGGAGGGTTGGACTAGATGATCTTTTGAGGTCCCTTCCAACTTCTAACGTTCTTGGATGCTGTGATTCACTAATCATGGGGGTATGTTTCTTATTCGGTCTTCAAGGGCTTCATCCAGACAGGCCCAGTGCCTCGCTGGGAACTCTGCCTGCAGTATGGCAGTAACACTCATTGCAGGCAGAAATGATTTCTGAAATAATGATGGGTTTAGTAAAACTCCGACTTGACCAATGCTGGCAGAAATCCCTTGCCTGCAGTGGCATTTTTTCCAACACTGTTGCAACTCTAACTCTTTGGGCTGGAGCAGAATTTACAATGACCTGCAAAAACTAGTTAGAATTGTTATTTAAAGCCAAGCAGTGTTATGGTTTCGTTGTTAATATCAGGGGGGAATGTTACTTGCAAGGCTGTTCTTTGCTATTTCTTCGTCTCCTGAAGCAACGTGCTCACAGAAGAATTCACAGCCCTCTCAAATTACATATTACAACGATGACTTATTCCACAATCCATTTTGAGCATAGCTGGAAATTGTATTTAATATTGCTGCTGTTGTTTCTATCTTTTTCCTTATAAAGTTAGTGCTTGATTTTATGTGTCATCCTCAGCTAGCGTGTATTTGCATAGCTCTGTTGACATCAATAGTGTTATATTGATTTATACCGCTTGTGTCTGCCTCATTATTATTTTTATTTTTTGTTCAAGGAGCTTGGTATATTTTCAAATTCATGGAAGATAAAAAGGGAATGCCTTCTCAGAACAAAATATGTACAGTGTCTGCTGACAGGATATTTTAGATTGGGGCAAGTAAGCAGGTAAATGAGATGTATGAATGAAGTTCTGTAAATACTGAGGCTGCTTGTGTACCACCTGTGGAATCTGTTGGATATGCAAGTTGGGGTTTTTAAAGGCATCTTAGATTTCCAGCTAGGGCTAGGGGTTAGAAGGGTTCGGTGTCCTGCAAAACAAGGCTGCCGATCATGATTTATTGTTTACAAGCAAACAAACTCCCTTCTCCAGAGATGACTGAAGCCACCATAACTCCAGACTGAAGCATAAAGTCCAGAGGTCAGGGACAAGACACAAGTGGGCACAGGTAGTAGGAGAGGAATTAAATAAACGCCCAAGAGATAGGTGGCCAGGGAGACATGTTGATTCTGCTCCGGAGGGGTTATTCTAAAGAGGTGAAGGAGAGGATGCTACATCACCTCTCAAGCAGCAGCCATACTGCATTTTGTGGGGCTGTGAGAAATGCCTCTGTGCCTTCGCTCACTCATTTCCTCATGAGCAGGCCCTTGGGTCTGAGTGCAGCAAGAGGTGAAAAACGGCTGGAAATATGCAATACAAATCACAGAGGGAGGGATTTTACTACCCTTTACATGTACAGAATACACCAAACCTGCTTGAGGATGATCAAAATCCTTCGCCTGAATCTCAGGGTTCTCATGTAGATATAAGCTCTTCCTAGGCACTTTCACAGCGCTGTGATCATGTATTCACCGTTACTACAAGCAAGATAACCCCACCTTATCTACTATCACCTTTCAGATGAAATCCCGATGTGTCAGTACCCAGCCCAGCCTGGAGGGGACTATCCTCCTCCCCGATCTCTTCACAGGTAAGCACACTGTGCAGGGGTCTGTCTGGGTCCCCACCGTGCTGTACTCTGCACAGGAGCCTTTCAGCTACTTCCCAAGTCCAGGGCATCAAGTGTTAAAGGGAGAGAAACTGCAGACTTCTTCCCCTTCTGCTTTCAGGGGCTTTCCATCAATTTTCCTTCCCCCTTTTTCTTTTCTCTGCACTGCACTTCAGATGGAAGCATCTGGATCGAAGAAAATTATCTCTTAACAACAACTTGGGTTGTAGTACATTTCAAAGACTCAGGTTTTATTAGTCACAGAAGACCTTGTAAAAGTTTGCTTGGGATCATTTTTAACAGCAACCAATAATCCTTCCCCCATCAGCCAATGAAAAACAACCCAAGCCTCCCCCCAACTCCTGCACAGATGTGTCTTACAGAAAAACAGCTATTTTGGAGAAGCAAAAGTGACATTTTCGCCAAGCTGGAGGTTTTATCCACAGTAGCTTACACTAATACAGACCTAATTTCCTTCTGAAAGCTACCTGAACACTAAGCACGCTTGGTTGGCGTAATGCTGTTTGGAATGGTCAATAACTGCATTTGACTTCATATTGTACCTTTCTGTGCTCAGTCTACTCAAGGCCAGAGGAGACCTGGTTACACTGCAAGCCCAGACTCTGCTCCTGCATGTTCCATGTCAGATGAGTGTTTTCATAAAAGCGTATCAAGACAATACATTAAACAGCAATCCTGGCAAGTCCTCTGACACCTTCCAGCTGAAAAGACAGGTAGATTAAAAAGCAGCATTCCCTGCATGGTTAACTGCTTTGGTACCCAGGGCCCTGTTCAGTCTGCTAACCCCAAAGATACCTCCAAGAGCTTCTTGGTAGTAAGGAAAGATAGCATAGCAGAGGATGAAAAATTGATCCCAGGGATGTGGTGTCCCATAATTCTTAAAAAATCAAACCGAAAGCTGGGCACATTCAACAGCTTTAAGAATCAAGACACTCCTGCAAGTCCCTAAGCAGAGATGTAGGAACTGCAGGTCCTAGGTATGAAGATTTGGACCAGTTAGACCAATCCTGCTCTCTGAAGATTAACGTCAGTAGAACAATTTATTGTTTTCAACAGTGATAAATGCGAGTAAACTGCAGGATGTCTTCCAATCCATTGCTGACAAATAAAGATATTGTTGCTGCCCTAGTCTAGTGCCAACAAGAAATAGTGGAAAGGTATGAACTTCAGAAATGTAAACCTGAGCTGTCATTAAAAATCAATTTTCATCATAAATTTAATTCACATTTCATAGAGAGCTGTGTAATATCAATAAAAATGTTTTAATAATTGCTGTGCTGGCACACAGTGAGGTGTAAGACATAAAGAGATATAAAATTTTTGTAATTTAGATGTGGAACTAAATAGTGTTTTTTAAAAGAAATGCTTTCTCAGGAAGAAAAAATGAATGTTGGAGGAGGATGTAATTTATTAGGAATTCCACTCCACCCCCATTTACAAAGACTGCTCTGAAATTAAAACTTTGAGAGATCGGGTTTCTAATTTATTCGCAGAGTTAAAGGCCAGAAAGGGCCAGGATCAGGTAGTCTGACCCCCAGGATAACCCAGGCTATTAAATTTCACATAGTTCTTCCTGTACTATAACCCGTGCAAGGCTAAAACATAGTTTCTCTTAAGCATTGATTTAAACTGCTGGGAAAACACATTCTTGTGTGTCTTTCACATGCTTTTTGGTGAAGGTGGGAGAGAAGGAAAAATTTAAATCCACCCAATCGCTGTGACATAGCAGTAGAATTGGTAGAGCACGCAGTAGTGCAATCTGAACTTGGCATCACTAGAATATAAACAGTTGGTCTTTTCTGGTAGTAAAAACTGACCGATTTTCAGGGCAGATACATGTTCTACCTTATGCAGCATTACACTTTTTTGTGAACTGTTTTCAAAGGGATCAAAGGGCAAGTATATGCTTCTAAATCCCTTAGTCACATTTGAAAATCCCATTTTTGAACTGGAAAAAGAAAAACAGCTGAGAGCTAAACACTGAATTTCCTGAAGTCAATAGTAGTTTTCTCACTCACATGTAATTGAGGTCACATTTTCACCCTAGAAGATCAGTTAGCTTTTTATGATGCTAACTGAAGAACTGTGATAATATTTGCAGTTTGTGCTTTGCTTCCACATCAGATATAATTCATTTCCTTTTACTCATCTTTTTTTTATTTTTTGGCAAATCTTGTTCTGGGTGTCCCTTCCATTTGTTCCTCCACCAACATGAATATCTGCGATCCTTCCAAGTCTAATGTTGTCTCCCAAATTCCTTAAAGTACTATTTATTTAGATTAGATATTTTGGTCTGTGCTAATCTTTCTCTCTTTGTTATTTAGGAATGGAAAGCTTTTGGTATCTGTCTCAAATTAGAAGATTATAGGTCTGGTAGTACATGTTGAAGAAGTACCCTTTCTGTGGGGGTTAATAACTGAGAGTATCCAATTGAGTACACCAGTCATTAACCTCAAAAACAGTGACACAGCAAGGTACTAGAGCATACCAGTGCTTATAAGAAGAAAAAAAAGGCAAAAAAAAAAATGAAGTGATTTTCTCACACCAGATGCCAGGCAAGATGTATTTCTAGAGGAATAGCTAGCAGGCAGCCTAAGAACAAATGTGTGTGGAGGTCTGTGGTATCCTTCCCAGGAAGATGACTTTAAATACTAAGCTGGAGAGAGAACTTCTTGAGTATTATCTGTCTGAGGTTTTGTGTAACAGTAGGGTCTACCTGCCCTCCCTCCCAAATCAGTTGGGCTCGATGGAAATGCTCCTACTAGATCAGACAAAGGCTAATTTGCCTGTACTGCACCCGAGGAGGTGACCAGTGATTTCTAATGCTTGCTATAAATATTACCCAGAAGAAAAATGTTTTGTGATGGAGGATGAGTTAGATGGATGAGTTTTAATCTTATTTTTCCAGTAGACATGCAAACGTAGGGATTTGTTTCTAGAAAGAATGTAAAATAAATCATGTATCATTTCTGTTTTCCACACATGTGCATTCAAGAAGAAAACAGACTGAGCAGACTTTCAGCCATGCAATGAATGTCTGCAGAAACATATCCGACTACAGGTCTCTTAAGTCACTTTAATGGTGATGGATGTGCAGGAAACCATAATCAATTACATTGCCCTGAAAATTACATAGTTATTTTCCAAAAAACCCAACAGGTAACCGTTGCTTGATACAGTACAGCTTAATATTTCTCAGAAGACAGAGACCTTGTAATATTTGAGCTTGCCTGTGTGCACAAATTGTATCACTTCAACAATACCTGTACAGCTGCTTCTGTAAAGCCAGATTATATAGATCTGGCAGGCAGCTATAAGCGAGACAGAAGAACCCAAGGCAAGATAGAGAAATGCATTTGTTAAACAGAAAAAAATCTGTATAGGGATATCTAAGGTCAGATCTATGAGGTGATGTTCTCTAGCTCGATATTTGAGAATGTTTAAAAACTAGCCATGTGCCTCTGCAAGGAGCAGCGTGGCCTTCTGTAAGGTACACGCTCTCACGCTCTCAGATTACCAACTGCTTTGTGCTTCCTCTCCTCTGGTGCACACTCATGTGCACCAGCTTACAAGTCACTGGCTGCTGTCTGGGAGATGTGGCATGGAGAGAGGTGGCAAAGCTGGCATTTGCCTTCTGGGAAGAAGCGTGAGTTATGCCCAGTATTTCATGTCATTGCTTAACTGTCATAGAAAATATATTAAGAATATTACTTGATTGTTGGCCTAAGTGTTAGGGTACAGAGTAAACAGCGTGTTACACAATCTAGCAGAGCATCATCCTCAAGTCAGAGCAGCCTAGAGGGAAAAATCCGTACCCCAACACTCTCAGACTGCATCCGCTCTACTTGCTGGGACCTTTCTTGGTGTCTTGATGGATAAATGATTAGCAGCAACAGGCAGACTGTGTACTCCAAGACAAGGTTCTTCTAGAGATGGAGCATCAAATGATTTTTCTCCTCTCCACCCCCAGACTCCTCCAATATTATTTTAAACTACGCAACAGCCAGATCATCTGGGAGACAGGGAAAAACCCCCACTGTGCTGCCAGAGCCCCTGGTTTCCATGCTGAACATTAAGACTCCACAGGTTTGGTTCTCTTCCCCACTCTGTTCTCCACTGTCCTTCTTCCTTTCCAGCAAATCTAAACCTCGCAGGTCTCTGCTCCTAAAGCTTTTTCCCCTGAAGCCAGACCAAACAGGGTCACGCCACCCTTTTTCTTCCACACGGCTCCCTCAGCCAGTTCTCCTGGCAGGAGAGGGGAGCACTAGGCAAGGAGGGTGACCGTAAGAACAAGCTCGAGAAGCAAATCTGTTAGTTCCACAGCTCCTGTGTGTCCTGAGGTGACACGGACAAACTGCCCTAATGGGGCCTTTCCACACAACTACAGCTGGAGACCTGAACAGGGGAGACAGCAAAGCCGAGGGGGAGGAAGGCAAACGGCCACACAGGGCAACCGGAAGAACAGGTGGGCAGCAGGTGGCCAAGCCCTCTTGAGCAGCCTCCACCTGCAGACCCGTGCGGCGGCAGCCATGCTAGGGGGTCGCCTCAGCAGCGGCCACAGCACCCCAGGGCAGAGGCACGGGGGGGGCTCCCCTCGCCGGGCAGCAGCTGAGGGTGAGAGCACATCATGTCCCCAGGCAGACGGCAGCCCTGGATTCACATGCCAGAGCAGGAGAGGGCACAGCACCCAGCAGCAGCTGAGGCGGGCGAGGGACAAGCACCTGGCGAGGAAGGAGCCGTGAAGGTAGGAGAAGGGTGAGGGGCAGATGCGTGAGGGGCAGTGCAGGGGCGGGGGGGAGACGGGACGGCCAAAACCGAGGAACAAGCTGACGGGATGAGCGGCACGCAGAACGGGCGGGAAAAACGATCAGCCCCACGAGCGAGGGGCCGCGCGAGCCGCTCGCCCACCCGCCCTCCGCCGGAGTGCGCAGGCCCTGCGCGCATGCCCGCAACTTATTTCGCGCGGCCGGGGCGCCGCATTTCGCGCGGCGGAGAGCGGGCGGGGCGGTGGCGGCGGTGGTCACGTGAGCGGCGCGGGCGCGGGGCCGGGCGGCCGCTGGGGGCCAGCACCGCCATCCGCCCCGCGCCGGCTGCGCGGCCGCGGGGGCTCGGCGGCGGCTGCCCTGCGCCAGGCCGGGGGGGGAACCGGCCGGCTGCGCCCTCCTCCCCGCGGTGGGGAGAGAGGCGAGGCGAGGCGAGGCGGGGCGGGCGGCGTTGGGAGCGGAAAGCGCCCGCCGGTGCCGTCCCCGCGGGAGCCCCGCGTTCGAGCCTCGGCGTCGCTCTGTATTTTTTATTATCACCGTTGTTGTTGTTGCTGCCGGTTTCGGGGAGGGGGGCAGCGTCCCCTCCGCTCGGATCTATTGTCACCACCACCAGCACCCCCTCCTCGCCACAATTAACCCGATGAATTTGCCATGATTGATCCGTATTAATAGCGGGGGTGGGTGGGCGTGTTTGGGGGCTTTTTATTTCCCCCCCCTTCCCTTTTTTCTTTCTCTTTTTCCTCTTTTTAGATTTTTTTTTCTCTCTTTTATTGTTTGGTTTTGTTTTCGGAGGGGCCGGGCTGGGATCCGATCCCCACTCCCGAGTCCATCCCTGGTCGGTGCCTGAGAAAATTGCATCTGGATGCATCGTTATTATTATTATTGTGTTTGATCCAGGGAGATAAAGGAGGAGGGGGAGAGGAGTGCGTGTTCGTGGGGAGGGGAAGGCAAGGCTGCACCCTTCCCTGCACACACACACACACGCAGAGAGAAAGAGAGCTCCGTACATCTATATATATATTTATATATAATTTTTTTTTCCCCCTGGAACTTCTTCTAGTTGGGGAGGAAAGGAAGAAAGGAAATAAATTTTGTGCAAGGAAATACTCTCGGCTCCCTCCTTCCAGCGGGTCTCTCTCCTTCTTTCTTTATTTCCCCCCTTCTTCTCTGCTGGGTTTTTTTTTTTTTCCTCCTCTTTCGGAGATCCTCGCCCTCCCAGCCCCTTGATCAAAGCATTCCGCTATTCTGATTTATTGCCTGCTTGGTGAGGCTTTTTTTTTTCCCTTTCTCTCTCTCTCTCTCGCCTTTTTTTTTTTTTTTTTTTTTTTTTACAAAGGCGACCTGAGATCAGCCATTACTTTCCTTGGCTCGCTTATAGGAATCTCTTACATTTGGTGCTTGCTGCTGGTGGTGGTGGAACCGCACTCGGATTCTTTCATCCCCCCCCAACCCCCCCCCCCCCCACCCCCTTGCTGTCCTCTCCTCCCTCCCTTTCTCCTTCCCTCTCTCCCTCCCTCCCTCCCTCCCTCCCTCCCTCCCCCGTTATTCCGCCGGGGGAGCCGGATTTGTGGCTGCGGTGGGGCGGGGGGGGAACGAGAGCGAGAGGGAGAGCCGGCGAGAGACATGGATGGCCCGGCGCGATGCAACGGGCTTCGGAAGAAGCGGCGATCGCGGTCCCAGCGCGACCGGGAGCGGCGAGCCAAAGGCGGGCGGCGCGGCTCTGCCGCCGGAGGGGCCGCCGGCCCCGGGGCCGCCGCGGCGCTCTCCTCCTCGGGCTCGGAGAAGGAAGACAATGGGCCCCCGCCGCCGTCCCGGCCGCGGCCCCCCCGGAGGAAGCGGCGGGAGTCCTCCTCGGCCGAAGAGGACATTATCGACGGTTTCGCGATGTCCAGCTTCGTCACTTTCGAGGCGCTGGAGGTAGGAGCGGCGGCGCTTTGTGTGCGCCTCATTGTGTGGGGGCAGCGGCGGGGGGAGCCCCCGCAACGCCGGCCCGGACACCCCCCCCCACCCCTCCCGCCCCCCTCCGCCCCTTACCCCCTCCCCGGGCCGGTGCCGCCGGGGGTACCCGCGGGGGCGGTCCCGCCGCCCTTCCCCGTCCCCGGGGTGCCCCGCTCCCCTCCCTTCTCCCTTCCTGCCGCCGACACCTGCAGCGCGGCGCGCCGCTCCCGGCGGGTGGCGGGGGGCTCCGGAGCGGCGGCGGGGAGCGGGGTGACACCCCCACCCCCACCAACCCCCCCCCCCAAAGCACACCCCGGGCAGGGGAGCGGGGAGTTGCGTGCGCTCCCCCCGCGGGGTTCCCGGCGGCGTTTCCCTTCCCCTCCCCTCCCACGAATCAAACTTTTCTCGCGTCGCGGTGTCCCGGCGGGGCCGCCCACTCGTGTCCGGGGGCGGCGTGGGGCGCCGGGCCGCGCGTGTGTGTGTCTGTGGGCTCCTCTTCGCTCGGTCTCGCCGGCCGCGGCTGGTGCTGCTGATGGGTGGGGGGCGCCCGTCCTGTCGCGATCCTATCGGCCTGTCACGAGTGGGCCCCGCGGCCTCCCACTCCGCGGGGGACACCAGTCACACCCCTCCTCCCTTCCCTTTCCATCTTTCCCCCTCCTCCATCCTTCCCCCCCGCCCCCCCCCCGAAAATAAAAGCGCTGAAAGAAGAGGTGTGGGTAAACCGAGACCGGGCCGGGCAGAGGGAGGCACCGCCCGGGAAGCCCCCCACGGGGCTCCTTCCTCCGCCCGGCCGATCTCAGCTCTCCCCCCTCCGCCCCCCATGTACCCACCACCCACCCACCCAACCGCTGCCGTGGAATCGCTGTCAGCCCAGCCAGGGTGGTGATTGGGATGCAGCCGTGCAAGGGGGAGCTCAGCTTCGGCCCATTTGTTTGAAGGGCTTTGTTGTTTATAACTTCTGCTCCGGAGAAGTTTGCCGTGGAGAAAAGCAGATTTATTTGGTTTTACGTGTGCTGGAGTCACAACTGGAAGGATTATAAACTGTCAAAATAAATGCGGAGGTGAAGCTGATTGTTTAACAAAAAAAAAATCTGTGTAGCTCTTAAGCTGTTTAAATATTTAGCCAGGAATACTTAGTGGCATTTTCAGGGCGGTTTGTTTTTTGGGTTTTGTTTCTTTTTATGTGATTTGAAGCTACATTTTGTCCTTAGTTACACCTGTATCCACCCAGACTAATGTCTCCAGGAGAACTTACTCCGGTGTAATCAGAGGGAGGATTTGTTCACTCCAACAAGGCTCCACATGGTTGGTGTTAGACTCGTGGAAGCAATAATGTGCAAATGTTGAGGCAAGGGTGAGACACGATTTTGCCACCATTTCTCACCTGGGGAGCCTATCCACTGGTGCCCTGCTCAAACTGGAGAGAGGAGGAGTTGTGGATACGTGTTTGTCGGCAAGAGTGAGATTTGCATGCTTCTGTTTCGGACCAAATTCTGTTCTTCCTCAAACAAAGCCCCAGTTTGTGTCTTTAGGGGATTTATGGGAATAGGGACTGGAGAATTTGGCCGTAGTCCTTTCTGGAGGGGAAGTGAAGAGCAAGTTTTATGGTCAGAACTTGGTAGGGCGTTTTAGAGAATGTCTTTATTCTGGTTTTACTTCTCATTTGTTTATTTTCCTCTTGAAATGAATGTAATTGCTGTGCTCTTTTCTGTTTGCAAAGCCAAGAATGGCTACTACTTGCATCCTGTCGTAATCCTAGATCGCTAAAAAGGAGCGCGGAAACATTACCCGGTTCTGCCAGCTAATATCACATTCAGATAAAACAATAGCTTGCACACTGAGACTTGACACACTTTTAATGTTCATGTGATAGGTGGCACATTTTGACCTAACGATTTCATGCTGCGTTGAGAAATAATATCACAAAGTCGTTGTTAGGTGCTTTTTCCTGCAGCTCGGTGTGTGTGTTGAGAAAGTTGTTTCTGAGGATCACAGGGAGATGAGTCGTAAGGCTGTGGTGGCAAAATTGCTGTGTGCGTAGCAGCCTGAAGTTCTCATTGTGGTTTTGGCATCGGGGAGGAGGTTTTGGGTGGCTGCTGGAGTGAGCTGTCTCGGTGTCGGTGAGACCTTTAGGTGTACTTGAGTTGAGACAAGAAGCCTTGAGTGTCATGGAGGGCTGCCCTGGTGTTTGTACATCTCAGGCTTTTCATCTGCCCCTGATTTGTTGGAGGCCGTGGAGGCTTCTCCACAGGTTGCAGAAAACTTTTGTGCCCAGCATGGGACAAGGCTGCCCCAGCCCAGGCTTTGTGCTTGAACTTCAGCCTTTTCTCAGGCTTAGCCCAGCTGAAAGAGTCACAGGGACAGAAGGTGTTTTGTCTGCTTGATCTGAAGATCTGTGAGGACCAAGGAGCAGAACATGCTGCTCACCTCTGGAAGAGCTGGACCCACAGGCCAGAAGGGAAGCGGGCAGACGGTGGCTTGCTCAGGAGGGGATAGCTGCTGAGGAGGGATGAGGCTGAACTCCCTGCATATGAGGACATCTTTGCAGCAGAAGGTGTGTGAGTTGGGTGGATGTGGGATGTCACCCCAGGATCTTCTTAGGAATGCTGTATAGAAAGGTGCAAACTCTGTGATGCATTTCCATCTAGCTTCCTTTTACATGTCCTTGGCTAAATGCTTTGTGTTAGGGTGACTGAAAATGCTCACATGGTGTGAAACACCAGGTTGTGTGATACTCATAGTGTGCCAGGGAACACAGGCACTGCACAAGGCAGGTGTGCATCCCATGGCCGCTGTGCCTTCAGTAGGAGTCATCCATGTCTGCTAATGGTTATGCTGATAAAAGTTCCCATCCCTTGAAGCCAAGTTATCTTTGTAACCAGCTCCCACTCTCGGAGCTGTTTTTGTCTCCAGGTATCAGTAGCCTTCTCATGCTCCTCAAGTTTAAATTGTTTGGTGTAGAAATAGAGGCAATCTGCTTCCAGTTATCTGTCTTTGGGTCTGTGATAGCCCATACCTTGATCTCTCTAATGTTTGTGTGGGGAATAAAGGGGAAGAGGGAGTTGAAGGCAGTGGGTTCTCACTGTTGATTTTTACCCCCCCACACTTTGGAGTGATAGTTGAGCAAATCCAGCATTATTGTGGATGTGGGCAGGCTGATCCCTGCCTGGCCTCGCTAGACTGGTGTACGATGGTCTCTGTAGGCCTGTGTTCTACACTGGGCAGTATCTTGGAGCTCTGACCTTCACAAACCTGTGCTTGCTCTGCATTTAAGTGGCTGAGATGTGGTCTGATTCACCATAGCCTTCGCTGAGTAGCCTTGCTGGGACTGAGAGCAGCAAGCTCCACAATTTCCTCTAGAGCAGTCATCCACGCATCACTTTCCTGACCTCCCAAAGTCTTTCAGCCTGTGAGAAAAGAGAAAGGTGTGGATGCTCAGGACCAGTGTCAGCACTATTGGTGTCTGGCCAAGCCGAGTGACTGCCTTCCCCAGCTTAGCATAGCCTGTGCTTCACTGCTGATGTGTGTGTTACCACAACAGTGCAGGGTTCTTCATACAGGGTGGATGTTTTACAGCCCAGTTTGACAGGGAAAGAGCATTTTTCAAGAAGTGATAACTCAGTGCATTGAGGTTACTTTCTCCATGACATGCTCCAGCAGTGCTGGTGAGGAGGTTTCTGTGGAGCGCTCCCTGAGGTGAGGTGTGAAGATGCTTGTCTCCCTCCTACCCCTGGTGTGTAGGACTTCAGGCAGTGCTATGGCTGGTGATGTGCCACAGGGAAGATGGTTTCCTGTGATGAGAAATGAAATCTGACCTGAATGTTAAGATAGCTCAAAGCCTGGGAAGTACTTGATGTTTCCTGAGTCAGCTCTGGCCATCCCCATGGAGTAAGCAGTTGGTTTCGGGTTTTCTGAACACTGAGGAAGGTAATAAGGTTTTTCTGAGGATGTTTGTTTAGCTTCAGCTCAGGCAGGCTTCAACCCTTGTCAGCTCTGACAAGCCTGAAATGGGGCACAGGTATTTATAAAGCACAGATAGAAGTGGGGTGGGGAGGGGGACACACACTTGCATTTAAATGGGGATTTGTGTTTCATAAACTGGCACAATTTCTCGCTGTGCATTTGCTGAGCTAATTTCTGTTCAGCACGCAGGCATTAGTCTGTTTTGAGACCATGCTAAATTATCATCAGGTACGGCCCAATATAATTAATTACAAATGAGAAATGCTGACAAATATTTGTCAAGGAGCTGTTTAATGAGCTCCAAATTCTGTGTCAGATGATTCCATCCACCTAGTGTAAATAATTTTTAAGCAATTGTTCCACTGAGTTTGTGTGATTTAGGCAGCTGTTAGCTACGGCAGGGAGAATAATGTGAGACTGGATGGAGAAGAGCTCAACGGCTGATGTGAGCATTAAAAACAGACACTACAGTTGCACAAACAAAGTGTGGAAGTAACAGGAAGGTTTTGAAGATACCATGGCCTGGGTTGTGTGCCTGTGTGCACTGGCAGCGTGGCTCTGTGCGTGCATCTGAATGCAGGAATTTGCTTTAATAACCGCTGTGTGATCGCCAGGCACAGCCCACTGAAAACAGAAATAGCTTGGCTGGGTGACAGCAGGAGCTTTGAGCTGGACACCAGAATGACTGGCTTCCAGTGTGGATTTCCTCCCCAAATCGTTCTCTTCTCACCAGCCTTTTAGCTGGCCTGATTAGCCTGTTTTACTTTAATTCTCCGAGATTTCAAGCAAGTTTGTTCTGCCTTGTCTCTATCCCTCCATATTTCAAAAGGAATTTGATCTTCATGCCTCACCTCCACAGCATCATAACATCAGGTGTTTGTTCAGTGCTGTCAGCAAATCTTGGTAGCCCTTCTTGTGTTTATTGACTGCTTAGATGCTTAGGTGTTTGTCCTAGGCTCTGTTTGCACATGCAAGTCTGCAGATTTAGGCCTGCAGAGAAAAGAAGCGAACAACTAAATGAAGATATCTGCTGACGGAGAGCGGCGTTGGGTTTTGTGTGACGCTGGGATATCACACGAAGCGACGCGCTTATTATTTTCACTGCGTATTTAGAGGAAACAGTAAACTGACCCGAGATCAAATTTTGAGATAACCTTGACAGAGCAACTGAATCTCTTGATGAAAACCCTCAGCGACCAGAACTGAAAAAACAAACCCCAGCAACCCAAAATGAAAGCAGGACTGATGGCAGCAGGGCATACATTCCTCTGAGGGAACCTCTTGGGTAATTTTTGAAACTAATGCTGCTGTAATTTGGGCATGTGAATGCTTTTTAAAGGCTTAGAAATTACTTTTTCAAGCCTGAGACTTTTCCAAGAGGCTAGATATCCCCAGCTCCCTCTGACTTCTTGTAGCTGTTGAAGAGTTGAAACTCTCTCTTTGGGTGGATAATGTTGTACTGTGTTGTACAAATACTCCTTTGAACTCTTGAAGGTACTGGTGTAATGAAGGTGGAGATTTGTGTCATTCCCATTGGTGGTAGCAGGAGGCACAATGGCCTTGAGTTGAAGAAGGAAGAGTTTAAACTGTAAGGACAATTTCTTTAGATAAATATGATTCAAGTAGTCTCCTCTGGCTCTGCTCTTTAAGATTAATGGGAATTATGCCATGTATCAATAGGACAAAAGACACCCTTAGCCATTTTCATCTTGGCATCTTTTTGTTTGTTTGTTTGTTTTCCCTGCTATTTAGGGGAGAAAGAAAGCCCTTTCTCATTAAAAATCTGGGACCTCTGCTGGGATGAAGGAGTGTAAAGAACCAGCTTTATAAAATAAGGGTAAAGGATCAGGAACTCAGAGGGAAAATTATCGCTGGGGAAAGGCAAAAAAAAATCAGCAGAAAGACCAAGGGGCTGAGTAATTGAAAGATTGAGTTACGACACTGAGATCAATAGAGAAATATCAGGAACTGGATGGGAACACTGAGAACTAGAGCGGGATGTCGTTGCCAGAAGTGGAAGTTTCAGGTACGATCCACTGCTGTGTACATAAGTGCTCCGTGGTGGGAGCCCTGCCGTTATACCGAGGGGAAACACTCAACTAAATGTGCCTCTGCTTAAAAAGTCATTAAACCTGGTAACTCTTCAGATGGGAGAAAGGCAGGACAGCCCTTCACTCAGTGAGGTGGGCCCCTGCCATCCCCCATCTCTGCTACTAGTTTGGTTTTTTAAGGACTGTTTCTAGTGGTTTGACTGAAGACCCTACCGCATTACACCGGGGGGCTGACCTGCAGCCTTGTAATTATCTGCAGCTAAATTAGAAGTTTAATCTTTGTTCTGAGCAACAATAAGTTGAGTCAGATAGGTTTTAAAAATAGCCCAAGCTCAAGTTTAGTGAAGTCTCAAATGCAATTAATAAAAGGCTAATGGAGTTAGGAAGTTGCGGGCTGAGATGTGGCGATGTTTAACTCTCAGTTTCCCTCTACTTGAACTGCAGCGCTTTGCTGAGGCAACATCGTCTCAGTTCTGTGAGGGGAAATTGCTTCCAACGTTCCTCTGTGTTCTTGTACATCATCCTTATGATTTATCAGTTCAGGATCTGTGTTCTCGTTGGGGTTTGGCTCGGTGTGTGCCACAAATTACCAGCTGTATGCACTTTTTTTGTATAGTCAGTTTGTTGTCATTTTGACTCGATGCCAAGCGGTGGTGAAGACCACTTCAGAACATCGTAGTCCTCTAAACTCCTTTGTTGTAAAATGGATATGAAAATCCACTTTGTAAGTAAGGAGAAATGGCTAATGCAGGCAGGGATTTGTTTTGCTGTAACAGCAGAACGTGCAGTGGCAATTTGTCAGATCCCCAGCTCAGCTCTGCTGTACTATTTGCCTTTAAATAGTGTTTTACCTTAATATCTTGAGATTTTTTCTCCTTGTATCTTGGCAACACTACTGCTGAAATTCACACACTCGTGCGGTGGAGAAAGGTTATAACCAAGAGGCTAAATCTTTAGTTTGGTAAGCCTTACAGGAGGGAGTTTTGGTTCGGTCCTCCTCTGTGCAGGAGGGGTGGAACAGAAGGCAGGCAAAGCAGTGGATTACCCCTTGGCACTGCACGCACACTTCCGTTCGTGAGATTCTGCCTATCAGGTTTAGTTTGATCACACTGCACACGTGGGTTTGCTCGGTATTCAGTGTTCATCTCCGTCCTACTGGTTTTAAAATCTGCTGAGACAAAGAGATGGGAGGTGCACAGAGGTGTCCTGATACCTGATCCAAGTTCCTGCTGCCTGAACCTGAGACTGTGTAATGCTGATGCACCTGATAGGAGCAATATCCTAACTCCGAATAGGAATAGTTACTCGGCAGCCATGCAGAAGATCAGTCTGGTGTTCCCTTCAGAACTGGTTGCCTCTTGATCTGGCTCACATCTTTGCCAGCTTCCCAAAGTGGAAGTTGCTTCTCTAGGAGCAGTGCTTTTGTAAATTGCCTCTTTTCATACTTTTATTTGGAACAGAAGGGACTTGTTGGTTTGGGAATAAAACTGCTGCCATCTTCTCTTCCCCATCCAAAGGCCAGGCTTGTCCTTTGTTGGATGAAAACCATTGAACATCTACAGCTCCTGGGGTTGTCCTGTGCTGGGCATGGGTCAGGTGAAACCATCCAGGGCAGGCTTGTGGCTGCTGCAGGATGACAGTGCGTGCCTCTGTCAGAGAGGTGGACGGAGGTTGGCACCAGGACCTTCTAGGTTAGATGAGGTGGCTGCAGTTCTGGGGAGGTGCTCCTTGTGTTGAGGAGTAATTGTAACAGAGATGTAATTGTAATTATAACGGAGAGTAATTGTAACAGAGACTTTAAAACATGTTTTGGATCCAGAAACAAATTCCTGAGTGGCAACAGGCTAACTAGGAGAGGAACAATGTTTTGGAGGAGAGTATCTAACAGTGGTAGTACCTGGCTCAGGTCCACCTTACCTGTCAGAGATATTTTCAAGCCACTGTCACCTTCTTCCCTCCATGCAGACACAGGTTACAACATCCCAGCCAACCCACCCTTGGGGCTCTGGGTGACCCAGCTGCTTTGCCCGTGCTGTGGCACTGGGGAGCTGGGAAGCGGTTGCTACCGACTCCTCCTGGACTGCACGCAGGTAGCGGGAGAGCAGTGGCCCTGGCCACAAGGCAGGCATGGTGTGACGTCTCCTGCCTGGAGAGTTCTGACAGCTGCATTTTGCTGTTCACACACCGTTTCCTATTGCCGAGACTGAGATGAGTTACAGACACGGTGAGAATCGCTCCAGGCATTGATTTGTGTTTATTTTTGCTCTGGAAGTCCTAAGTGACCCGAGACCTTTCGGTCTGAGAATCTGCTTTGCTTTTCTTATGCGAATGGTGGGAATGGAGGAGAGGTGGCCAAAGGACCTGGCTGGTCGCTGTGCAAAGGGGATGTCTGGCTGGGGGGCTGCAGGCTCTGGCATTCGCCTTCCTCTTGGCTTCTGCACACCCAGGTGCTTAGTCACTGGAGAGTGCCAAGAGTGTCCTTTGAGGGTCCTCCAGAAGCCAGCATCAGGTCCTCAGCTTTCAGGGCGTCCAGGGAAGAGCTGGGAGGTGCTGCTGTTACAGGAGCTGGATAACACATGCTCTCCAGCTAAGCTTGCTCCACAGCTGGCCAGATATGCTGAACAGGCATGATGTGACATTTGTCAAGCGGGCACCGATAGAGGGTTGGAGGCAGAGAAAGTAGGTTTGACCTCCAAGCAGTCTGTGTGGTAAGAGGGGAAGGGAAGAGCTGCTGGTGGGGACGATTTATGTTGTAACTCTAGTGTTGTGGGTTTTAATGCACGTCAAGGGCACTTTGACCTTTGAATGGAATCTTTTGGTGTGAAATGGTGTCTCTTCTCCTCTCTTTTCTTCCCTTAAAGAAAATTCAAAATAAATACTGAAAATCAAAACCGTCTGTTTTGAGGAGACCAAATTGCCTCTCTTTATTTTATGTGATTTGGGTATTACTGAAAGATTAAAAGTCCTAGTAATTTTTACTGGCTAGCTATTGTGCTTGTAGGCAGTGACTCTTCCAGCATTAGTCATTTTAACTATGGAAAAAAATAATAAAAATGCAATTAATGTGGCTCAACAGCTGAGTCTGCTGGACTTGGGAGAGAAAAAAAAAAGACAAAAAGTAAATTTTAATGAGTTCTGGGATCAGAAAGATACATCTGGTGGATGGATTTGCCAAATTTTCAACCTCAGAATGTGTGTTGAAAAACTCAGTGAATTATGTAGCTACAAAAGTGGATCTTTGCATGTTTATAAGACCTCAGTGCAATCTCCTTATATTTGCCTAATGACAAACAGACATTCTCACAGAGGCGCAGCCCAGAAGGACACACATGTGCCACAACGGCTCTGTAAGCTGATAGTATTTGTATCAGAATGCTGCTACCAGTGAAAGAATTTTAGAAGATCCATTGAATATAGTGGGGGTGGGGGAAATAAAATCTTGGTTTTGGATGAAAGAAAAGTGAAGGAAGGGAAAGGGGTGGAGGCAGAGAGAGGAGAGGGAGCACTGAAACTTTAAATGTGCTCGATGTGTGGGCTAAGATACCGTGCCTCCACTGCTGAACCAGAAAATTTATAACAACTGTTTGTCATGTGTGTGTATTTATAGCCATTCACATAATGAAGAAGTTTCATGAGGTTGTAATAACATATCAAGATGGATGTAATTAAAACAGAAGCAAATTGACACCTCTAGATTAAAGGCAAACTCTAAACTAATACACCTGTACGCTGTCACTTATGTATTAGTTGTCTGGGGCAGGCTGCCAGATATGCAAATAAAAAGACATTGGCAAATCCCCTTGGATGTGTGGTTATGAAAAACCCAACCGTTTAATCTTTTACCTAGCCCTGTTCGGGTCTGGAGTGGTGGCAGGCTTCATTACTTCAGTGTTGCTGCTGCTTTGAGATGAAGCAAGAAGAAATACAGAGCAGGCTGCTTCCCTGAGAGTAATATTCATTGCGGCGGCACCCTTCCCTTAGAAAAGAGGGGTCAAACAGACCCTTTCAGGTCTGTCCTAACTCTTGAAACTCTACAGGCCTGAAGAGCCCTTGATGTTGACTTTCTGTAGCGCCTGAACTCGGTGAAATACTTTTACAAACTGCACTGTGACAGCAGATTTTGGTTGTGCCGCGCTGCGGGTGATTGGGGATGCCAGCAAGGAAACTCCTCCTGAAATTTATACCTTTCAGATACAGTGGCACAATTCAAGTCTGATGTAAATCATAACCCACCCTGCGAAATGGCTATAAAGCATCTTGGCAATTTTATGTAATAGTATTTTTCAACTTGTTTCAATTTGCAGAAGCCTACAGTGTTTTTTTTTCCAGTGGAGGTGTGGGTACAGGGATTGTGATTTTAAGCCTGCAGTCAATGGGTTGGCTTTTCCATGTAACATCCTTGGGGTTCTTAGAAACCGTCTGCAATGTAAAGCAGGCTGCCGGTATGGAGCAGGAAGGGAGTGATGTGCCTTGGTATTTCTAGACCTGCGAGTGGAAGTACAGCCTTGCTTTTGAGTCTCTTGCTCCCCACTCTAAGGTAACCTGCATTTCTTTAAAAGCCCCAGGGATGGGAATCAGTCCTCAGGGGGCTTGTGTGTGACCCCCATGGTGGTGATGAGGGTTTTCTGACAAACAGGTGATGCCTGTACCTCCTGCTTCTCTTCCCTGAGGATGAAAAAAATCTTACTTTTACTTTTTGTGGGTTTGGTGGCATTTGTTTTGGGAGCAGCAGTCTGGGAGACACCCGCATCCCTCCGCTGCTTCCCTCTTCGGATGGGTGCAGATGCTTGGGTTAGTACCATCTGTTTATAAGCAGATTGATATGACTGCAGCTCTGGAGAGCTCAACAAAGCCCCAAATTCTTGAATTCAGCTTTGAATTCAGGCTTGAAGTCCCTTGCGCTAGTCAGGGGTGAAGCAGAAGGAAATCCAGCCTTTAACAGAGGTGCCTTGTGAGGCATTGCAGTCACCAGCCTGCTCCAGCCTGGGATGCCAGGCAGTTCTGTGGAGAGGTGACACCAAGAGGCACCTGTTTTTAGGAACATGTCTTCAAAAAACCCCCCCTCCAGTGGGCACAGTTTGGTATATTTGTTCTAAATTGAAACGACTCCTTTTTTAATACATCCGGACACTAAGGATCAATCATCCGAGGTACATGGCTTCAAAGGGATTTCAAATGGTAGGATTTTTGTCTTCAATACTTCAACAACTTTTCTTCCACCTTTAATCTTTCATGAGCGGAAGCTTCAAAAGATAATTAGTAAAACATGCTTTTATCTGCATTTATCTCAAAACATGATTAATTTTTTAACTGCAATTACAGCAATCATTTCAAGTTTCCTCTGTATTAATGAGTAAAAGATTTTTTGGGAGAGAGACTGAGCCTAAATACAGCTATATTGGCCGAGTTGAAAGGTACGTTTATGAGCGTGCTTTTTGTTTTCATTGCTAGGGATTGAATTTCCGGATCCAGGAAGTAATATTTCACATGGATTAAAGTCTTTGAAATGCTTTTGCCTGGCTTCACTGGATTGTTTTGAGGAGCTGACAGTGATAAGAACTGGATCATGCTCTTTGCTGGCTCCTGAATACCCAGTTACGTGCTCCTCTCGTGTCAGTGCTCTTTTGCTCTGCACCATGTGTGTATGACCGGTGGGGTGCACACCACTGTGCTTGGCATTGAAATGGAAGATGTACCATGCAGTTTGTTGTTAATGAATTGGCAGTGAATTTGTATGTTGTCACCTTTACTGTTTCCATCTTTGTTCCAGGCAACTCAAGGCATTTTTGTTGCTGTTTCGCTTGTGGGTGAAAGATTTTCATGTCTGTTCTGTCTTTTGCTGCTGGTGCTAATGTCTGTGGGACTGTCCAGCTGGTGTCCTGCAGCCTGGGTCCTGACTCTAGATCGAGCTTGTCGTCCTGCAGGATTTTGAGCATCTCTTGTCCATCTGGTTGGTTGTCCCCCATGGCTTTCTAGGTGCCCCTAGAAAACAGTTCCACCAGCACAGAGGTATCCCAAAACCGGTCTCCAAAAGCAATGGATCGCTGGATTACTGAAAAGAATTGGGATTAAACCCACTTTTTGCTAGAGTACAGTTTTTGTAGATCCTTGCCCTGTGAAGGCTGCAAGTCAGCCTTGGCTCCTCCTTCTCCATGAACAGGAAGAAGAGGTTTTGGGCCGGAGCTGCAGTTTCACGGCTTTGTGCCTCCAAAGGGACAAGGCAGAGAGCAGCCCTGAGGCTGCTGGAAGTGATGCTGGGGCTATTGCATGGCCTCAGTCACAGCAGCAGAGCCCAAGCAGCGAGGTAAACACAGCAGGCATCTGAAACTGCAGCTATTAGAAGTGAAAGGACCTGATTTTTCTGCTTGTTTTTTGGCTTTTTTCTTCTGGTTCCCTTCGGTTAGGTTCCAGTCTTGGGTGATGGAGGTGATTTGCAGTAAGCCTGCATGGCATTGGTTCATGTCTGACTTTAGCTTCTACAACAGGATTCCAGTTGCCCTGCCCTGCATCCTCTGGGGAAGCAGATGGGCAGCTACAGAGGAAAGCACATGAGTGGCAGCCAGGCTCCTGCTAGCCCCCGGTCTCCAGGTCCCCCATATGGGTAGTATTGCTGTGAATAGCCTTGTCAGGTCTGCTGTGGCTGCTCTCTTTGTTTGGTACTCTGACAAAAAAAAATTGCTCTGGTATCCTTGTTGGCATATTTTTACATCTGTTATCCATATTCAGGATTTGTTCTGGCTGCAGTCTTATTTTGTTTTGCAAAACCTACCTGGGATTGGGACGGAGATATATGTTTGCTAAGGCAGATTTGGAAATTGCATTGTTGAAATACAGCCCATATGGGCCATTGTAAAATGGTTACTGCAGCATATAATTGCCTTCACAATGATGTGCTTTGTCATTTTACTTCCATCTTCAAAGAGGCTCTCCTGTAGTCTGCTGACAGCAATGGTGGTATTAGAAAACATATGGATTTGTAAAGGCATTAAACTGTCTTTAGTTCACGGATTAGATTACAGTGTTGGAGTATGGGTCACCACGTTTTCCTGTGGATAGGCTGCACTTGACTGTGCCGCTTTCAGTTGTAGGTTAGGGAAAGGTTGGTTTGTTTATTGGAGATATCTGACATAATATCCTACATGGGAAGGAGGCATCTTGTGTTGTTGCACATGGTGTGAGCTGGACCTCTGTCCCCAGGGTTGTGGTTCTACCTCCCCCTGCTCTGCTTGCCAGCCATGCTTGGGGAGACTCTCAAGAGCCCTTGGAGGGAAGTGCTGATTACAACTTGGAAAAATACACAAAATTCAAACCCCACAAAACTGGCTTTGAAATTTTAAGGGTTTTTTTCCTTTTAGTCCTCCATGCCAGGCTGCTACTCTGAATATTCTGGGTATTTGTTTTCTGTTGACATACAAAAGACGTGTTTACACTGTACAGCTCCATGTGTTTCCAAGTATAGGGCAATCTGTTTGGTTTTTACCTCTCTTCCTGCTCTCACAGTTTCAAGTGTGGATTTTCTGGGGCTGGTTCAAGGTCTGTAGTGCCCCTCTCAGCAAAGGCCAGTGCAGCATGGGGTGTGTGTGTTGTACATAGGATGTGGCACACAGCCTCTCTCCAGGCTGGAGTGACACTCCTGCTCTTGCCACCATCAAAAGGGCAAAGCTGGAGGGTAAGAGGGATAATACAGCTAAAGAAGATTCTTCTTACTTGGTTTTGTTATTTATTTTTGTCTACTGTTCTGCAGCTCCCTCAGTTTAGTGCTCTGCCCAGGTGGGACACTGAAGTGGGCTGAGTGAGGGGGTCTTGCTTGGCCCAAGGCCACTTCACCTCCTGCCACGTGCACTTGCTGTTGTGTTTGGGTTTCTCCAGGTCAAAACAACTTTTCTGCTATCTCCTGTCCTTCAAACTCCCTCTTTAATTAAGATGCTGAGCCGGTTTCTGGGAGACCTGGGTTTGTTTCCTGTAAGCATGGGCTTCTGTAACCTTGAAGTCACTCCCCTCATGATTCGGCAGGGCCGCGTGAGCACCTGCTTTGTGTTGTGCTGAGTAAGGATGGGTTTGGGCTTGGATCCATGTGTATGCTCCTGGGAGATGCTGCGTCTGGGCTTGTAGATCTGGGTTTCTTGACTGAGAAAGTCCTGTGGGGACAACGCTGATTTGTGAGATACTGTTTAGTGTCAAGTCAAATACGTGCTTAGGTGTCACCCTGAGCTAGAGCGTTAGTTTTGCTGTGCCTGAGTTTTCCTGTCTGCAAAATGGGTTTAATAATACTTTCCCTCTTTAAAGATTGCCTGACTACTTAATTAGCATCTGCAGGGCACTCAAATAGCTTAACATAAAATATCTACATACTTTTACTGTAGGACATTGAAACGCCACTGCCTGAATATGTTTAGCAGGGACCTGGTTGGAGTACATATTTAAATAACTGAAGGCACTTGTATTGCTGTCATCCACCTTTTAGAATAGAGCTATAATTTCGCCTTAAAATTGTTGACAGCCATCACTTCATTAAGGAAATCTGACATGAAGGGTAACCCAGTGAAGTTCTGATGAGTGCTTTCCTTTTCTTTTCACTGTTAATAATTATTAATGATGTAAAAGTGTTGCTTAGTTCTGGCTTGTTTCAGTTTTAAATCCCTCACACCGTTATCTGTCCCAGCTGTGGGGGATATCACGGCTGGCTTATGGTAATATATTTCCTTAAATCCATTGCAGAATAGAGGAGCAAGTGTTAAAGGATGTAGTGCTAACTCTGGCAGCTGTAAGAGTGATAAACAAATTAGGTCTGTCGCTAAGGCCAGGGTCCACAGGTGTAATATGTCATGAAACTGGTATCTAACTGGCCTGTAAAACAAATTAACACAGGGGGATTTAATCCTTGTGCAACAGATGTAAGAGCAAAGCAGCTTTGTGGTATCTGTGGATAGATGTGGATGATGGACCCTAAGTTCATGTATATGGCATGCTTTTGCAGCCAACAGTGCAGAAATGAAAAGGATGGAAATTTGGTCCAGCAAGAAGATCCCATTAATGTCCCCAGGTTTTTGCAGCAGACCCTCATCAGGGCTTCATCTAAGGGCACTATTTACAGAGATGGTTAAATCAGTCCCTCTTCAGAAGAGTGCTTGAATATGCTGTTAAAAATCACAGCACAGTGCACTTATAACGAGTATATGCTTAAGTGCAGTCAGGAACAGGATGTTATTAGGTGTATGTATATATAAATATATCCTTAATGCTAGGCTTTGTAGCAGTGACTTTTAAAAAATTAGTCTATTTTGAGGGAAAGCTTGGGGGAGAGTACCTGGGCAGGGGGGGTGGCTTTGGGGCTTTCAGGCAGCAGTCAACTGCTCCTGCATCGCTCCAGCTCCAGGAGCAGGAGGACCAAGCTCTGCTCTGAACTCTGCATTCTCCCATGGGCTGTGGGACGTGGCTGCTTGCTGGAGCACCCCTGGGTGTGCAGGAGAGGCCCCAGTGGGCAGCTTGGCTGGGTGACCACAGTCAGCACCAGGATGGAGATGGAGAACCAGGCAGCCCAGCCATGTTGCAGGCTGACCCGAGCCCGTGTTTGTTGAAAGCTTTTGTAATTAGTGCATCCCTTGCCTGTTGCCTGAGTGTAGATGTACATAGTGAGGGGGTCAGGTGAGTTGGGATTCAGGTGCAGATTCAGGTCTGGGTGTAACGTCCAGTGTCAATGCAAACTCTGACAAACCGAAGCTGCAACTGTCTGGGATTGAATTTTGTTTTGTCTTAGGAGAAACAGTGAACTTTGCCGCTTTGCCTGCAGTATGTCTGTTAATGTCATTAAGATTTCCCTGGCAAGCAGCATTACTGTGGGTAATTACTTTGGGAAGCTACTGGAGGGGTGCTTCCCTCTCCCCCGCAGTGTAGACACTTTCCCATCCAGCCACGTCTTGTTGCTTTCTCCAATACCAGCTAAACAGGTGGCAGGATTCAAATCACCACGCTCTGAATGGAGTTCACTCCCCACAATAGCTCACCAGAGGCCTGTTTTGTTACAGAACATTGATTAAATAAATATTCCTATGCATACAAAAGAGGAGAAATCTGTTACAGCACTCTGCAGTTATTTTTCCATTAATGGCAAGGAGCTCTCTCTAATTTTCCTGCCCCTTTCAATCTGTTTCCCTGTCTCCCTCCCTTCCCATCACTACTAATGCCTTTAAGTGCATGAGTAACATACAAACAGCTTACATTCCCTCCAGTTCAGGTCTGTGAATGCCTTAGCTCCAGCCCAGTGTGCTGTAGGAAATCCTGCTATACCTGGTGCAGGCCATGATCACCAGCTTTGTGCACTTGGGTTTGATTAACTTGATATTTTGTGTTCTCTATTAGTATTCTGTGTGCTAACAGACTTTCATTTCATTAATTTATATAGCAGCAGTTAAAAATACAACGATGCATTGCCAGCATCTTGTTTAATATTGACAGGAGGTGCAGAATATTGGAAGAATGTTGTCTTTCTTGGGTTCTTCTGGAACCTCTGAGCTTATAAAACAATGGATGCAAATGGTGTGTATATGCTTTGGAACTACAGCACCTCTTGTGCAAAGATCCCGATAGCCAAAGGCAGCTTCACTGCAGCAGATCTGATTTGGTATAAAACGGTGGAAACTGGAAATAAATGTATGATAAAGGATTCCTTTGGGGCAGGGGAATAGCTTTGCTAGTTTCAAGTTCAGCAGATACTTGTCTTGAGAAAGAACTTTTTGTTGAATAAATGCAGAGTAGGAGGAAATGCTGGGGCATCGCTTTGGCTCTCTGCTGATGCTCCTGAGAACAAAATCCTCTGCAAAGAAAGTACCTTGAACTTTGTGGCTTTCTCCTGCCTCCCCCTCCAGGCAATGGCATCTGTACTTTGGACAAACCAGGAGTCAACATTTCTATGCTGTGATTTTCCTTAAAAAATAAGTAGAGCTGTTAAGTCAGAGTGCTGCTGCTCTAGGGATATAAATTGTGTGATGCATTTTTTTAATCTTCAAAGACAATAAGTGAAGCCTTCTTCCATTATATGAGTTTGTCCTAAAATTCTTACCCTTGTCAGCTAGATTTCAGAGAAGGGATGGAGAAACACCCATTTGGATGGACCTGGTGGTCTGGGCACTTGTGTAGCAGAGCTCTTGTTCTCTCTCAGCTGTGCTGTGCTGGCTGTGGTTGGAAGGAAGCCGTGCCAACACCGCTCCGTGCTGCTGTGCTAGGGCAGGACCGGCTGTGGAAGGCTGCAGCAGAGGCCCAGTGTGTCTCCTCCTGCTTACTGTGGGCAGGTAGTTGAGAGTGACACTAACCTGAGTTTAATCCCAGTTTTACATTGCAACAACGTGCCAGCTGTTCCCCGTATTCTTCCCTGATACCACGATGCAGTTATTGTTTTGTTATCTTCCAAGATGTAATTCCGTCTCGCTGTGCTTTCCTGCTGACCCTGTGGCACGGGCAATGTATTAGCTAATTCATTTCTCCTGGGACATGGAGAAGCAAGGGAGAAAATCTCAAATCCTGGGGCCGACTGGCTGTGTTAAAGAGAGCCAAGGAGCGATGTGCTGAGAGGAAAGGCCCCGTCTCAGCCTGAAAGCCACTGGGACGTGTGTAATGATTAATGGTATCGTTGCTTTTTAGCTTCATCAAAAGGTTTCGGTGTAAGAGTTTCTAAGGAAGGCTGATAGTCACAGGAACCTATCAAAGGGTATAGAAAATATCAAATGAGCAAGCAGGAATGGGAGTTAATTACTGAGCAGTGATTACTCTGATATAACCAATTATTGGACCATTAAATGTTTATTACCTTTTTTATGCTCCTTTCCCCCATAAGTGCAGTTTTGTCCTCATAGTATTAAAAAAGGGTGGATCTAATGCATAAAAAGTCTTTTCAGAACCTGGAAGGTATTAGAAAAGCATCATGTCCCAACACCTGACATGCTGGTGTACTTACTCCATTTCCCCTTGCTCTGTGGATTTGGGGTCAAGTGCTGTGAACCCTATTTAAAGGCCAGATTATCTCACTTGTGGGAAGGGGCTGGAGAAGAGCGCAGAAGCTGGGGAGAGTCTCTGGTAGACGCAGCAGCAAGTTCACTGCTCTTCAGCCAGAGATGAGTTTGTGCCTTCTGCTCCTGCTTGAAGTGGTTGGTGGTTTTGGTGTCACCTGGAGGCTCTTCCTGGGGCTCCCTGGTTCCCTCTGGGTGGAGTGGTATGGCCTTATTTTTCCTGGTGCTCAGAGCATCCCTACCCCCTCCATTCACTGAACCTCCCTGGAGAAAGAAGAATTTCCATGCAAGGCAGATACGATGCTGCTTGAAAGCGAGACGTAAACCCTGCACAGGTCTTCCACTGGCCATCTGCAAAGTGAAAAATATCATATTTCATGCTGACTGCAGTTATTTTGGATGACATTTGAGGGTTTAAAATGTTAAAGCAATTTTTTAAAATATAGCTATTTGTGACTTTTGTCAATGATCCCTAAACATTGAGTTGTTTAAGTTTTATATCTCAAGAGAACGAAGGGTCAGGGGGGAAAAAAAAACCCCTTTTTTCCCTGTCATCACAGCATGATGCAGTGGCACGTGCTGGGCTGTGTGTGCAAGGGGACCGGGGAGGGGGGCTGCTGTGTCTGCTGTGGGCCTTCAGTGGGTGTTTGGGGAATAGGCAGTAGGTGTGTGTGTGTGTGTGTTTATTGCTGTCCTAGTGTATCGGAAGCCCCTGGCAGTAGGTTTGGAGCCTGTGGGGGAATGTGTGTGTGTGTGACCCCACCAGACCTGCTTAACAACACAAACTCGCCTCTTTGGTCTCATCCTCAGCTCGCCACATCGCCACCTCTCAGTAGCCACGTTGGTTTTGTCTCACTGCAGCACGCTTGTACGGTAGAGAAAGTTTTTGTGAAGTAAATTTTTCCATGCCCTTGCTCATGAGTTTGGCTCAATCGTTGGGTTTTTTGAACTTTCTGAGGGAATTATTATTTTTTTATTAATACCTCTCTTTGCCAACTTGGAAGCTTCAACCATTTTTAAACCTTCAGCCTGTCTCTTTTCTGTCCATCTTTCCCACCCCCCCCCCCTTTTTTTTTTCCTTGACACTACACAACCAGCCAAAAATCTGCTCCTGGGCCTTTCCTCACAAATGTGATTTTCAGTTTGCGTCTCTGACACCTAAACCTCCGTAGGAGCAGATGGGGAAGGTTATAGGGAATGCACAGCAGAGATTGAAACCAGGATGCTGTTTGCAGCTTTGTGTTATTTCTGTAGTGGAAAAGGAAGAAACTGTTAAACCACACTCCCTGCGCTCCCGGGAATTTAAATTATTGTCTTTACTCCACTGCTGTGTCAAGTCTGTTGTGTGGCAGCTGGGACTTTGCCCTCTTTGGAAGGACTCTTCTTTCTCCTGATGGGTTCTCCTCAGTGCTCCTTCAAAGGAGAACTTTATTCTGGGTTCCATCCTCTATTTTCCTTTTTAAAAAATAATAAAATGGAGCGTGTTTACTTTGCAGAGCAAATATTATGCAGGTCACGGCTTCCTCCTGTGCACGAAGATGATTCTGTCCCCGCAGTGCAAGTCTGTGGAGTCAGGACTTGTCAGAGATGCTTAAAGATGTGTCGCTCGCATGAGCCTGAGTTCCCACACAGACATCTGCGTTAAACACCATTGCTCTGAATCTCCAGCAGTAAACTGCTTCCTCCAGCAGTGAATCACACCCCTCAAAAGCCCCTTTAATCTGCTGCTATCACAGTTTTGGGGATGTGGGTGGGTTGGGGGAGCTCGGTGTCCCAGCTGCCGTGGCCACAGGAGGCACGGCCAGGGTACTCGGTGCTGCTTCTTGTAGGCATGTAGCCAATTATCCCTTCTTGACAGCCTCTGTGTAAAATAGTAATAATAATAATAATGAAACGTCCCTCAGGATTTCCTCTTAATAACTGAACATACAGCAGCAGTTGTAAACTGTCTTGGTAATGTCATAGCCTCTCGGAGAAGCGCGAAGGGCAGAGGACCTCCGACGGCAGATGAGGATGCCGGTAACAAGGCAAAAACAAGGCGCCCTGTGTTTTAGATCCTGTAGAAAAATGTATTATGGTTGCAAGGCCGTGGGAGATGAGCCAGTCTCCTGGACTGCTACAAATGTTAGATTTCAATGAAAGGTCAGCCAGGAACAAGGTCAAAACAAGCCCGATACACATAGCAAACAGCGAAGCTGCGAGGCACAGATAAAGGTTAATGCGAAAGGGCTATTGGCATTAGTACAGCATGTGGTCAGCTTACTGCGGAGCAGGGTCTGAACCAGGAGATAATGAGGAGGGTTTACTCTAATTCTATTATAATGTATAATTAACTAGCATAATTGATAGCAATTTTCCCTGTGTGTGTATGAGCGTGTACATAAAGTCTCATTTTCGGCTTTTGTGCGATTGCTCCGTGTGCCTCGAGCTGATGGAAACCGTCCCTCGGCCTCCGGGGCTGGAGCTCGCTGCCTTGCTCGGCCCGTGGGTGTGCAGGGGGAGCGATGTTTCTGAGTGCCTGTGTTTTCCCTGCCTCTGGAATTAGACACAATATTGAGGTGGTGCCTTGGATGGGGCAGACCTGCTACCAGTAAGGCAGTCTGGTGTGCTGAGAGCCATGGGTGAAGTTAGGGTTTGAGGAGAGCCCCATTTCCTTCTGGGTTGTTTGCACCTTTTAGTCACGGTATCCCTGTGAAAATGGAGAGCTTGAGCTGAATTTTGCCTTGGTGATCATCTTTTGTACAGGATAAAGTTTATGCTTCCCACTGTATAGAGACATAAGTGTGTTCATGCTTCCAATCACCAAAGATTTTAATTTTCATGGTGTACAAAGACGAAAACCATCGCTGACTCCTCTGGCTTTCCTCTGCAGGGCAGAACACAGGTGAAATCTTCTCCTGCTCCAAATGAACCCAAACCCAGGCTGTAATGCCGATGTGTGATACCTGGGATTCTGTTGGGTTTCAGTAGGGAATGCCCTGCCGTGGGGTTGACACAGATGCCATGTAGTAAACTGACTCAACAAGTGTAAAGCATGGTTGATGTTGTTGGGTTTCAGGGAGCATTGTTGTACCTGCTGTTAGGTCCTTGATGTGATGTGAAAATGTCAAGGTAGGAAATTTAGAGTTGGGTTTGGTTGTTTTTCAGGCTGGCCCTGAAAGTAGAGAGCTCTCCCCAAAGTCTTGAACTGTGAAGTAATGGAAGTTGTCTGGCAACTAATGTATTGAATGATTTCTCTTGGTAGCTGCTTTTCTTGTCCCCTTTTCATTTTTTGGGAGTAAACTTGAGGGAAGCCATTAGTTTTTACTTATTTTTTCTTTTGGTATCTGAGAATACACACATTTTTTGAGTGTAAATGCAAATAACCCACTTCTCCCATTTTAATCCCTTGGGATGGGAAACATAAAGGCCATATTCTTGCTTCAGAGGGAGGGTTTAGCCTTCCAGCACGTTAAATATGAGCTAGAAACTTGTGGCCCAAAGGCTCCTGAATATTGAGCTGAGACTCTTCTCTCAAGGTTCTGGTTTATTTGGAAATGTAATTTGTAATGGTGTCGTGGTGTTTTGTGGGTTTGTTTAAATCAAAGGTTATGCAACACTTTTAAGCCTCAGATTTTAGGTCATTCTGTCTTTTACAGCCAGATCCACCTCATCAGTGAGAAGGCTCCCTGAGGACTGTGAAAGGCTCAGGCTTAGTGTTATCCAGGAAAAATGTGTGTAATAGGTGTATTATAAAGGAGTAGGTAATGTAACCCCTGTCTGTGAGCCTGGCGAGTGCGATGTGAGCAGTGTCACGGTACGGTTGCATGCACTTAAAGTCCCTTTTTACAAAATAATGCTAATTGCCCTGGGCTGAATGTTGCCAGGGTCTTATAAATACCTGTCAGTACTCAGGGAGAGAGCCAAGAAGAGTCAGGTGGAGAAATCCCTGAGATTGGCTCTCATGCAGAGTTTCAGCATCTGAGGCACTGCTAAATCTAGCGAGGGATTAATACCAAAATAATCCTGCTTGTCCAGGAAACCCGTGACAACATGAAGGTTTGAGATCAGTGTGATATGCTTTAGAAGGAGAATAATAATAAATTCGCAAGTCGCCAGAGATAGAAACCAATTGCTATTCATCCTACATCACATCTGAGCTTTCCTACAGTCTTCCTTCTCTGGTGATATGAGAGAGCACATTCCACTTGAAGTCCAGCATCATTTCAGCGCCGGCTTCCACCAGAACCTATCAAAGTGCTCCAAATCCAGCTAAAATCCCCCTATTTCTCAAAATCAATTCCTCTAACCATTTGGAGAGTCTCGCCCTGGACCCTAGGTGGTCTGTACCATTCTCTGGTATTGTTAGTATTCTGGCTACAGAAGTTATGTTGAAATGGAAATGAAAGTAAGGCAGCAGTTGGGAGGATAGCAGTGTTGTGGTTTGTGGGTTTTTTATAGCACTGGTGACAGCTTATTATTCAGCTCTCACTGATCTGTTGCCATTTCTAAATGTCCACATTAGAGAAATCTCACCTGTGTTTTTGTGCCTTTTTTTTTCCCTTCCTGGTGTTTGTTACCAGATATATCAAGATGTTGCTGCTGTTTTGCTTTGTGTTGAGTGTCTCAAGCTCTGATGCCCAAGCAGTTTTAAAATGGCTCATGGCTCAGCAGAGAGCTGCCACAGCTCCTGCTTGTGACCTGGTTCAGGACTGCTTGAACTGATCCTGACATCAGCCTCTCTCATCCTGTTCCAGCCTTGTTGCTGAGGTGAGCAAGGCTTGGGTTTCCTAGAATGTGTTGCACGATGCTGAGCAGTTGAGGAATACGTGGGTATAGGACTGTTTTCTTTAAAGCCTGTTTCCTTAAGTTGATCCTCAGGTGGTGTGGATGTGAGTCAGTCCATGTCCCCAGTAAGGCTGTGCCTGTGAGTCAGAGTCACAGCGTCACAGACCAGTAGGGGTTGGCAGGGACCTCTGGAGATCATCCAGTCCAACCTCCCCAGGATCACTTTGAGCAGGCTACACAGGACAGCATTCAGGATCATGGGTTTTGGATGTCTCCAGAGATGGAGACTCCCCAATCTCTCTGAGCAGCCTGTCCCTTGGCTCTGCCATGCTCACAGTAAGTTCCTCCTCAGGGTTAGGTGGAACTTCCTCTATTCCAGTTTGTGCCATTGCCTCTTGTCAGGACTGCTTGGATTTTGGATAGACCCATGTCTCTTTTCAGTGGCTCCAGTGGTGCCATTTTTACTGTGTCATGGTGAGGCCACCTTCTCTGTAGCATCCTGCACCCAGTCCTCTGCAGGAATGAACCAGGACAGGCTGAATGGGACCTCCAGCACTTGGGTATCACATCCTTTCAGGTCTCCGTGGTGACAAGGGCACCTGCAGTGAAGGGTCCCTGTGGCTTCAGTTCCTCCTCCAGCAGCAGAGAGCTCACTTTCCCAAAAAGCATTTGTGTTTTTTATTTTCCATTGCACTGAGTCATTAAACATTCCTGCTTGTGCTTTGCTGGGTTTACCCTCCGTAGGAGCTGAGGGAATGTATTCAGCATCTCAGTCCAGTGATGGAGGGGGCTGGGGAGGTGCTTGACTGCCTGACTCGGCAGGATGTTGCTGTGTGTGACATCTTTCTAGTGAAGTGGGATGTCAAGATCCGAGATCCTTTTCCACTTAGTACAAGAGCATTAGAACAAAAGGAAACAAAAAGCAGCCTTGTGCCACAAAAGGAACCAAACGAAAACCCCTCTGGCTAAAGGTGCATTTTTAATGTTATGAGCCATTTCAGGCAGAAATTGTGTGAAACACTTTACCTGAGTGTTGATGGATCTGCCGGGGTCAGAAGAATTGTGCTGGTTTACACCAGCCTTGCATGTGATCCTTTTTTTTTCCCCCCTTCACATTCCAACTGTGTTCACAACAGATGGTGATTATTATGTTTGCTCAGATCAATGAATATTAAAATAAAAAAACAACAAAAAAAAAAAGGAAGCAAGACAAAAAAAAATCCAGAAAAATGCCCTTCAGCTCCCCAGAGTCACCCAGGGGCCAATCATAGCCCCTGGGTTTCCATTTGGACAATGTTAAGTTATAGTAACTTAAATGGAATTTTTATGAGCGTGGCATTGACCCAGGCAGATATCTGCCCGCTGGATGTGCCAGCCAGCTCTTCCACCAGCCCCTGTACTCCTGGGCTGTGCTTTGGAGGTGGGGAGATGCTTCTTGACTGGCTGGTGTCCCCAGGAGTGTACTGGTTCCTCACCTTACATCCCTAGAAAAGACTCTTGTTTACAAAGCAAGTGTTTGAGCAGCATGTGAGATTTAGAAACAGGTAAAAATAGATAATGTGAGACAGAACCCAAAATCTGTTGGAGTAAATAGGAGTACCTTGAACAAGCAACGGGGGACTGAGATGTTTGGGTGGAGGAGATGGGCATGGCTGGTGATGGTAATGGGAGAGTTGTGTTTCCCCTGCATGCAGGTGTAACAGCCGTGCTCCAGCCTTTCCTCCTGAGTTGCTCAGCCCTGGGCTTTCCTACATTTGTTTCATTTTCTGGTTCTGCCTCAGCAAAGTCTCCTGTGTGAGGCTCCCCCGCTGCAATGCGAGGCCACATGGATGCTCACTGCTGAGCACTCTCCAGAACTGCCTCTGTATTGTCTCCCTGATGGCACTGCCCATCCCAGAGAGCGAGGGCTCCCATCTGGAGCTGTACCTCTGCTGCTCTTGTACTAACCCACAGACCTGGGTGGCATCTGAGAGGCAGGCAGGTGAGGCATTTGGGGGCCAGCCCCACTCCTGTGGCATTCACAAGCAGGATTCATGCTGAATTCACTGCTGTGTGATCAGATCTCTTTTGTCCTTTACTCCAAGCGGGATGAGGACCTGCTCTGCACTGTCTGCGCTCCAGCCTGCCTTCTGGGGGCTCGGCAAAGGGTCCTGGTAGGAAGGAGAGGCTGTATAGATGCTTAAAATTAAAAAGATTTAAGGAATAATATTAATAAACATACATTATTTTTATATGGGCCAGAGAAAACCAGGAAATGCTGTCTGGGATCCTCTCTCCTGAGATTTTGGAGGGATTCCCCCAACTTGAAGCACTGAGTCCCCAAACCAAGAGGAGCAGCGGGAGGAAATTGTGCCCTTGGCCTACAGAGGTGCTTTGGGAAGGGAAAGGAGGGGTGCTGCAAACCACAGGGCATCTGTGCTCCCTGCACAGCAGGGCATGATGGCAAAGTTTTATGAGGTGACAGAACACCAGCAAAGCCAGTTTGTCCATGTCTTAGCTTGAGTCCATCCCCTCTCACCCCCAGATGTTGCTGTTCTCTCCCTGCAGACATGGTCCCCTGTGTAGTTTGCTTGCAGCCAGCTCGGGTAGGATCTCTCCCTCAAATTTTGTGGGTTTATCGTTTTCTTTTAATGTTTTTGTTTGAGTCTGATTGCAGTGGCCTGCTCAGACAGTGGAAGGATTTACTGCTGTGTTTGGAGGAGGCTGAAGGCTGTCTCCTGCGATGAGCAGCCTGATTTGTCCTCTCCGGATGGTACAGACAAATCTTTGAATTCTGGTACAGAGAAGCAGAAAGGAAGCAAGAGACTTAATGTGTTGGGATAAGGGGAAAATGGGGGGTGGGATGAGACCAAACATCACTGATGTGCAGCTCAGGGTTTTTTTTTTTCCCTGCTCTGTTATGCAGGTGTCTGATCTGTGACTCTGTCCTGACATGTACAAGATGGTCCCAGCACAAATCACAGCTCAGAGCAGAATGTGGAAAGTCCCTGTTCTGGTGACAGCCTTTGTTAGCTGACTAGTACCTTTAAACCTAGATGCAGTATAGCATGCTCCTGGGTGGACTACCTGTAGGTAGCAAGTTTTCACATCCCTGTGAGCGGGATCTGTGTGACTCTCAGCTGGGGGTTTCCCTGGAGTGGGACCTGGCTGCTTTCCCCTTAGGTCCAGCCTGTGGCAACCAGTGATGAGCAACATGCAATTCGATATGAATTTTAGGTGAAGCCATTTATTGGGTGAAATCACACAGATTATATACATTTCCTACTGCAAACATGGCAAGCTAAAAACCTGCTAATTGATTACACACACTGTTCACACCACACTGATTGGTTAGTAATTATAATGAATTCTGATAAACATATCTTATAGCTAAATATTGTTAGTTTGCCTTTGCCTGAAAGCATCCACACACCTGCTGTTTTGACCATCTTACTATGGCTGGTTCTTAACATGTTCCATTACTCCCAAGTACCTTCCCATAACTGCTTCTTGGTTTAGGGTAGCCTGTACCCCTATCATCAAGGCTGCTGTGTTTTGAGAATGATTCTCTCAGCATGAGTAACTTTTCCTGTCTCATGGGAACAGAAGAATATTGTCAGAGCCTAAATCTTGGGAGAAGAGAGCTAGGTCACTAGTAGACCTGCTGTCTTCCCCGACACCAGCCCAAGCCAACTGCAGTTGGTACCGATGCTCTCTGAGCACCCAAATCCATATGTACCCGATGGCTGTGTAGATGTCAGGGCGTGCAGCAGTGGGTGCTGAGTTTGACCCATGCAGGCTACACGTGTGGTATCACACGCTGCTGGGAGGGTCCTTACCTTCAATCAGTTAAAACCTCTTCCTCAGCTTTAGAGCCAGCTTCACAACATTAATTTTAGAGCTGTGGGAATGCCCCATAGCTGGGAGGGGGTAGGAGGGAAACACACAGCTGTATGTTTACCAACCCCTGCCTTTTTGTGTGAAGAATCAGGTTCAGGTACTCACACCATGTGAGGACTAGCTGTAGCTAGTTCCCTGAGTTGGCTCTGAGTGTTGAATTTGTTCAGTACTCTCAGCAGCACATTTCTCATGGGGACTAGCATTTATCTTTGCATTTTTGGAAATTACTAGAGCTGAGGTTAAGACAAGCTGTTCTGCTGTGGAAGCTGTTGTACCACACTAAAATAGAATATCGCATCTTCAGGGGTGTGGGGTGTTTCACATCCATCCCTCCATTGTGTGTTAAGTGATAAAGTGCTGTAATAAAATATGCCCAGATTGTTCTTATCTATTTTATGCCCTGTAACATTTTTCTATTTGCGTCAAGCATTAAGGGCTACTCAAAAAAACCCACCCATATGGGGCAGGTCAGAGTGTGAGGGAGGGATTGTGGGGATGGGATTTTCTGCTGGGAGGAGCACGGCTGAGAGGGGTGTTGGTGAAAGATAAACCTTGTACAAAGACAGACATTATTTCAGAAGCCTTCCTTTTGCTTTCCAGGGAGGATGGTTACAGGGCTTTGAACAGGCTGGAGTATTCATAGGTTCTGTAAGAGACTTGTGCTTCTGGAGGCCCAAGTTCAGCTACAGTCATTTCACAAGTGAAAACCAGCCAGTGCTATGGACTGGGTTGCTGGTGAGTAATGGTCTGTGTCGCAGCCAGATCATGCTGTTCCCTCTAATTGGTGACCTTTGTTCAGGAGGAGCCCAAGGGCACATGTGGGAGCAGGAACAGAATTTGCAAGGTGAAGATGTGGAGCTGAGGAGAAACAACTGTGCTGTCTTTGACTTTGACTTGAGTTGCTAGTCGTCATGACTGATTTTGCTGAAAGCTGAAATGCATTTGACAGTTAAAATGACATTATTGTGGATCTTTGGCATTTGTAAAAGCTGCTCATGCATCTCTCTCTCATCTCCTTTTCTCCTGTGCTCTGTTCCCCCTTTGCTAACCTGCATAACTATCATAAATTCCCTACAGCTGGCTTTTCTTTAGGATAAAGTCATTATTCTCTAAGATAAACTCATTCACATAGTCTACTCATCGTTTTTGTAGCCCCCTCTTGAGGGTATCAAAAGCTGAATGTTATTCTGGCACTTTAGCTGAGTAGTATTATTCCTTCTGGATCTGGGTTTTCCAGCCTGAACCAGACGCTCTGGCAGTGCCTACAGTCACCGAGTTCTGGGACGTCCCTTGAGCGTGCTCGTTGGGCACCCTGAGCAGCATATCCTTACGATGCTTGAATGTGATTCAGCTCTAGTATCCTAACCCAGGCTGGCCAAGGCTCAGGAGCTGTGACCGGATCCCAGGCATGGTGGGGTATGTGCATCCATCCCTGTCCTGCTCTGTCCCACCTGCATGTTGGACCATCACTCTAAGAACTACCAGGCTGTGGAAAGGCAGAGGAAGGACACTCCCCTAGTTGGTAGACACCCTCCACACAACTCTTCCCCAGCTGTCCAAGGACAATCCTAAGGAAACACCAGCTCAGGGCTCCAGCAATCACAATATGAAGGGAGTATTAGGGCTTGCAAGGCAGAAATAGAAAGGGAAGTGTCATTGCACCACTGTAAGCATCCGTGGATTGTTGTGTTGTAAATCCTTTGTCCCCCATCTCTAATGGGTGAATAAAAGTGGCAGAGGTACAGAAATGGGCTGGGAAGATGATGATCAGAAAGAGAGGAAGTACCTTCAGTGTAAAGAACATGTGAACAGAGTAGGACTCATCACTGCGGAGAAGGGAGGATTGAGCAGGAGTGAGGTAAATATTGATACAGCCATGAATAAGGTAGCTGGAGATTGACTGTTCAAGATGTTCTTGGGGAGGCTCGAGGCAGGAAGAAGATCTGTCTTCCTGTGAGCAGGCAGTGAGCTGAAGAAATCCTCATCACCATGTAGGGTGTGAGATGCTGATGTGGGTTTGGAAATCTGGAAGGCTTGGTGGAAGAGGCACAGATGAGTGTGACTGCTGCTCAAGATTGTGACTGAGGAGGCCCCCTAGTCCCGATTCGTGCAGGTGGCTGATTATTCTGGGGAACTCATTATGCGCTGAACTTGTTTTGATCCACCTCAGACCTTCAGTGCAGGCTGTTGGCAGGGCACCCAGAGAGGTGGGTGCTCCGAGCGGGTCAGTGGGCTGCCCTACATGTTCCTGGGGAAAAGGCAGAGCTGTAACTGGAAGCATCTGGGAGGCTGGTCTGAGTCCTCGTGCTCTTCCCAAACCAAGCTGCCTGTCAGGACAGGACTGCTTTCCAAAGGGGCTGTGGCTTGGCGAGAAGGAAGCCCTTCAGAAAGCTGACTTAGATTGAATTCTTTGCTTTATTTCTTTTAATATTTTTATTTTTGATTGGTTGGATCTTCTCTAGGATGTGGGGAATTTCTGAGGAGCTCTTGTCCCTGGTTCTCTGCTAGTAAATAATGTTTCTCTTTGCTCCCCTGCCCTAAATTCGGTTTTGAGTTAAAAAAAAAGCCTGAGGTTAAAAAAAAGCCTGAAGTAAGAGGCTCTGTGCTGGTGTTGGTGACAGTTATCCACCTCTCCAGATCCTCTCCTGTTCTTTCAACTCATTTGAATGATTTTTCTTCTCTGTGGTCTGAAGGCCTCTCTGCAACCTGCTTCCCTTCTTGCACTGGCCAAAATGGCACGAAACCTTCTTAAAATCAAAGTATTTAAATGAGGTGAGGTGCAGGGAGAAGCCAGACCCTTTGCTTGAAGAAGCATCCACTCTTGTTCCATCGCTCTGGGGCTGGAGGAACAGGGTTCATCTAACGATGGGCTCAAAGATGCAAATTTTATACCTTCATCTGCCATTAACATCAAAAGACAACGGCACTTGGAGGAGGATGGTGACTTCATTACAGTGTGAGCCCGTTTGTTCCCACTACTCCAGTCCTCACAGACACAACTTCCAGTGACCCCTTCTTTGTCTGGTTTCAGAGGATGTCTGTGTCTTTCCCTACCCCTTCCAGGAAAAGAGGTGGCTTTGGCACGTGTCCTCCGTGTAACCATCATAAATTGCCAACAATGGACTTTTTTACGGCTGTAAAGAGTAAACAGCCTTTCCCCCCCCCCTTCTTTACCAAAAAAGAACAGGATAAATAATAATAATAACCACACCCCCCCAGACAAACCCCACTGTATTACAGACTCCTTCTACCTGCAGTTTCCCAATTACCTAATTATAACACAAATTTGCACGCACAGGCACACAGGGTTTTTTAAAGCAGACTGTTGCTATTCCCTTTCTGTACAAGGTTTTTAGTCACTGTACATCTTGTGTCTTTAAATAATGTATTAGGAACATTTTCGAGTCTGTAAGTGCTTTTTTAATGAGAGTGTGAAGATTTTAATGGGACTAGATTGCTTTTCATGACATTTCAGAGTGACTTAATTGTAACAATGTTGAGAGGCTGTATTTTAAAGTTTGCTAAGTATGTCTGGTGCGGATTGTAGTCAAATGCTTTAAAGACAGAATGGCTGATGAGATCAGATATAGCTTCTCTCTCTCTTTTTTTGAATGTCAGCTTTGTTAAAGAGCAGAGTTGGCAAAGTTGACACAGAAGTCTGAGCTCAGAAGAAAATGAAGGTGGTGGTTTTTTTAAGGTCTAAACTAGCGGTGGGTCATCAGTTCCATTTAAGCCCATTCTCAGTGGTTTTCGGAGCTGTTTTCCCTTAGAGCTGCACGTGGTGCTGCTGTAGTCAGTGATGGGGCTGTGAGGGGTTTGTAGGATTATTGTTTATTTTTTTTTTCTAAAGCAGCAGCTGGGATTGGTACAGGAGTTGCCTTCAGCTTTTGATTCATTTAGGCAACTTTGCACAAGTGTCAGATGGGCTCTGGGATGGGGTTTAATTGGTGGCCCAACGATGGGTTAAGGAATTGGAGTTGGGCTCCATCAAAACACAGGCTCTGCCCTGAGCTTCTCCCCCCTTCCACGTCCTCCCTGAGCAAGGGAAATGTGAAACAGGAGAAAAGCCCAAAGCAGTTGAGGCATAACCTCTGGCAGCTTGTGCCATCGTACCAACACCCTTTGCACAGGAGGGGAGAATGGGGGGAAAACAAAGCAGCACTGTAAAAACAGCAAGGCAAGAAAGGACTATTAGACTGCAACAGCGTGAAAGAGCATGGAACTCTTTGCATTTTCTCAGTCTTTTCTTCCCAAAGGTGTAACAGTGTTCCCTGAGCGTAGATGATGTGACTGTGGCAGCTCTCCTGGGGGACAGGGCAGTCCTGGAGCTTTGGAACCATTTTGGTGATGTGCCTGGGGTCACTGGCAGCGTCCGTGGCAGAGCCAGGCTCGTACCTCTGTGGTACCTGATGGGTTTAATTAGGCAACGGGGCCCCTTCTTTCTGGCAGAGCTTGTAGAAGTGGAGCAAACATTTGTTTAAGAAAAACAAAACTATCTTTTAATTTGAGTTAGCACCAACCTACGTCCAAAGTAGCTTCCTGAATGCAGATTTAATTCTCGTTTGAAAACAAATGCAGTGCCTCAGCACTTAGGGGGAATATGAGAACTCAACCTGTCTGTTCCCATGAGCGCAACAGGGAAAAGAGTTGGAATGAATTGGTTGATTTGCATGTGAAGTTATTAGTACATGCCAGTGAGAGATTCCACTTGCTCAGTGGTTGTTACTGTCTCCTGTGAGTTTTATGTCCTCCTTGAGCTGAGGGGTCCAGAACTGGACACAATATTCCAGGTGCGGTCTCACCAGGGCAGAGTAGAGGGGGAGAAGGACCTCTCTTAACCATCCCCCTCTTCTGATACACCCCAGGATGCCATTGGCTTTATCAACCAACGTAGGCTTAGTCTATTTTCATTTTACACGAACCCAATGGGACAAGTGGTAGTGTTTGTTCTGTAGCATGGGCAAGCCAGGCAGGGCAGGCATCCCTGCTGATGGGGGATTTCTGTAGGACAGTGTTCATGGATTTTGGAGAAACATCACGTTGTCGGTGACATACACTGGGCCTTTTAGCCTTGGTTCTAAGAAGTCATTGCTTCCACTGAAAAATAATGGGGAAAATACTTGTTTTAAGAAAGAAGTTAGTTGTCTGAGAAGTTGCTTGGGGAATGAAGAATCCCTTCCTCAGAGCCTGGTAAGTCAGGATCGGCTGCAATGGTTCCTATTTCCTGGTGTGCTCATACCTCTCGAATTTTGGTCTGTAGGGAGGGCTGAATTACAGGGTTGGACAAATCCTGCCCAGAGGCTGCTGCAGGCTTTCATCTTTGCTCCTTCCCTCTGATGAATATCAGCAAGGAAGAGATGCTGAAACTAGTCCTAGAAAATAAACCTGAAGGAGGGCTGGAGAGATTTGCAGTGCTGCCGAGCTAGCCTGATTCAGATTAAAGTCAGTGGGTGCTAGAGCTGCTCCTCCTGCTTAAAGTCACACAATAGATGTCACGGCCAAGGTAACCTGTAAGTGGATTCACCTCAAGGGGTGGTCAGGATTTTCTTCAGTGCAATTCCTAAAGGTCTCAGTTTGCCTTGGGCTTGGGAGGACAGAGATGGCACAGCAGCAGATACCTGCAAAAGCCACACCTGGATGCTCCAGATGTTGCTCCAGCTCCTCCCTACAGATGCTCTCTTTGCTTGGTGCAACCCATGTGTGCACAGCTGACAGTTGGTTGATGCATGGAGGTTTTGGGGGGGTGTTAGACACCTTCTCTGCCCCTTTGCCAGCCAAGGATGCTTGCCAGCTTGTGAGGTGGCCTTTGGCTTCTTCTCCAGGCTGGGATTTAAGCAATGAATATTAAGGATCTCTGCTTAACCTGTGGAGGAAGGAAATGTTAGTGGCTCAAAACCCCATAGCAGATGGTAACTCCTGCACTTGCTCATCCCTCGTAGGGGTCTTGCTCGCTTCCAGAGGGTAAGTGCTCATCGGTGCGATTTATAGCATCATCTTTGCTTATCAAATGAGATGTCTGTAGAGAGGCCCCCTCCATCTCCCTTCCCAGCCGCACTCTCCCATTACACGCTGGCCTGCCTCTGCCTCCGGTTATGTGTGTTTGCATGGCAAGAGCGCTGGGATAAGAATGTTTTTATTTCTTTTTGCTCCTTAGCACTGCTGATCTGCACAGCACCTGCACCCAGGGGCACTGAGGGCTCCTCCTCAGAAAGAATGACAAACAACAGGGCAAAATGGCTTGTAAGGGAAAATAATGGAAAGCGGCGACGTTGAGTGTCCCTTCAGCAGCACTTAGGGGAGTGCTCCATACCATGCAGGATTAGACTATAACCAGCCATAAACCCAGGCTTTAATAATTAGTGGCTCTTATAATTGAAGATTAACCTCAGATGTGTCTGCCTGTTTGTACGTGTTGGAACTTGGATGAAAGTTGTCTATTGAGATGTAATATGAAAATGACAGAAACATCCACTGACAAAATACACCTAGGCAGTCTTGATTAGATTAAATCAAATGGTTACAGCATCTGGAGCCTTTAGCATGTACGGGGCATCCTAATGGCCCTGAAAGCTTCCCCAAATCCTATTAGCTAGGTTAATCTCGTTGGAGAATACATTCCAGGTCTACATGAACTGCATTGCTATAATACTTTCTGTGGTTGCCTAATCCTTTAAGGTGAACTGTCATGGACTAGCTCTGTGGAGTGCATCGTAAGGCAGGGCCCCAGAAAAGTGCACTAAAACAATGCAAGTAAAAAATACAGAAGGATGCTCCCTGAGATACTGCAGCCTTTAAACTATGGCTGCATGGAGCCTTGGAGTTGTGGGAGCCCAAAGGCTAAAGCTACTTCTCCTTTGTGTTTGTTCTGCTGGGACAGGTGCTGCCTGTGGGACTGTCCGTGTGTCTGTCTGGGCTGCTGGACCATGAGGCTGCTTTCTGCCCTGGCTTTTTGATTCTTTATTTTTGTAGCTGACCTAAACTCTTGAAAATAACTCTGAAGTTGGCAGGGTAAAGTGGAGCTGTAAATTAGAGATGATAACTGTGTTGCAAATGAACCAAAATGGGAGGTGTTTTTCCTTGCTATATCACGCTGTGTTTTATTTGTACCCCTTGTCACTGACCCCCATGGATCCTCCACACGCCCTTTCCATTTGACACCTTCACCTCTGGAATGAATAGATCCTCCTGCTTGTGTCTGGGGATGCTCTGGGAAACTGGGGCTTGGAGAAAGGCGGAAGTTACCTCCATGACGGAGGCTCAGGTTAGGCTTGAGGGTCTCAAGCTGTCCTCCCCACTTTGCTCAGGGTTCAGCACGTGCAGCCTGCCTTGGGGAGCATGGTGTGTGAAGATGGAGCAGAGCTCTCTTTGAACCAGCCGCTTGACTCCCTGCAGCACCCAGCCCCTGTCTGTCTGAAACCACTTCTGAGAGTGCAACACTGTGATTCAGCTCCCAGTGCTTTGCTCTGCGGGGGGAAGGGGGTAAATTATGTACCCCAGAGTTAGTGCCACACCATCACCATCTCACACCCAGGGAAATAACAAGCTGGTTCCCATACCCTGCTGTAGGAAAGGGATATAAACCTCCATCATGGCCGGCTATTCTGCACTGTGTGGATATCTCCTGTGATGTTATGGCAACACAGAGTAATAAGGGAGATCTTACTGCGGCTTTTCAACTCTGAAATGGGGCTTGTGAGAAAGATGGGGATTGACTTTTTGCTAGGGCCTGTTGTGATCAGATGAGGGGTAATAGTTTTAAACTAAAAAAGGGGAGATCTAAACTAGATATAGGGAAGAAATATTTCACAGCGAAGGCGGTTGCTCAGATGCCCCATCCCTGGAAATGCTCAAGGTTGGGTTGGATGGGGCTTTGAGCAACCTCACACAGCTGATGACATCCCTGCTCACTGCAGGGGAGGTTGGACTCGAGATGGGCCTTTAAAGGTCCCATCCCACCAAACTATTCCACTCCTTGGTTCCTGTAATGGGGGGCCCCAGCCAGCAAAGCAGGAGACTCTTTCCCTGGCTGTGCCTGATGGCAGTGTGTTCGATGAGATGAGGTGTTCCCTTCCCTTCCGCACACCCGGCTCCACGTGCGAGCAGCAGCGTGCTAAATGTACACGTGCGTATTGCCAGTGCATATACAACCTGGCTGGCTGCAGTTAAATGACAATTAGACTTGCTTGTTGACCATTTGGCACTTAGCAGCCTCGTAATTAGTAACTGTAAACTAGTGGAGACAATGAAGCAAAGCCCTAATTTTTATCATACTGCCCTGCTTTATGACGATCTGCAAAATCACAACCACCTGCTTGTACAACAAAGCAAACACTTAAGTATTTTGACAGATGTTTTATATAAAGAAGAGCCAAGCCTGTGCATTAATTTGCTGTTCCTTGCACTGTCTTTTGGTGGTTTTTTGGTTGGAGGTTTTTTTTAATATTGAATACATCCCTGGATGGTGTTATCTGCTTTTGATTAATTTGCTGCTCCGCTTGCTTTCGCTTTTTCCATCTGGTGCAGTGGGGTGGGGGAGCAGGTCCCCCTGTGCTGGAGCAGGACCATTCCCTCTACAGCAAGGGTGGCAATTCCCCAGTGCTTGCGTGTGGATGAGCAAGTGTCCGTTGTTCTTTCAGGTCTCCTGCTGGTTTGGGGGGAAGTTACAGAGCTTCAGCAGGTGCTTGCCAGCTACTGGGGTTTGAGAAGTAAGCATGATTGATACCAAGCCAAAGGCAAACATGCCAATTATTTTGCAAGGAGACATGGAATTGCTTTAAAGGAATGTGTTTTGGGTCAGTATCTCCAGGGACTAGAGAAAATATCCCTGTTGTTGTGAAAAATGAAAGAAATTACAGTCTGAGTTACCTGGGGACTGTGCATGGAAAATGGGACGGTGTTGTCATCTCTGGTGGAGCATCGGTCAGCTGGGAGCACCCCTGTGATGGTGGTACAGTGGGAGCAGTGCTGCTGTCCTTGCATGCTGCTTGGGGACCCTTCAGCATTTTCCAGTGGCTTCGCTCCAGCACAGAGGCAGGAGGGTCTGTCCAAGGCTCAGTCCCAGCAAGAGGTCTACAGAGCAGGTCATGACAGCTTCTTCCTAAGGAGCTGGGCATGGGGAAAACAAGGAGATGCTCCCACATTTGCACAGTATTACCCTGAGTTAATTTGCTTGCTTGCTGAAGCACTTTCTTCATCACTGATCGTTCTAGATGGGTTTAAGACCCGCTCTGGGAGCAGTACCTTGGGTGTACTCATTGATTTTAGGTGTGAAGTCTCACTTGCTCCTTTGCAGTCGCTGGGACTGCAGTGGCTCCACAGAGATGGGGTTCATTCATCCTACCTGGAGTGTGCAAAGAGCAGGAATGTGAATCTGAGCTGGTCACCCAGGGCTTTCCTTGGGGTGGGGGTGGCTGAGCTTCTGGCTGTTTTCTCTCCATTGAGCCTGGAGCCTCTGTTCATTCCAGTTCCTCATGAATGAAGCCAAATGCAAACAGGAAAGCAGATCTCTACTTTAATTAATATTGGAGCAGGTTCTCTCTCGCACATTTGTCATTTCTCCCCTCACCACTCCCTTGAAATAATGTATTTTCTCGGCTTAAAACATTCCTATGTTGTTATTGCTCTCACAGTGGTATGCACTGCACTTGTTAAATCAAATTTATAATGCTGGAATTAATTTAGTAGGTTTCTTCCATTTTCTTTGCACGTACACTTAAAGAAGAGAAGTTCTTTAAATTAACCTAATGTAACTGGATTAGTTTTCACTTTATGAGCTTTGGAGGGGGTTCTCTTGGGGACCTCAGTGTCATTATATTATCTGAGGAGCAGATCTGCTTCAGTCTGATGGGAATTTTTAACAAGAGCAATGTTTTCCCATTTCAGAGTGAGTAAATACTTTACTGAAAACCAGGGGGCTGGTGCTCTGCTTCATTACCAGTAAATGCGAAGGGAAAAACAGCTGGCAGAGTGGAAAGGAGACAGAAAATATAAATTGCTGTTGGGCTTACAGATCTGCAGAAGGACTTGCATTCAGGTGTGGATTTGTGAGGGATTTTTATCTGTCCAAGAGGTTGTAACTCTGGGTCAGCCCTGAAGTGATCTTAGTTTTGGTATTTAGTTTAAGCTGTGTGCCTAACCTTTGCCTCGTACCTCTTACGGGCAGCATGGGAGCTCTGCTGAGGTCTGCATAGGGCTGTGCGATGCCTGGGAGCAGAAACTCTGTGATGCCTGGGAAGGGGCACTCTGTGATGCCCAAGAACTGACCCTCTGTGATGCCTGGGAATGGACCATCTGCAATGTCCAGGTCTGGACACTGCAATGCCTGGGAATGGACCTTCTGTGATGCCTGGGTATAGGCACTACAATGACCAGGAACAGACAGTTGCTGGCCCCTGGAGCTTTGGGCTGCAGCCCTCAAACCCAAAGCAAAAGCTGGAGCTGGGCAGGGACTTCTCAGAGGGTAGCAGGCACATGGTGACGGGTGCTGTGCCAGGATTGTCAAATGTCACATGCAACCAGTGAGACGGACGAACGGTGGAGTGTCCTTTCCTAGGGAGACAGGCTCTGCTCATTACTTGGGCTGTGGAAGGAAAGCATCCAAACACAAGCCTTGTCACAAAATTAATTTTCAACTATTTGATTATCCAGAACCTTTTTGGTGCAGATAAATATTTCTGACCCTGGTGGGCACATTATTGCTTTCACCTTTCACCCCTGGCAAACCTCCTTCGGAATCGTCCTGGGCTAGATGGCTTGAAAACTATTATCAGTGACAAGTAAAAGACTGCAGAGAAATAAACAACAGAGACCTATGCGCTCGCCCTTGTAAACTACCGTCAGGCATCACCCAAAAAGCACCCAGAATACAGACAGATCAATGCTCTGCGCAATCCTCCGCAGACACGCTCGCTCGCAAAGGGCTTTCACAAGCTATAATGCATGTTTCAGTAATGTCTTAGCACTGCGTTTTTTTAATGTACTTCCTTTGTTTGTTAAGGTGCCTTTCAAGCCAAGTCAGAGCAGGCTTTCCATAAAGATTCTCTGGTGCTTCCATCATATACGTTGGAAGCGGTGTGTGTAGAAGCAATGCTGTTGGTAGCATATTTGTATGTATTATTCAGCTCCTGTTGTTGGTGTTTGCCCAGGAAGGTTTGCATGTGTCGTGGTTTCACCCCAGCTGAGAGCAGAGATCCATGCAGCTGCCTGCTCTTTAAAGGAAAAGAGGAGGAGAAGTGTGTGTGTGGGGGGGGGGGGGGTGAGGGAAGGGAAGGGAAAAGGAAGGGGCAAATAACAACCCAAAACCAAGAAACCAAAAGCCCATGGGTTGAGATAAGGATAGTTTACTAGAATAGCAGAAAGATAAAATATAACAATGCTAACAGGACTTTAGAGCAAAAAATATATGAAACTGGTGATACACAATGCAGTTTCTCACCAAACCCACAGCTCAGGCCGTGCCACCCAGAGCCATCCCGGAACCCAACCATCCCCCAAAACCGGCGCGTCCTGGAGCCGCCCCTGCTCCTCCTCCCATCAGCCCCCTTTATACTGAGCATGACATAATTGGCATGGAATACTCTATTTCGCCAGTTTGGGTCACCTGTCCTGACTTCGTCCCCTCCTTTCTCGTTATTAGGGAAATATGAAGAACTGAAAAAGTCCTTGACTGCTTGACAACAATTAAAAACATCAGGGTGTTATCAGCACTGCTTTCATTTTAACACCCAAACACAGCATTCCATCCGCTGCTACAAAAGAAGTTAACTCCATCCTGACCCAAACCAGGACAGCATGTGATCGCCTGGGTTAGTTTCTTAAAAGCTTGGATGCTGAGTTTCAGTTTTCAGCTAACTTGTCCCTGGTACAGGAACGAGTTGTGTTTTTTGGTTCAGTGCTGTGTAAGTCCTGGATGTCCAAAGAGAAATGTGACAGGCAGAGAAAGCTAGAATGAACATTCTGATGGCCTGGTTTTTCTTGGTTTTAGTTTGAAAAGTATTTGTAAGGTTTTGTTTTAAGAGTTATGGTGACAAAGAGAAGTTCTGCAGCAGGGTAGCTGAAATTTGAATAAGCTCCTGGTAGTTGTCAGTAGTCACTTAGGAATCAGGATGAGCCATTAAGGCCTTTCATACAGGGTCTTCTCTTTCACCGAATCAGTGCCACTGAAGGGGCAAGAGGATTAGGGCTTGAATGAACACCCAGAACTAATCTGCTTCCCTGACTCGCTGGATGTGCGGGTGGGAAGAGAGCTAATGCGGGGAAACACGTTGTGCCCTTTCTGAAACCCTTTCCCTCGTGTACGTGGGGAGATCATTTGTGCCGAGTGACCCCGCTTTGCTCTTGCGCTGCTGTGAGACAAACTGCAGCAAAAACAAGCCCGTGGTGCCGCCACGTTGTGTTTAGGGTGTTCCTAATCCCACTGTTGGGAGGGTCCTGGTGAAACCTCCTGCTCGCTGTGCCTGGTTCTTGCTGCTGTGGAGTGAAATCCCCAGAGAAGGGTACAATTACATTTCAGGTCACACAATTAGTCTCTAAACGGCTTTTCTGCTTTTGTGGTGGTACACAGCTTTCCTAGTCCTTGGGGTTAAAGTCCTAGTGATACACTGCCCAGATATCGTTTTGACTGTGTCAACCCGTATTATTTTATTTATTTAATCACTTTTAAAATATCAGGGACTGATGTGATGATTTTCTAGTGACGGGGGTACATAATAGGCAGGATGGGTGGAGAGACTTGGGTTTGCTTTCTCTTCTGGCAGGGCACATGGTCCCATGCAATCCTGTCAAGAACAGCCAAATCTGGGCCATGTCCTTGCTCCTGAAGTTGCTCATGGCAAAGCACCTCTGAACATCTCTGGCCGGAATATAATAAAGGTAGCACATGGTGTTGGGAGGTGAAAGTAAGCCCACAACTCTGATCCCGTGCTTTCTCTGTGCTGTTCTCAAAAACGAATGCCCTTCCTTCCCTGCTTCACTCATGGGTGGTGGGGAAAGATGTGTTCAAGATTTAGGTCTTTAGAGAACTTAATAGTAGGTAAAATACCCAGAATCACAAAACTGTTCTGAGGGTTTATGTCTGACTGATGGATCCTAGAGTCCAGAATGAGAGTTTTGCTCTTCCTTTTCCACAGCCTCTGCTTTTGCTTGTGTGTTAATACAGATGCTTGTGCACATGGGCTTGGCCAGACTCCAGAGACACCAGACAGAGCCCAATGCCAGGGTTGGTTCAGAGTTGGCGTTCTCTTTATTTTCGAACTGTTCAGAGTCCTTGTTTGGGGCATCAGCCTGGAGCCAGGCCGAGCATTTCTTCTCTAGGCTTCCCCTTCACTTCATTTGACTCTGTTACCTGCTTTGCTTACGTTCCTGGTGTGCTTTCCAAGAGCTGCCATTAGTTATGTTCATAAGAGTCATGGGGTTCTCTCATTCCTGGCTGCAATACATGACATCGGGGTAGGTTTTCTGTTTATTTAAATACCTGCTGCTCCAACGTAGAGTTCTCCCCCCTGTGTGCCTTTCTGAACTAAAAGCACAAGGCTATACATTATTTTCAATAAATAAGCAGTCATTTTGCTAATCCATCTTAAAAAGTATGATCCCCCACAGGTGGAGTGCTTTTTTTATTACTGTTATTTGATTCCTTCACATAGATCATTCCTGCAGAGCCGCATCTCTCCTTCGCGTGGTCCAGCTGCCGGAGGGGCTGTGGGAGGTCGGTTGCCTTGCTGGGTGCTCTCAGCATGGGCAGCAGTGCTCCCCACCAGTTTTGGGGTGCTCTCTCAGGGGCTGGTCTCTCTGTTGATCTCCTATTAAATGGGCAAGTCTCCACCTTTCTTTGCATCCCATGATGACCAATGGTATCCTGGGCTCCATTGGAAGAGGGGTGGCAGCAGGGACAGGGAGGGGATTGTCCCTCTCTGCTCTGCCCTCCTGAGGCCCAGCTGGAGTCCTGTGTCCAGAGCTGGGGGCCCAATACAGCAAAGACATGGAACTGTTGGAGAGGGTTCAGAGGAGGCCATGGAGATGATTAGAGGGCTGGGGCACCTACCCTTCAAAGAGAGGCTGAGGGAGCTGGGCTTGTTCAGCCTGGAGAAGAGAAGGCTGCGGGGGGACTTCATTGCAGCCTCCCAGTCCCTGAAGGGAGCAGAGAAACAGGAGGGGATTCAACTTTGTAAAAGGGTAGACAATGGCAGGAGAAGGGGAATGGATTAAAGCTGAAGGAGGGAAGGTTTAAATTGGATATTAGGGGTAATTTTTTTACAGAGAGAGTGGTGAGGTGCTGGAACAGGCTGCCCAAAGAGGTGGTGGATGCCCCATCCCTGGGGGTGTTCAGGGCCAGGTTGGATGGGGCCCTGGGCAAACTTGTGTACCTCCGGGCCTGGAGTTTGGTGTCCCTGCCTGTGGCAGGGGCGGTTGGAACTCTGTGATCCTTGGGGTCCCTTCCAACCCAGACCAGTCTATGATTCTATGACAGAATCCTCCTTCTTGCCTTGCCCAGCAGGCTGCTCCATCAGTGGTCCAGATTTCTTAATAACATGTTGTAGCAGCAGTTGCACAAGACAGGGAGGAAACAATAACATGGAGGCTCTGCTGAAATACTTGCCTGGACCAGCTTGTGGCAGGTATTGCTTGCTCAGCGTTGGACTCAAAATGGGAGGGCTTGTTTCTGTGCCATTGATCTTAATGTCATCGAGACAAATCCATCATTTACACCGCAGTAAATTAGTAGTATTTCTGCTTCTGCCTTTGGAATGACATCAGGTGTAGGGAGATAAAGATCGAAGCTCTCGCTGTGCTGTGACTCTAAATGCAAAACCAGAGGAGGAGCTTTCAGAAGTGCTTGTTCCTAGCTGAAGTTTGCAGTTGATGAATTATACCCTTAATTTAAAGGGAGAATAAAATAAATTCACTGATGTGACAATCCTACATGTACCTTTAAAACCATATATGGATGTGTATAGGCACATGATAGTTTGAAAAATCATAAACCAGCAAAAACCAGTTACTTATGCTGCTGGCAGCGCTCATTTGGCTGTGTCTGGATCTTGTTTTCCTCTTGTTTTAAGAAGCCCTCAGGCCATAATGTCTTCTGCTCTGTGTGTTGGGCTGCTCAGGAAAGGTTTGGCTATAGGCAGCATTAAGAGAGACACGAAGTCCAGAAGAGGATGTGAAACGTGTTTAAAGCTACTGGTTGGGAAGCTTTGAGAAATGAAGGTTGAAGGTGATGCTTGAATGAAACAAGAATAAGGTAGGGCCAGGTGGGGGGAACACGGGAATGTAAAGGCATGTTGGGCCCAAGCTGGTGTCATGGACCAGTGGAGGAAGCTGCCTTCTGTGGCGGGATGAACGTAAGGATGTGTTCTCAGGATCTGAAAGCTGATTTCAGACTGGCATATTCTTGTTTGCATCCTGCAGAGGTAGAAGAGGAATGTGTTTGTTTTAAATTAGTTTGCCTTTCCTGAATTCAGGAGCCCTGAGCCTGTTCTTTTGCTGGGAAATGGCATTATCAAGTGCATGTGCACTGAGCATCTGTGAGAGGGGAATTGAATTGCTCGGAGAGAAGTCTGTGAGCTCTAGGTACCAGTGAGGAGATGAGAAAAGACAGACGTTTTGGGACTGTTTGAGCAAATTTTATGTGAAAGAATAAAATGCATCAAGTTAGGCTAGGAGGGAGGACGTGTACTTGAGGCCCTGAGGTGGTGCCTCGTTGCATGGTAAAGAGCAGCCTACCAAAGCAAGAGCAGAAATGGGAACAGATGGTGGGATTTTGGTTGAGGGGAGGTAGTTAGTGTTTGTTTAGATTTGTTTTTAAGAGGAGACTAAGGAAGGCAAGACCTGTAAGGGAGACAAAGCTAAGAAGAAAGAACCTTGCCAACACACATTGCAGTCATTGCAACACTTCCACTGTTCTTTACACTGACAGACCCAAAAGGTCAGATTGCAAAACGTGTTTCCCTTCTCTTCCCCAACCCTTGCACCATTCCTGCCCTTTCTGAGAGAACATCTGTTTGCAGAGGTGAAGCTTCTCCTTCCCTCCCCATGGATGGAGCTGGCTAACCACACTCAGGGACAGAGGTATGAAGTCTGGTTTTAAATAGCACAGCTGCTGTACATACTCTGTCGTCACTGGTAGATGTAGCCCATCCTCACCTGCAGGTCTTCTCACTGAAGACCATTCTCCACATAGCTGAGCTCTTGCTGGCGTCTGCTGTGGCTCCCCAAAACAGAGGGAAACAGCATTAAATGTTACATGCCAAGAACAAGCAGCTGGAGACCAGCAGAAGAGGTATCAGCATGTCCAAGTGGCTGTGTTTAAAAGCCCCATCTGCCCACCCACTCTGATGGGTGCATTCGTGGTGCCGTTACAGAGACTCGTGCTTCCCTCACGTGCTCTTTGCTGGCGTGGGTGCATGCTGGTGCCACTGAGCAAGGGTGCCCTGATGCCTGGGTAGCCTCTGTGGTGGACTTGCACTTGGCAGCTTTGGCTTGTGGCTTCTCTGAGGCCACCGAAGCAGCGGCAGTGAATTGATGACTGTTGCCACTATTGCTTAAGTGAGGTGCTGCTGCCAAAAACTCCCAGCCAGCCCAACAAGATGAAGGATGCATGTAGGCTTGGACAGGGGCAGGGGCTGTGATTTTGGCATTTCTTTTTCCAGGCTGGTAATGTTCTCCTGCATTTGTCACAACTCTCCCTATAGCTCTGATCTTTTTGTCTGTATTTAGAGGCCTTTCTATTCTCTATTTAACGACTGGTTGAAATGGCACAATAGTGTATGTAATTTATATATACAAATAAGATAAATTGCTGCTCCTTGAGACACAAAATGCAAGTATTGCTTTGTTGGCTGAATTAACTTTTGTGCTATGTCAGGCGTGGAAGGTATTGTTAGAGATCCGATTTTAGTATATGGCAGTACTAAATATTTTATCTTGTTGGCAAGTGGTGTTGTTGCAGAAGGTTTAAACTTCAAAGCTAGCTTTGCTGAAATGCCTTTAAAATAAAATAAATAAAAAGGTGGGGAGGGAGATGTAGGAATGACTCGATTCCTGCTGGAAAGATTTCACAGAAGGATTGTTATCCACTGAGACGCGAGGCTTCTATTTGACCTCCTGCTGACTTCCCTAAACAGTGTTTGTAGGATGTTTAAATGCTTTAAAAAAAAGGAAAAAGGCCCAAAAAAAAAAAAAAAAAAAAAAAAAAAGCTGTTCTGCCGGTGGGTCTCAGTGCAGAAGAGCCACGTCTGTATTTGTGTGACGTGCAGAGAAGGTATTTAGTGCTTACAGAGAGCTTGCTGGTGAGCTTTCTATTCCAGGGCTGTAAAGCCAGACCTGTCTCTCTATTTAATTTCATTTTTATTGTGGTCTTGCTCTGTCTGCTCAGACTTTGCCCAGAATCACTGCACTGGTTTGGTATTGGCATGGGTGGCACGGCGTCTTGCCTGTTGTGCCGTGCAGGATGTGCATGTGAGGTGCTTGCTTGTGGCATAGCTTCATCTCCTAGGGGTTTTTGGTACCTGCTTGGGCATCACCCTGAGCAGGAGTCCCGGCTCCACTGCCTGCTCTGGGCTCTGGCAGCATGTGTGTGAGTTGGGAGCTACTTTGGGATCCTTCTGGCAGAAAAAAAGTGCAGTATCATCACTGAAAGGAGCACTGTGGGATAAACTGTGACTAAGATCTGAGCCGGCAAACAGCACGGAGATGTCCCCAGCGCTGGGATCTGCAGCAGAGCATAGGCAGAGGGGGGTTCAGCCTCTCCTTGTCGTGCTGCCCTGGGTGCTGTGGGGGGTTTAGCCAGGCTGACACATTGATGGGCTGCGAGCCTTTGGGAAGGGGCAGCTCCTTGCTGTCCTCCTGCCATGCTGTGGGCATGCTGGGATGGTGCAGGACTTCACTGCAAGCCTCGGGTTCCAAATCTCACTCAGTAACAGTGAGCAAGTTTGTTCCAAGACACCTATTCATCTGCCCAAAGCCTTTCTCATTTGTTTCAGTATCTCCTTGACTTCTCCTTGCGCTCCCAGCACTCGTGCTTCCTCTTGCACTGCCTTGGCGAGCCGCTGGAAATGTGACAAGGACTCAGGATGTATCTCATACCACAGAGGTGTCCAGGTCTTGTTGCCTTCAGATCACCCGTGACTAAACACTGGAGGACTTGTGTCAGGAATAGTGTGGCCAGCAGGACCAGGGAGGTGATCATTCCCCTGTGCTCAGCTCTGGTGAGGCTGCACCTTGAATGCTGGGTTCAGTTTTGGGCCCCTCACTCCAAGAAAGACATCTTGGTCCTGGAGTGTGTCCAGAGAAGGGCAACGAAGCTGGTGAAGGGGCTGGAACACAAGTCTGATGGGGAGCAGCTGAGGGAACTGGGACTGTTTGGCCTGGAGAAGAGGAGGCTGAGGGGACACCACCTTGCTCTCTACAACTACCTGAAAGGAGGTTGTGGTGAGCTGGGGGTCAGCCTCTTCTCACCGTTAAGTAGCAACAGGACAAGAGGGAATGGCTGCAAGTTGCACCAGGCGAGGTTCAGGTTAGACATGAGGCAAAATTTCTTCTCAGAAGGAGTGGTTGGGCATTGGAATGGGCTGCCCAGGGAGGTGGTGGAGTCACTGTCCCTCAGGGTATTCAAGGAAATGTTGCATGAAGTACTTAGGGACATGGTTTAGTAATTAATGGTGGTAGAGGGATGGTTGGACTAGATGAGCTTGGAGGTTTTTCTAACCTCAATGATTCTATGAAAGGACAGGGAAGGTCAGATGTGGGATGAGCATGGGGCTCGGGCTGTCACCCTTGAGGGGTGTGCCCCTGCATTTCCTTCCCGCGGTGGGGAGAGCACCTTTCCTGTGGGAAGTGGCAGGAAACATCTCATGGGGCAGGGATGTGACTCAAATTGTACATCGAGGTGAGCTCAAGGGTGACTCTGGAACAGAGCTAGTTTTTAAGGTCTTGTAGGCTCCCTGTTGTCACCATCTGGGACATCCCAGCAGCAGAGCTGGGCAGTGCTCTTGGACAGGGATGAAAGAAGCTGCATGCAGTTTAGCCCAGTGCAGCTGTACCTCCTCTGTGTCACCCTGGTTTTGGAGGACCAAAACCAGTGTTCTTGTGCCTAGAGCTGATCCAGACCCCCATGGCATCGATTTGTCAAGCATTGAAAGGGTCTGCACAGGGAGAGGGTGGAGTCCCCATCCCTGGAGGTGTTTAAAAGGCGTGTAGATGAAGTGCTGAACGACATGGTGTAGAGGTGGGCTAGGCAGGGTTAGGCTGTGGTTGGACAGGATGATCTAAAGGGTCTGTTCCAACCCAGGTGATTCTATGATGGAAAGTCCCTCACAGACTGCAAAGGGGCAGTTGGGACCTTCTGAAGGGACTGGAGGGTGCTGACGGTGGTGTCACGATGGGAGCTGCAGCCTCCATAGAGGCCACTCCTTATGGTGACAGAACACATATGTATGATCTCATTGTGACACGGTTGTGTTATATGGGTTCACCCAGAAAAGAGCCTATTTTTCATTTTCGGGACAAACTGGGCTCTTCTCAGGACAGTTTGAGCTGCAGGCAAAGGGGTTCATCTCCGTGGAGCCTTTGCAGGTGGCTTTTCAGTGGCAAGGTGGAGCGGTTGCACTTGGCAGCGATGGTCCTGAGCGTTGTTTGAAATAACATGGCTCTGAAACTCACACAAAAAGCACTAAAAAGGTAAAAAAAAAAATTGGCATGTGTTAAATATTCAACAAAGAACTTGAGCTCTGCTTGCTTTGGCAAACAAATACAGCCCCAAATGGATCAAACAAGTTGTAATGCAGAACAAATTGAAGTAGTAGAGGATTTGTCTCAGGCGCTTAAAATCATATTTTATCCTCTGCCTTTATATTACCATCTATTTGAGGGGGAAAAAAAACCCTTTTGAAATATGGATGGAAAAAAAAAGCTGAGCAAGTGTTGTTCCTTCCTTCAGTGCTGTGGTGCTGCTCAGCTCGGTCTTGGATTTCTGTCCTCTGCTTTTCTCACACCTTGGAACAAGCAGAAGGATAGCTGTCTAATCCCCTGCACTGAATCGCTGTCTTTTTTTTTTTTTTCCCCAAAAGGTTTGCAAAAATTATTTTAAATTAAGCAGGGTACAAAGTTCTTCTCATTTCTAGCACAGAGAATTCATTTTCAATTTTTCTATCAAAGCAAAATGACAAATACAAAATGCAAGTGAAACCAGATGGACTAACTATATTAGGAGCGCTGCATGCATATTTTGTGTCACTTATTAGCATTCATTAAGTCAAACAGGGGGAGAAATAAGCTTTGCCTACATGTATTAAACCAATAAGGCTGGCAAGGATCCAAGCCTGCTCTCGTGGATTAATTGTTTTATAACTGCTTTAATTAAAATTGTTCAGTATATGATTAACCTAAAAGTTTTAATTTCCACAAAATTGTTGAACAAATGAGACATTAATATTTTACATTAACCGTGGAGAGTGTGCTTCGGTTCTCTGAGTAGCTGGCTCGCTGTAAACTTGAAGCAAGTGGTGTTGGAGAGGGAGTTGGGTGTTTGTGGCTCCAAGGTGTCCCTGGAGTTTGGGTGACACACTCTTAATTGGGCGGCTGCTGGTAGTTCTGTGTGTGTCATGACTGTTGTGATGACAGATGAGGTCATACTGCGTCCCTCTGCTCCCCATGACAACTGCGGCTCGGACTGTCCCAGTGGGAGGCTGGCTGCAGCAGCAGCAAGGTGGGAGTCCTGGTTTGTCCCACCAGCTCCTGCTCTCCTTCCTCAGACAAAGTTTTGGGCTGTGCTGAAAGAGCACGAGGAGCTTCACAGACATGGATCTGCAGCGCTCTTGGAGCTGCTGCTGGATCGGAGATGGACAGAGTGAAGAAGAGAAGGCTGCAGGGCAGCTGCTGCGAGCAGGTACGAGAAGCGTGGGCACCTCCCCTGTGCTGGTCAGGGGTTGTCGGGGTCACCTGAAACCTCTCTTCCTCCTTCTCTAACCGAGGGTGCTGTCTTGCTGCTGCAGACAGCTAATCCCAAGGGTTTGTTCCTGTTTGATCACTCAGTTTATCAAACAGACTTGGATTTTTAGAGGTCTACCTGTAGGATGGGCAACAAATGCTGCTAGAGCAGTGGAGTTTGGGGGCCAGTTACTGTTGGCAAACTCCTAAAGCAGAGCCATGGGTGACATCCTGGTGGGATTTGCTTGGTGGTGGCTCTTCTGCAAAGCTAGCAGCTGTATGGTCTCTGTGGGGATGGAGGGTTTGGAGTTGTTGGGTTTAGGCAGAAGAAAAGCTGATTAAGTACCTGTGCTGGAGCCTGATGGGGTCAAGTCACCTCCTCTGAGGAAACCTGCCGTGGGATTTTTGGAAACGTGAGAAGTCACAAACTGTGGGTTTTGGTGTCTTATTAGGAAACCTGAACTTTCTGCAGTTACATTGCGTGATGCCTTCCTAGGGCCTTGGCTGAGCAGAGGCAGGGGGTGACCCATGCAAGGCACTACCGGTGCTGCTTCCTGCAGCATTGGGATATGCCAGGGAGATGTGCAGCATGTTCTGACCCAGCCCGATCACCTTTGGGTCTGTCAGGCTGGCAATGTGAGGTGGTATGGCTCCATGGTGCGAGTCTGCTTGCATGCTGATGGTTTACCTGTTTTACTGGAAATATTTTGACCTGAGATGTTGCTGGCAGAAGTATCTGTTTGTTGAAGTCCCTGCTGAGCTTGGTGTCCTCCTAAAAAACAGCCAAGTCATGGACAAAGCTCCTGGGCCCATCTGAATCGATGACAGAAACTGATGACTTATGCAGGACTAAGTATTCATCTCTGCATTTCACAATTTAGGGACCTGCTTTTGAAATGGCTGGTGTGCTTACAGCGTGGGCAATGGGGGTGTCAGGCCCCCAGCATGGGATTTATGTGGGGGAGAGCCCTCACCTGCTCTGTGAGGGTTTGAAAGGCTCCACAGCTTCCTGGTGGTGCCTCATGTCTTCTGCTGGTGCTCCTGGTAAACCAACATTGAGGGGAAAAAAAAATATCTTTATGTCTATGGGCTCTGCAATCCCAGAGTATGCCAAAAAATAGGCTGAAGTACAGTGCTGTCTGTGCAGGGTCCAAAACTTCGCTTATTTTGGTGGAAATGTTTATGAAACCTCCTGCTGTTGGACCTGCTAGAAGTAGTTCTGTTCAACGATGTTATCTGCCCACTGGATGTCCTGTAAAGAATTTTGCTTTCTGATTCTTGTGGAGCTTCCTTGCGCTTTGCCAGAGTGGAGCGTGCAGGGTGTCTGCCATTGCTTCAGGCCTGGGCATCCCTCCTGGTGGGAGGGCACTTGTGGAGGGTTGGCCCCACTTGCCTTCCATGCATCCTCCCAGCATCACTTTTGAAGCTTCCTATGGGTTAGAGTTACCTTGGTCTGGGGTAAACTAAGCAGCTGGCCATGGGTGGCTGGGACAGAGGCAACTGGGAACCCTGCTAGTGTTGGTAATAAATTTAGAACTGCTCATTATGTCTTAGATTAAGTGGAGTTGGTTGGTGTTGACTTGTATTTCACGGTTAGGATATTTAGATAAACTTCCAACGTTGAGGAAATGAAATCTGGAAGGATTTTCTAGAAAGCCCATGAGGGTTATCTAACTCAAATGGTGGTGGGTTTTGATTCCTGTAAGCTTCCTGGAAAGACATACGGGGGCTGTGTGTACACACACATGCACACACACCAACATATGTGGTACGTGGTACTCTGTGTAAATACAGCAGCTTTCCTTTCTGTCACATCTGATGAAAGATTTTGTGTTGCTGAATCACGTAGCACAGAATGATGGAAAGACAATGGCCAGTTTCCCACCCTGGTGCCTGGACTTGTTGTTTCCTACCCTTGTGTGTGCTGGGCATCACTGGGAACGGGCTGTAGCTCTCGCTCGCTGAGGCCCGAGGTTCATGCTGTTGGGCTTTGGATCAATCTTTAAAATTCGATGTGAGAAACTAGCTCTTAGGTATTTGCATGTGAAAATGTTGCAGTAATCGACCTTTCAGGGTGCACATGGGGTGTTGGTGGATGTTTGCCAGCCCCACAGGAGCCCAGCGCTGCTTCTGTGCCCTCTCTCTGGGCAAGATGAGGATGCAAAATGCAAATCCTGGTGTGGTGTACCAGCTTCTAAATCCTCTTGCAAGACTTCTGTGCAGCATCCCGGAGCTGCCTACTTTTTTAGACTCAGGGAAACACTTGGCAATAGCCTCTGGCTGGGTGTGATGGACCAGTAGTGCTGACCATGGGGATGTAGAGGGGCTTCTCTGCATTGAAAAGGTAAAAATCATTTGCCTGTATCTCCACCTCTCCACATGAAGAACCAAAGCAAAAACACATAGGTGTAAAAAGTGCTGAAGTCTGTCAGGATGAGCACTGAATACACCAGTAGGTCTGTGGGGGCTGACCCCAGGTGTGAAGGTCTGAACCCAGCATGAAAGATCCCGGACAAACAAATCAATGGGAAGTGCTGCATTAACCGCAGCCTTAGGCCTCATCAAGGGCTGTCCCCTCCAGGAGCAACACAGGCATCTCGGGCTCTTGTGCTGTGTTGGCTCCGAGTGCAAATAATCTTCATCATCTGGAGAGGAGGAAGAGAGCACTAATTCCTTTTGCTGTAGCCCATCTCTCTGGGGATGTCTGCTGGGATTCCTTTGGTTACTAATTTGGATGCTCGTTAGGGTTGGAGGGATTTGCTAAAAGGCATCGAGAAATTTCTGTTGCAAAATGTTGCCCAGCTCATAAAGCTGCCCCGAGGCCACTCGCTTATCTACAGGGTGCTGGGGTGGCTTTAAAGTTGTAGCATGGTAAATGCAAGCAGTTTTATGCCTTTGCTCTGAATAATGGAGGTTTGTGTTTTCATGTTCTCCCGATGTTAGACCTGGTGCTGGGAGGAGTGAGGCAGGGCTGCTGAAAGCTGCGGCTGTGACTTCTGGAGATGCACTTTGGGAAGTGGTCAGAGTGGCTGTGGAGACCTGGGAAATGCAGCTGTGTTCCCTCCCTTCCTCCCTCCTTCCCGCCCTCCCTCCTTCCCTCTCCCAACCGTGTGTGTGACTTCCCAACAGGTACCAGCGCAGTTGAGCATTTGTTGAATCTTCAAGATGATGAAAAGCAAATAACCAGAGTATTTGAGCATTGTCTTTTATGCAGCAAGAGATGTTTTAAGTGCCTCTGTAGAGATTTTCAACCTGCCTTTCATGTACATGAAAAGGCCTGTGCTATTTTCCTGTTATGCTCCTGTTGATGTACAGCAGAAGTAACTGCAGTCTGTCATGAGGAAGATAGAACATTCTTGGTTTGTTTTGTTTTAAAAAAAGCCTATTTTCAGATTTGAGACCACCACTTCTTATTAATACCCAACTTAACCTCTGCTGATGCCACCCAAAGTAAAAGTGCATCTGTGTGGAGAGAGCTGAAGTGGCCTCAGCCTGTTGTCATCCAGGCTGTGCTTCCAGGTATCCTGTGGGAGTTCAGCGTAGTGTAGACTTCCTGGCTGTAGGTGAGTGTTGCTGTGTAGGAATATGAAACCAGCCGCTCTGGAAAGCTTCCTTTGGTAGGACATACCTAATGGTGCCTCATTGCACCTGCCATGGGCACGGCCCACGCCTGACCTTCGTGTGAGGGTACCAGAAAATGGAGCAAAGGCAGAGCACTGGGTGCATTTGATATTAAATGTTGGAGATATTTCTGCCTGATAGGACTTAACGATTCTCCCTGCCATCAGTGTCCAGCTCAGGACAAGGAGGAGGTCTTGTCAGCTTCACAGGTCTTGCCATGCTCATCCTGCCTTTGGGAGATGCGTTCAAGCTCACCAACCCCTCCTGTAGGAACCAGGCAGAGAGCAGCATTGCTGTGCTTTGCAGTGCTAATTATTGGACCTATTTGAATAACTGCACTGATGAACCACCTAAGCAAGGCATGATTCAAGAGATAAAGACCTTCTAGCTTACTTATTTTCTCCTGAGCATGAGTTAAACTTTGTGTGTTTACAGAGTTTCTACTCCCCTCCTGGACTTAATGGGGAATCCAGGCTGGATAAAAAGTGTGATGGTCTATTGAGCATTTCCATTTCTGATGGCCATGGTTTGTGCTTTGTTTTTAATGTAGTACAGCCAACTAATTCATAGGTAGCCATCACTTTAAGATTGTTGACATTCTCCTCTGACAAAATACAGTGTGTGGTTAATCCTATTTCCTGCAATCAATATGGTAATAGTAATTAAGTATCTGAATTATGAAATACTTATGTTGTTTATTTTTTAAATCACACAAACTTCCTGCAATTAGAAACATAAAGCTAAATTATTTAATATCAGATCTTGTATTCAAGTCATCTGCAGACTAAAAAGCCTTGTTTCCATCAAGATAGCAATGCTTGGGTTTAAAATAATTGTGTTTTATTTGAATTTTCATTAATATTTAAGCTCCCTAGTGATTTTTCAGGTACTCTTCCAACTTTGAGAATCTAGAAAAGCGTGCCAGCTCTTCCAGTTGTGGAGTTAGGACCCAGGCCAGTCCATGCAGTCGGTCTTTTGGCCTGTGGGACATTTTCTTTGGCAAACTGGAGGATTTCTACCTCTGTATCCCAAAGGCTCTATTTTCTCTTGTGGGCCAGGAGCTGACATCTGCCTTTGCAGCCACTGCCTCTTCCTCCTCCTCTTCTTCCTCCTCCTCCTCAAGGCTTCCATGGCCACAGACGGGCAGGCAGCTGGCGGGCTCAGCAGAGGGATGGGACTGTAAACTCAGCACGTGGAAACCAGACCTCACTTGTGTGCATACTTTCTTGCTACCAGATGATCATATCTCTTGAACTTCTGCTCTGCAGAGACTGGAAGGAGGAGACTGCAGTGTCCTGAGCACCAAGCTGCCTGTCTATCTGCTCCGTGGAACCGTAGGGGATCCTGTTCCCCATGTGTCCCCATACTGGGAATGCACAGAAGATGCTCTGGTGGGTTTAGTGTTACGCATCCTGCGAACAATGTCCTTGCTGACCTCACTCAGTGTTTGGTTGCCTACCTGGAGATGGTCAGAAGCAGGAAGTGGCTGGGGACTCCCAGCTGTCCTGTACCCTTACGAGTTCTACATCCACTTCGAGCCCCCTTTCTGGGGATGCATAGGGTGCTGTTTTCCACCCTAGTAGCATTTTTGGTTCTTCAGTTCTTGCTTCTCTTTATTCAGCTTGAGCTCTGTTATTCAGTTCATTTTGTTCCTGACAGGTTTTCATTTCCTTTATAAATATATAGCATTTTCGTTGGCCTCTTGGCTGTGAAAAGGATTTAATACATTGTTTTCTCCACACTTGCTTTTTTTTTTGTTAGTATCAAAGGCTATTCTTTCTTCCCCTCATCCCTTGAATCACTGGAGACAGTAAGGGAATCATTCTACGTAGCTGCATGCTTGCAATACGTGGTAATAAATATTAAGCTCCTTATGGATTGCAGCAACTTGTGTTTATATTTAAGTTTGAGCAATTGGAGATGGCTTTTGACTTGCAGACAGAACACCATACACTGAGTTTTCCAAAGATCTGCCTGCAGAATATGCAGATACTTGTACACAGAGGCACTTCCACACTCGGCTCCTTGCTCTGCGATGCAGATGGGTGATCTGCAAGTACAATATGGGCTCTTCTGTGCGCTGGATCCGAGTGCAGCCACTGAATTCCAGTCCCTGTTCTTGCACTGATTGCTGGGACCAGAGGCAAGAGTTCCTTAACATAGTCCATACCTCAGCATAATGCGCTGCAAAATGGGGGTGACAATGCCATTAACATCACGCAGTGCTGCGCAGAGCTAGAGAGAGAGGCTGGAACCACTCCTGACACTCTGAATAGTGACTTTGCTACAGAAATGTGGTCCCATTCCTTCTGAGTGAGGTATCCTGTCCGTCAGTGGGGGGAAGATTGATGCAGGCATTCGTTTTGAGCCAGTTTGTTTCCATAAGGATGCTGACTTGGGTTCAGCTCCAAATATAAACCTTGTGATAACAACCAGGGTGTGAAAAGCCAACCGGAGAAGTTTCCATCACTTACAAAAACCAGAATGGAAATACTCCACACCGAACAAATAAACCACCCTGCTGTGTTTGCAGCCCGGGGGGTGCAGCACAGGGACCCCCGGCAGCCTCCAGCAGCTGCTTTGGCTTCCCGGGAAACTTGGCTGCCCAAGCCAAGGGACCTGTGGAAGAGAGTGGAGAGAGAAGCAGCAGTGAAATGTAACTTGGCTTTTCATGGTTGTTTGGTTTAATAGTTTGAAGTAAACTTAGTAGGAAAGGATTGCTGTTTGCATGTACTGTGATTTCTGTTTTAGGGGGAACTGCATCTTTCTCAAACTAGAAGACAAGTGGGCTCTGACCAGTGTTAACTATTAACTTTTCTCTCTCTTGCTCATGTAGAAGAGACATCTGTGTCTGAGGTGGAAGCTGGTTTTCCTGAGGGATTTCTGGCATGGACCCCTGTGGCCCTGAAGTCCCACAGTCATTACTGCATTTCCATTTTCCTGTGACTTTCAGCTTTTCTTTTGCCTTTTTTTTTTTTTTTTTCTTTCATGTCACCTTCCTTGGAGTGCTCCTCTCAGTATTTGCTCTGCTATTTTAAACAGCCCACAGCATCTGGTCTTAATTTTATAAATGTATTAAATTCCGTTCCTAGATCTGTTTGAAGCACAGGGATCAAATACACGCACTCACCCCCATGGAACAAAGCATCTTTTTGCCATTAAAATACATTATGCCTAAATATATGCTTGGGGGAAAAAACCCCCAGTATCCTATTTACATTGCAAACTGGAGAGTAGATAGATGCCCATCACCCATCCTGGTTGCCAGGAAGGTTTGTGTAGGTTTAATCAGGTTGGGAAAGGGGTGTTTTGCTGTGATGCTGTGAGCAGGGAGATGAATGCATGGGGTGGGGATCCCCATCCTCCCGCACAGTTGTGCCCTGGGCTGGGGGTGCATCACTGTGGGGCATTACTTCATGCAGTCAGTGTTAGGGCATTGCTGTGCTGTTGGGAGGGTGTGAGAGCTGAAGAAGTTCTTGTTGCATGCTGGAACACCAGGACTCTGTGCAGAGCTCACAGGAGTGAACCAGAATACCTTGTCAGAGAGCCATCATGCTGTCTTGAAGTACTTGAGGATGTAGGTGACATGGAGGAGAAAAGATGCTGACTAAGCATCTAGACAGCAGAGAAGAGAGCTTGGCTTACCTGATGGGGCGCAAGGTGGAAGTGACTGCTGCATTCTGCCTGCCACTGAGCAGAGATCAGATCCTGGCAGGATCTGTACCTGGGAGCAGGGTAGCGGATGTCTGAGCATGGCTGTGACTGGCGGGTGGATGGCGTGGGATGGTAGATGGTCTGCTGAAAGGCGAACTGGATGATGCAGCCATGTCGCTTACATCCAAGGAGGCCTGGCAAATACCAAGCTGCCCTTTCAAAGCATCTATAGATAGCTGCCTGTTTCTCCTGTGTGATTTATGTTGGAGAGCACAAGCCAGTGCAGCAGGTTTCGGTTCCTTTGTGATGCCAGGTTGATACTTTGCTCTCACAGTGACTTTGGCTGGCTTCAGACCAGCCCCTCTCCCAATGTGGGGAAGGGTACATATGGAAAGAGAATGAGTCGCAGCGTTACCGAAACGTGGCCTGCATGGATTGCCTTTCCCTCTCTGCTTCTGTTGAGATAGGACTTCTGACACCGAGGCCACCTGTGAAGTGAAGGAAAGCATGTGCACTCGTCTGAGAGGCTGATTCGCCGTCTGAGCTGCCTTCACACTTGTGCTGTTTTAAAAGGAGCAACTCAACCCGTGTTGGGCTTGCTGGAAGGCTTTGCTGAGAAAATAGAAGTTAGGTGTCTAGATTAAAGCACTGAGCTTTGCTTGTGTTCCTGCCGCTATAGTTCAGACCCAGCATCCAGCTGAGGTTGGGACTCTGGAGCAGGAGGAACATAATTCGGATATGCAGATGGATCTCAGTCCCTCCTCTTTGAAGTTTATCAGTTTCCCATGTAGAATCCCATCTCAGCACTGTCTGAGCATCAGCAGATGTTTTACCTTTTGCCTTTTATATACGTGATGAGGTTTTTCATCTGGTGATCTCAATTAATTAAGCCTTGTAGTACTGCTTTGAGTTATATAAAAACTGGCTGGATACCCTCACTGCTCTTGCTCCCATCTGATGTTTAACTTGCTGAAGCAGTAGGTAACAGACTCAAACCTGGTTGAAGCTTTATTATTCGCATAGATGTTAATCACGAGCAGGGATTCTTTGCACACTGCAAAACTCCACATATCTTGCTGGGCTTTGAAGGAAGAGCTAGGCTAAAAATAAAGGGGATGAGTTATTACCGCGTCCTCCTTCAGGGAGTGGGTTAGCTGTATTTTTTAAGAACTGGAATAAGCATTGGAGGTGTTAATAGAAAACTCCTCTCGGTTTTCAGCTGTGTCCCTGTGCATTAAGTTTGGATGGGGGATGCTCTTATGTAAATGCAGATCTTGGGTCAGAAGCTAAAGTGTTTGTTTCTGAAAATGAAATAATGGGACATTTATAACCTAGTCCGCAGTGTGCTGGGTACTCTGGGTTTGCCTGTGCGTCGCCCTTGTGCATCTGATTGTTGTGAAGCTCATGAGTAGGAGAATGGGTCTCTTTAGGATTATTGCTGGGGCAGAAGGCATTCTTGGAGCATGCATCATTGTCAGGAATGGAGCCCTTCCAAACAGATTTGCTCTAATAGGATGCATTGGAGAGAACATAAACACCAGAAAATAATGTCAGGAAATACCTCAGGTCAGCAAGCACTTACTGTCGCTTAGAAAAAAATACTCACAGACACGTCATTCATGTCATAGTTTTCCTTTCCTCTGAGATAGCTGCCTAATAATGAAACTTTTAAAAGTGCCCTAGACCTGAGGCTAAATGCCACTTTATTCTGGGTTCTTTTCTACCTCCTCTAAATGGATTGAGTTACAGCTGTCACAGTGGTTATGTGCAGAGCTACTAATGGAAGTACTGGAAAGAAAAGGCCAACCACCAGACAACATTGGAACCCAGGCATATTTCTTATCAGTCACTTCTGTTTATATGGATTTCCACCCTCATTTGCTGCTCATGAGCTATTACAGGACTTTTGTGGTGAAATGCAGGCAAGTGGATTGAATTTGTTTGACTTGTCCAGCAATGAGTGGAAACACCGGAGTGATTCCTCCTGTATGGCACAACTGAAGCCCCAATTTGCCTGTTACTGGGCTGTAGGAAGGTGGGTTTGGCTGTTCTTTGCAGCAGTACACATACCTGCTTCTGGGAGGCAAACTCTGTCAGTATTTGTAGTTTTTGCCGTTCCTCCCATTACATCAGTAATTTGCAAGCAGCTCCTTGCACGGCTGGTTCTGCTGCATGTGGGGTGTCTCTGCCACTGCCCTGTGGTCCTTTGCTCAGTTCATGCCATTAAGAAAAATCCTGCTTGTTGGTGGAGTCAGAATTTCCTGTTCTGTCTCTGTAGGAAATCTCTTCCTGGCTCTCTGAGTAGCTCATGTGGGGCTTTGTTCCCATGAGACCTGCCTGTCCCACAGTCTTCCAACACATTGGGATGTCCTCAGTATTGTGTGTGAGGATCTGAAACACGAATGAACCAGCTCAAAACCTTGTCATGTGGCAGGTTTTTGAATTGAGGCTTCCCGAGTGCCCGGTGTAATGCTGCCCATCCTTCCTTCCCACTGCTGGTGTGTCTGGCAAGTCCTGAAAGCTGGTGCAGATTTCTCAAGTGTGTTAAAACTTAGAGAGAATAAGTTTGGCCATCCAGTTTTGAGGATGCACTTTGATCCTAACGTGGATAACCCCCAGCACAGATCCTCTAAACCTCCAGGAGACCTCATCAACGTGACCCCTGTCCTCAAGATCCTTTCAGTTCCTTCACAGGACAAATTACTGTCCTGTGAAGCATTCTAGGATGCATACTAGGATGCTGGGCTATTGTATATGTTAGGATGTATGCAGTATTCTGTTCTCCAGAAGAATTTCCCTATTTCAAGCTAATTTTGCATTGCCAACCCTGTGCAATATATGCAGATGCTGTGCTGGTGGAGCTTTGGTAAAAGCCAGTCCTGCAAAAGTCCTGGTTATCTTGGATGTCCTTTGTTGTTGTGTTTTAGGCTTTGGGTTTGTTTAATTAATTGCTGGAAGGAGGAAAACTTCTCGTTCTCAGAGCAGCAGGGACAGATCTCACAATCTCAGTGGTCAAGAATGAAGTTGACTGCCAACAATACTCCAGTCTCTTTGAAATCTGATTATATGTTTCAAGCCTAGCCCTGTGAAATATAATAAAAGGCAGCAGGAGGCTATAGCAAGGCTGAAATATCATGCTGCCACCTGCTTTTACCAGTTCATACCGCCTTTTGAAGAGTTGTTGGCTTGGCAAGATACTGGCCAGCAGCCTGATGCAGCAGGGCCAAGGCAAGGAGAGGTCTGGGATCCTGGAAATAGTCACACTTTTCAAACTTCTGTCCTCAGAGTGCAGGAATTATCTAACCTGAAGTAGGAGAGATGAGAGCAGAGGATCGGTGCGAAAGGGAGAAAATTATGTGCGTTTGCAGTTTGCTTTTAGCCTCGGGGGGTGTGGATATGTGGTCTTCTCCTGCAAGTCATTTGGCAGGCAGTGCACAGGGCTGCAGATCCAAGCTCTGAACACCGGGAGAGGCGATTTCCAGATGGACTGTGCGGTCAGAGGATCTGCTTGTGTTCCACAACTTGTTCATCCAAGCTAAGGAAAGAGAGGAGTTGGCATGTGGGCACCAGCACTCATGTTTCACTGGTCTGGGAGCACAAGAGCAGAGAGGACCAACCTCCCCTGGATCCTGGTGGCCCCAGGCTGCGGCAGGCGATGGTGCATTGGTTATAGCCAAGTCCCTACGCTGGGTAGCCAGGGAAGTTGTTTAGCAAGTCCCCTGTCATTGCTCTGCTGTCTCTCTTCTGGCCCCTCTCCTTTGGGGTTGTTTTCATGTGTCACTTCCAGCCTCCGTGGGTTGTCTTGTAGAGGTTTTGTCTCCTCCCACACCTGCCCCCCCTTCCTCATCCCGACCCGCCTGTTCGGCACCATCCTCGCCTTTGCCTCCCAATATATTTCATGAACCTGTTGCAGCCCCAGTTTACATAGATGAGGTTTGGCATAGCAGAACCATACATACATCATCGATTCCCTTCTGGTAGCTGCAGAGAACAGTGAGGGTATTTCCCCATCTCCCTCCGCTGCAGTCACTGGGGTTACGGCGGCTGCGGGTCCCCCCGCGAGCGGCTGCGGGGTGAGGCTGTGATGGATCGACTCTGCCTTCTGTTTACACCAGCGCTGCCTTTCACGCCCTGTTGCTATTTGTGTTTTTTGATGAATGATTAATTAGAAAAATAATCATTTGTAAATTGTGAGTGAACCAGACGTTTGGCCTTGCCTGTAGGGAAATCGAGTCTCCGAGCTCTGCTGCAGTGTGCAGCCTGCTCACAAATGCAGGAGTATTCCCAGGCTAGTGATGAATTTACATGAAGTTCCCTTTCAGCATTTTAATGACTGTTACAGCTGAGTAACTAATGAAATATATTAACAAACAGAAGAAGTAAATATTTAATTTTTCTATAGCATTTTTTTTTCAGGTTGTGGCAGACATTATTTTAAAATGTCTATATAGGAGGCTTTCTGCCCCAATTTCTTCATCTCTGCCCTGAGTACAAAGCTCATCATGTGTCTTGGACACGATGAAGATATTTTACTGTGAAATGTGCTGTTCCTCTGCCCTGTCGTGACAGGCCACGGTCGGCATTTGATGGCTGTGAGCTGGCACAGCCGAAAAGGCGTCACCCTGCACGGGGGTTGTTGCAGCCTGTGGTTCCCTGAAGATGTGATGGCCACAACAAGGTCATTCGGTAAACCACAGTGATTAGTGACTCCATCAAGAAAAACTGCTGAACGCAGCAGGAGGCAGTCATTTGAAATGTCTTAACTCGGATAATTTACCTTCTTCCACCCTTTAGTATTTCAACCGCTCCCACTGCCTGAAAAAGCCTGATGAATGAGGTTTTCAACAGGGCCTCCTTGTCTCCCAGCAGATTCTCTCACCTGGTTTTCTCTCCTGTCCATCCATGGATAACTGGGCTGTGATGATCTGGTGTTACTGGGGCTTGGGGTCAAGCTGAGGAAAGCTCTCAAGGCTCAACAATGGGCTGCAGCCCTGCCCACAATCGGTTCTGATGCTCAGGGTTTGCCTAGAGGGAAGGTTTGCTGAAACAGCAGGGAGCATTTGTCAGTGGCCTTAAGGGTGTTGAGCACATGTGGAGTTGTCTGCAGGATACACTTACGGGTTGTTTGGGTGGGTGGTGAACCCAGGCTGTGCAGTGTGGGACAGTGAGGAGGGATGGGGGTGGCTGGTCAGATGGTCACTCCCTGTCTTGAGTGCAGTGCCAGGCACAGGGACATGGTGTCTTCATCCTTACCTTGCTTCCAGGCTCATGCATTCTTTGCCATCCAGGCTCGTGGCAGCAGCGCTGGTGAGAAATCCCATCCTGCTCTTGAATTAAACTCCGTGCAGTTCTAAAGAGCTGGGGGAATTGTTGCTGGTACAATCTCTGAACAATCAAGCCAGCTGAGATCTTCATCTTGTAGGCATTACGTGCTTTGGAGGGGAAAGGAATAAATCTTTAAGCCTGCAGGAACTTCATCAAGCACTTATTTAGGGAATTTGGCCAACATCGTATACCCACTATGTCATTGTGGTTCTCTATGAGGGGCCCCATGTGATGTAAATCTCTCAGGGTTCTCTCTGGCTTTGTCCTTGTTTTTGACGGAGCCTGTCCAGGCACCGCACGACTGGGATCCAACTGCCTCAGCTCTTCCCTGCTCTCATTTAGTCTCCTCAGCCTGCCATCTTTTACAGCCAAGAAAAACTTATGCTAAGTGATCAAAAGCATTCATCTGGATGGATATATATACATACATATATATATATATATATAGCGAGTATGTGTGTATTTTTTTTTCAAAGAGCTCATCAGAGTAGATCATAAAGCCAGAGTGAAATACAGTGAAATTTCCTATTAGAGACAGTGTTTCTTAAACGGTTTCCCATGGGAGCCCCTTTCTACCTGCATCTAGGCTTAATTGCCTCTCCTACTTCAGCGTGTGAGCTTTGAAATACATGAGAAAATGCAAGAACGGGGCCTTGCAGGGGAAGGAGATGGCATGGGGACTGTCAGGATCCAGCCCACCACTTCTGAGAGAGGTGAGGGGAAAATGGAGGCTTCCATGCCTCAAAATGCCTGCGTGTGCAAATATGCACAGAACCCCCCAGCTCACCAGTGCTTTCTCGTCTGCTTCCCCAGGTGAACACCCATCTGGGCACACCTCTCCCTTACCATTGTGTCTGCCCATGCAGACCTCCCCCCCTGCATGCTGCCTCTGAAGGGCTGCAGCACCTCCTCTGTGCTGATAAAATACAGGCTGAGCTGATCTTCCCCTTTCCCCTCTGCTCAGCTCTGGCCATTCCACCACCTTCCTCTGCTTCGTCTGCCACTCATCCTCCAGCCCCTGTCCTGATGATCCCTGTTTGCCGTGGAGGATTCCCACTCCCTCCAGCGAGTGCCAAGCTGATCTAAACACCTCGAGTCTGGTAGGCAGCAGGGAAGGCTTTCCTAGAGCTGCATGCTCAGGACCAGCCATCCTCTGTTGCTCTTATGGGTGTGAGGTGTCACTTGCTGCTCCTTTCGTGAAGTCCAGGTCCTGGGGTAGAAAGGTCCCTGGTTATCAGCTTTCATGGAGCAGGGTCTGCCGTGGAGGTAGCCCCAGAAAAAAGCATAAGCCATTTTTTTCTGCACTGTCTTGAGGTCAGTGCTGCTGCAGAGGTGTTTCTGCAGGGCTGGATGTCGGGTGGTGCTGAGCTGGGGGTTCTGGCACAAGGACTTGCCTGTGTGATGTTGGACCAGTTCCTTTCGGGCCCACACTTTGTGCTTCACCAGTGCAGGTTACGTTGCACTGGCTTCTGCCTTGCTGATTTTCCTCCCGTTGCAAAACCTCAGACCTTTGCTGTCACACTAGATAGCTACCAGGGTCTGTGTAAATCAGTGCTACTTAGAAAAAGCACAGAGCTTCCCTTCTTGTGCCGAGCAGTCACCTAGCAAGGCTGCTCCCCTTCTTAAACAACCTTAGGAAGGTTGTTTCTTCTGTTCCGAAACGCTGAAGGGGATTAGGTCGTACAATGGAGTATTCAGCTGTCAAGTGATTTACAGCAAAGATGCAGCTGAGTTATGGGAGCTGTTAAAATGCCTGTTAAAGTACTAAATGTTTTTAAAAACTCATATTATTTGGCTGATAGAATGTAAAGGTCTAATGGAGCTATTACTGTGCACTATATAAACACGCGTTTGGGGAAACGTTATTTATATACACACTTAGTACTGTGGGTTGGGGTGACCAAAAGCCACTGCCACTGAGTGGTTACATGCCAGCCTGTGCCACCCAGGCAGCGATTCCTTCCCTGGTGGATGGTTGGACTGGAAAGTTAACCTTCCTTATGGAAGTGTGGCCTCCTTTTAGCACTGCTGGGGTGATTTGAGGAGTAGCATTGAGCTATGCTTGTGTCGGGATGATGGGCTTCTCCTGAGGGTTTCAGGGCCTTGACTCACTGGCTTTGTAGAAGATTTTGACAGAAAAAGCAGCAGGTCTGCTGTCCCAGATAATATGGAATCCATCTTTCCTCAGGACTGATGTTTCTCATGTCCTGGACTTGACTTACAGATGGACGTGCTGCAAGCCTAAATAAACACTTCTGGTGCTTATGTTTACTTCAGAGGGAACAGGGTAAATATGTGGGCTGTGAGCCTTGATAGTTTTTGATGTGGAAGATGATCTTTATGTTTAAGACTCAGTTTTGCACCTGCTTTTAAACGTGTTTGCCCAGAAGAAACAGTGGGGAGTCTGAAAGTTTGCCACAGAGATTTACAACTGCGAGTCAGACCTCTTTTCTTCCCCAGACCTTTGCGTCCCAGCAGAGTCACTGTGACCTCCTGGCCACCCGACACGGTAACCACCAGGGACAGTAGAAGTCTGTTCCTGAGAAATTAATATGGGAGACTTTGGTGAAGTACATATGATTTCCTCTAGTGTGCAACATTTCTGGGTCAGCTGTGGCCATCTGGCCGGGATGCCCTCATATAATCTGTCTGAATTCAGATGCTGCTAGATTTGGTGAACAGCAGATGTACACCCTGGTGTATCATCCTTGGAGTGACAGCGCATGACTGATTCAGAGGAAAAAGTTCACACCAGCTCCTCATCCACTGTACGAAGAATTAATTCCTCTGGCTTTCTGGACCGTTGTGTTCCTACAAAGGGTAGCAGTGATGCGCTGTGTAAATCTGTGGTGGTGTACAGGAAGTATTATGCTTTAACGGCTGCAGGTCTGACATTTCTGTTGAGTTACGTGCCATGATGTTGAACACCATGGGTTGAATTTTGATCTTAAATATGCCAGTGCACTTTAGTGCACACCTGAAGAAAATTGGCCACTGAACTTGCAGGTTTGTGTGCACAGTCAGTGATTGTTCAAGGCATCTGGTGATGCCCCAAAAGGTATGAAATTAATTTTCAGGTACAATAAACAATATTTCAGCCCTGACTGTCTAGACGGAAACTTCATCTTCCAGCACTAGATATTGAAATGGGTTGCAGGATCACATTTAAGATGGGATTTGTTCTGCCTGTATCTTCAGTGCACAGGAAGCTCATGAAGTTGTGCCCAAGCAGTGGTGATACCTCAGACTTTACACTGCAGCTGGAGATTTGGTCTCATCATCCTCTAGCTTACAGAGTCCTCATCATGTTTTGGATAGGGGATTTCCTTTTCTTCCACACATGAGGGGCTGTGCAGGACCCCTTTCTTGGGGGAGGGATGCTGGCTGGAGACAAGCGAAAGGAGCTTCAGGAGAGGTGTGTGACTGTTCAGTGTCTTATTTTCAGTACAAGGGTTGCCAGTGACTGTGAATTATGTGATGCAAGGAAATCTCTGGAGAGGCTGCAGCAGAGTTTGTTGTGGGACCTGTGGTCACTGGTAAACTACAATAGGAGCCCAGCAGCAAGAGGAGTAAAGACTTGTTGGCAGGAGGCGCTGAACCCTTAAGACAAGGTCATCAAGCCTGTACCAGCAGCAGCTGCTTGTGTGTCTGCTCCTCTACTATTATAATAAACATCCTGGCACACTTTCCCCCCTATTATATATGGTCTGTCTTGCCTTGGAAGAGTGTGTGTGAAGTCTGGAGGCAGGGAAGGAGCAAGCCTGCTTGATCCACAGCACGAAACAGCCTTTGGTGTTAACCACTTTGTGCCATTAGCCCTGTAGGTTCCATTCAAGCCAGGCTCTAGATAAGAAAGTCTGTGTCAGAGCCATCCTTGCCCTTCTTGCTTGGGTTTGGAGGCTGGGAAATTCTAAGTAATGTATTGCACAAATTCAGCTCTCCTTTTTACTCTCCTGTTTATAATTGTGAAAGGTTTGAACCTCCTGAAATAATAAGGTTAAGTGGCCCTCTCTGACCTTAGGTGAATAAGGAAAAATATAGCAGTGTGAGACTCGGCCCATTACACCTCGACGGTCAAGAACCAGAGAGTCGTTTGAAAAGGCTGCTAAATTAGCCTGCTTAATGCCCGACATCTGCAAGGTGACTTATGGTGCTGAAAAAACATAAACATCCATAACAGTGTCTCTGCTGCTATCCAGAAGTGGGACTGCACGTGCCTGTGTCTGGGTTGGTTAATTGGAGTGATGGCAGATGAGCTCCCATGGGCATCGTCTTGCTGGGGAACCTGGGCGCTTGCTCCAGCTGGACCCAAACTGGTGCGGCTTCATTATCACTGTTACCCCCACTCCTATGCAGATCATAGGCAGCTGAACTGTAGTCCCTCCCATGGTTTTAGAGGATGCATTTAATGCAGGAGCCTGGCCAGGCAAGTGCCTGTCATCTCTCCAGACAGCGAAAGGCTCCCCATCTCTGGGGGTGTCAGGAATGGGGATGCCCTTGTAGCTCTGCCCCTTGGACTTGGTACTAGCTGCTCCTTTGCCAAACTCTCTAAGGAGGACAAAGTTTATTTTCATATAGTTCTTCACTCTGAGGGGGGTGAGACACTGGCACCTTGTAGCTCTGCCCCTTGGACTTGGTACTAGCTGCTCCTTTGCCAAACTCTCTAAGGAGGACAAAGTTTATTTTCATATAGTTCTTCACTCTGAGGGGGGTGAGACACTGGCACAGGTTGCCCAGAGAGGTGGTGGAGGCCCCATCCCTGGAGACATTCAAGGTCAGGCTTGATGGGGCTCTGAGCAACCTGATCTAGTGAAGATGTCCCTGCTCGCTGCAGGGGGTTGGACTAGATGGGCTTTGTAGGTCCCTTTCAACCTAATTCAGTCTGTGGTTTTGTGGTATGAGAGCTGACTTTTAGATGCCACCTGTCATACCCAACTGAGTAAGAGAGAAAGTGTAACTGGCCGGTGTAAAATTTGATTAAGGGCTCGGTGGTCAGTATGAGCTTTTGGGGGAAGGGAGCAGGCCTCTTCTTCATTTAACACCTGATCCACAGTAATATGGAAATGGCATGAGAAGTCATCCTTAAGCCTGGCCTTAAAAACCACAGTGAATTTTGGCTTGGATAGCCATCTGTCTGCTGCATGTAGGGTCTCAGGAGAAGAAACATCCTTTTGTTCTTGAGGGCAGAGCCTCAGTGAAGAGCAAGCTGTCCCCAGTGCTGGGCACAAGCTACTGTGTATCAGCCTGTGCACCTTGGTACAGCACCATACAGTAGGTGAGACTCTGGCTAGGGGCATTTCCAACGGGATGCCTCTTCTGTATGCTCTTCTGTTACCTGAGTGATCTGCAATGACAGAAATTCCTCCTGTATTTCCTACAACATTTGGGGAAGGAAGGTTCAGGGCCGGACTGAAATAGACTTGCTGGAGTGGTGCTCTAGCGTAACTGCTCCCCCAAGCTAAAGAAAAGCTTCTCCAGCAAGCACACAAAATAAATTGGCATCGTTACTCAGGAGCCAGATGGAGCAGAAATCCAGATTAAATAGAACAAAGTCAAATTCAAAGAAATTTAGAGCGAAGGCACAGCGCGAGTTAAAGGCAACTCCACGTTGCCCTTAAACTGAACAATCATTGTTCCCCTACGTTCCCCCTGAGCGCTGATCACCCCGGTGGGAGTTTCGGTATTGGGTTCGTTACAGTGGTGTAAATTAACTCCTCCTACAGAACTGAAGATTCAACTCCCAAAGCCAATCAGCAACATAGGGATCTAATTTCCCCTCTGCTGTCTAAATAAAATGCTGCTGCAGATGGAAGGCTCCCTAGAAGCTGCTTCTGGACCGCTTCCACCTTTTTATGAAAGCTCCACTCAGACATGGTACGGTATGCTGTAACGTAACCCATTGAGTGCCGTGATCCCTGGGAAAGAAATGGAAGTGGGGAGGGAAGCTAGGGAGAAGCTGTGAGATTCGGGGTTGGCAATAACGATAGAAGAGCAGAGTATTAATATTTCAGAGCACAATCTGCTTTGCAGAATACGAGGGGGCTTGGGGGAGGAAGCAGATGGAGGGAGCTGGGTATGTGTTTCCCGAGGAGGTGGCATTGTGTCTGTTGCTTTGTTAGTCGGAGTTCTAAATATTGAAACAAAAGCACAGAAAAGAACGAGGCTGAAATTTAAATCTGATGGTTTGTGCTTGCTTCTCAGTTTGGGATTGAGCTGGAGCTGTTGCCTTTCGGTCCACGCAGGCGGTTTGGTTGTGGGTGTTCGTCGTGTGAGCCCCTCAGAGCACGGGGCTGCGTGTGCTCCCGCTGCCTCTGCTGGGGTTAGCACAGATCCAGAGCTGTCCTGGGACCGCATCCCGACTCCGTTCGCAGCACAGAGCCCTGGTGTTAGCGTGCAGTGAGTTAAGTACAGCTCCACAGGCAGCATGGCAGCCACCTGCACAGCAGTGTGTCGGCTGTAGACTCCACAGAAGGTCTCATTTGTGCCCTAGGATACACGCCGGCCTCTTGCTGCTTCTCTGGGGAGTAGTTTACTCCTTCAGCACAGACTTGCCGTACTTGATGTGCAGGTGCCGGTGTGCCGGAGGACTACTGAGGCCAGCCCCCATTCTCCTGTTTCATTATGGCTTGTAGATTTGCACACTTTCTGTCCTGAACAGCAATTCGACTAGACATTCAAGTCATACTCTCCATGTCCAGTGAACACAATTAAGTTGTGCCTTAAGTTGGCTCTTCAAGATGTCAGCGCTCTCTTTTGGTCTGTAGGTGCCAATGGCTATCTAAGAAGAAAGACTGTTTTCTCTTAGGATAGGCATAACAGTGAGAAGAGGTGGTAGGAGCTCTCCTAACATGGAGAGACTGGGAAATGGGTGTTCAAAGTTTGAGGTAAACTGGTAGAGTAACTCCTGGTAGATTTCATGGATACTGGGTTGGGTCTGAGCTGGTGTATGCATGATGGATTGAGTTGTAACTGCAGTTAAATTTCTGCACATGGATTTCCCCTCTTTAGCAACCCCACTGTTTGAACTGGGGTCACTGGTCTTTAGAATTGGTCTTAAAAATGTTAATTAACCTCCTGCAGTTACAGAGAAAGCCCCAAGCTGCTGCGGACAACTGTGCAAGACGTGGACTTCAGGGTTTCTGAAACAGCTTTCATCAGCATACAAGGAGACAAATGTTCTGTGGAGGCAGTGCTGCCCTCGTAGCCTAACCTGGTGTGTGATACATGCCAACTGGGTCCTCCATGGAGGAGGTCGTTCTGATGGCCAGCTACTGGGCAGTGATGGCAGTGTTCTCCATCAATGAACTTATACATAAACATACACAGTCTGAAACTCAGCCCTGGGACTCTTCACTGTAAACATCACAGTGCATTGTCCCACAATTTACATTAATGAGAATGATTTACATTTATAAAGCTCCTTTCATCCTGCAGGACCTCAGAGTGCCTCACAGACTAAAGTACCTACAGCTTCATGCCAGCAATGCGAGATGGCTGTGGAATGAGCAAGCCAGGCAGGAAAAAGCATGTGAACATTGCCTTGTCTTGAGCAAGAGACATTTTTGGGAAGTTGGTTAAATATTCCATCCTCTGCAGACATGGTCACACTTTGTAAATGAGATCTGGTCTAAAAGACTAGGCAGGTGGAGAACTTTATGGTCCTGTGTTCTATCTGCTCCAGCAGCGGGAGGGACTGAGATGATGTTATGGTGATTTCCAAGTGTCTCACAGAAGGTTGGGTGACCAAGAAAGGTTGTTCCTAACCAGTGTGAACTGCCCAGACGATGGGTTTCTGTTAATGATGCCTGGCGCTGAGGTGCAGCATCTACCTGGTACATCTCCAGACCCCTAGCAGAGGGAGGCAAGCACTATCCACAAGATGAAGATGGGACTCGTCCTTTAAGGCAACACCACATGCAGGGAGAGTTTGGGTCTGTGGACTTGGTCCCTCCTGAGGTCCCCCACTGTGAGCATCTCTTATGGGTTCTCTGTTCACAACCACACGCCGCTTCTTGCTGTGCTGAACACCACTGTGAACATGGTCCTCCTCCTCCTCCAGGCTATTTCCAAAAGAGAGTTTTAAATATTCATTTGCTTATTTTTAAGCGTGTATTTTAAATACTACCAACATTTCCAGGGAGCATTTGTAAACGAGGACTCTATTAAAGTTATTTTAGTGCATTAATTCATGAGGCAGCTTCAAAAATTCATGAAGTATAATAGGACTTTCTGCCAAGAGGGATTGGGGCATCTTTGCTGCACCTCCAGAGTGGAGCAGACATTTTGTTATAAGGCAGTAACTCTTAAATGGAGTCTCCTGATCTCAGCTTCACCGATTAAGATACTAAGACAGGCTGCAGAGGTGATTTGTACGTCTTTAAGATGTCCTCGTTTCACCAGCCTTAACTGTGATCTTACTTCAGTAGGGATTAAGTGAGCTGCAAAAATATACCTGGGTGGCAGAAGAAGCAGCGGTTGCTCTGGCTTAGCTCCCCCAGGCTGTCCCAGAGGGCTCTGTGTGGCTCCTGGTGCGGGACTCATGCGGCCGCCCGCCCTCCTGCTCGAAGGCACGGTCCCTCTTCCTGGTGTGATCTGAAATGTGGAGCCACTCTGCTGAAATCAGCACAGCCGCTGTGGGCTGATGCTGGGGTGACCGAGGGGTGAAGTCAGCTCCATTGGGGGATTATTTCTATCAGGCTAAAAGCAGCAGTGATTTAAATGGAGCAGATTGTGCCGCAGAGGCCAACCTGTACTGGTGTGTGCTCCAGTATTGCTAGAGACCTGCCAGTGGAGTTAGGTTTAGTTTAAGAAGTAACTCTACAGTCACCAGAGCACTGTCAGTATAAAATACATGAAAAAAAAAAAGAGGAGGATTGGGTCTCTCACCTCCTAGATGGGTTACACTAAACCAGAACAAGGCATTTTTGCTCTGCAATGAGCAATATCCACATGTGGAATTATTTATAAACTGCTCTGCAGTGTAAATTCATATGTAGACAATCTTCCTTCCTTCTTATCCTGTAATAGGATCTTTCTCTAAATATTAAGCTGCATGTTTGGATGTCTGAAGTAGGGAAGAGCAAAGTGTTTCAGATTAGATTAAGGACCATACCGAACCTCTTCCCGATCTCCCTTTGTGCTGGCTCCCCAGACTTGGCTTTTGATGCTGGACTTGTTGCAAATGGGCTCCTGGTTGTGTGGTGGGTTCAGGCTGGACAGACAGACCCTGTGCATTGTGTTTTGCACAATGGTTGCTCTTCTATGCACTTGATGCAAGTCTTGAAAAGTGAAGGTGGGGGGAAGAAAAGCTTTTCCAACTCTTGGGTTTGTTGTTTTCCAGGTGGCTTCTGACCTGACATTCTCTGAATGACATTGAGTGTTTCTCCATCGATACTAGCAGGGCTCAGGCTTGTGCAAGATTTAGGGATACTCCCCCCTCCTCCCACTAAATCTTTTGGTTGTTATCCATTAATGAATAACCAGAAATTTCTAAGAGGGAGGATGGCTTTCCTTCTTTCAAAGCCAGTGGGATCTGTGCAGCTTTGCAGTTTGTAGACAGCTATAAATGATAATGGAAAGCACGTTAAAATCCTGTCTCCGTAGCACGGCTCTAATTGCTGTTGATTTGCTGCTTGATTTCATGGAAGATGCTAGGCCAGAGCTCTCAAATGTGTCCACTAATGAGTACCCAGGCTCCACTAAAGTGCGGACCCAGAGCACGCTGTGTTGTTTGTGTCGTCGCACTGTCAATAAACCTCCCATTAGAGATGGTCCCTTCCCTCCCCACTTACAGTCTCGAACAGTCCAGTGCGTGCGGCGAAAGTGGTGTGGTTATCCCCATGTAGAAATGTGATGTCCGTGAGCCCTTACAGTAAGTCTGTAATAGAGCTGAGAAATGACTTTGAAACCTCTTAGGTCTTTCTTTATTCCCAAACTATCCTTTCTGTCTCTCTGAAGCCTTTCTGACTTGCTGAGCATCCTTTCGCATTGCGTGTGCATAACCCAAGAGATGGATAGTGCTGGTGTCTCCAGGAGGCACATCTTTGACTCAGCGGGGGTTATGCTATTAGGACTGTGCACAGGGCTGCCCAAGCGGGACGTAACGGTGGCACCAGGTACAATATAAGGCTCTTGGTTGCCTACCTCAGAAGCTGAGCTTTCTAAAATGATTTTGAGCTGCAGAGAGGAGTCAAGAGCATCTGCACTGCGTAGGAAGGTCACCTGGGGGCTCGCCTACAAAGTGGCCGTGTTTGGTTCAGAGGGCATGTTTGAGAAATGAGGGAATTGGCTTCTCCACTGTGTGTTTGCTGGGTTTGTTAAACCCTCTGAAGTTAGAGGAGCAGAAGAGCTACTGAATTATTTGGTCCATTGAGCTGATGTGCTGTGAAGACTTGCTTGTATTTATAACATGCTGCAAGTTCACCAAAGGTGCACGGCTCAGCGCAGTATTCAAGAGGGAGCGGTGTGCGTCTTCGGTTCCTCCCTGCTGCAAGGGATGCAGAAGAAAGGAAACTTAACACTCTTTACACACCAACAAAGGAATCATTATTTCTTGGAGGGGCCTTGTGGTGATTGCTTAGAACTGAGCCATCTCCTGATTTCCCATAATGTCACCCATCTATTGAGCTGTTTGTCCTGGTGATTGGGTGGTGAGACCACCAGGCTCCCCAGGCCCTGGGGATGGGCTGTGCAATCCAGCACACTGCAGAATTTTATGTCCAGTTTTTTTCTGTTTTGGGGGTCCTTTTTGGGTTTTTTTTTATTTAAAAGGGGGGAACTACTACCTATAAGAAAGAGAGAAGTGTAACCAACAGTTTTATTATCCTCCCAGAGCTGGTCTCTTCTGTCTTTACAAATGCTCCAAAGCCACAACTCTGCATAAGAAAAATGGATTTGTCACTGAATTTTCATGCTTCATCCTTGCAGAAATGTAAATGTTGTCCTGGGCTTTAGTACTGTGCCTTCAAGCTTGGATTTAATGCCGATCATTATACTTTTAGAGCAGGTTACACAGAAAAATAGAGGCATGGAGCAGATCCAAAAGCCAGTGATCTTGCTTTCACTCCCATTTTGTCCTGGTGAGGATGCTGAATATTTATTAAGAAAATCCCACTTTTAAAGAGGGGGGGAGGGAAATGACCTCTGTATTTTAGAAAGGAACAGCTGTAAACTGCAGCTGTTGAGTTTAAATGCATCACTTACAGCTTGGTGCTGGGGGAGAGGGAGCTGCGCAGCATCCCATGCTGTGCCTGCGCTGCACTGAGGTGGTTTGATGCTGCTCAGTGGAAGGAGCAGCCAGCCTTTTTTGGGAAATGAAAACATTGCTGGTGGTACCTGTTCCTGAGGAATAACGGGGGATGGCTCGTGGTGCAGATGTTGTGTGACCCGCAGGGATTCTTCTTTACCCTGTGAGAAACGCGCTGATGTTTGTTCTCAGCCCCTGTATGTTAGTGCTTTGGAGAAGGGCAGTAGTAATGGGAGCTGCTGTGCACCTTTTACTTCCCTCTGCATTCTTCTGCTGCCGTGGTGGGAGTCTCCAGATGGCTCTTTCTGCAGTTTCCCAAGCTATTTTTATTTCTGTGTTAGCACAATTCCTTTTTCTTTTTTTCTTTTTCTTTTTCTTTTCCCTTTTTTTTTTTTTCAAGGAGGTTGCACTCCATTTGAGCTGTGTTTTGGAGTAGTGGAAAAGTTAATTTGTTGTTTTGATCAAAGCAGATTTGACCCTGAAATTGAAACAGCGCTGCTTTGGGCTGATGTTTCTGTGTTTCCTAGAAACTCCTTTTGAACACCTTTCTTTGGGCATTGGCCTTATTGTGTAAAAAAAATAGCTGCCCCAAATAAAAACCCCAGTTTGACATCTGAGTGGTGATGTCCCACTCAGCAAGATTGCAGCTTCCAAGACTTCACAGTGACCAACTGCTTGGTAGCGAGGAGATGTGATGTTACATCCACTGCACCAAGGGTGTGTGGTTTTCAGTGCAAGATCAGAAACTCCACGTTATGTGCCTTGCTACTTCTCTTCACTCAGCACAGCCTCGTAGCACTGAACTTCAAGAGGAGAAGAGCAGACAGACTGAGGACCATCCAGCTCTCGAGTGGCTCCTGTTGGGAGGTTCAGCCCTGAGCAGCTGAGCCACCTCAAGGTCTCTGGTGCTGGCTCTCCTTTACCCATGTGTTTTTCTTTTATCTTAGTGAGCAAACAATCACGTGGGACAGCAAGGAAATGCATTTCAGCCCCTTCAGACTCTCCTAAATTGTAGCTCCGAAGATCTTTCTTTCTGCTTTGCCTTGCTGTTGACAACTCCATGTTTTAGAGCTGGCATTTCTGGTAGATTTTCAAGCTATCATTTGAAATAAACACCCTTCTCAAGAGGTGAGGGCAACCTGAAGCCCTGTTTGCGTGAAGTGTCATTAGCCAAATGGCACCAGAGACAAAGGTGATTAATATACACACTTGGAGCTTTGTAGTGAATATTTATGGCATGATCTTGAAGCAGATGATGTACAACCTTTGGGGACTCAGCTGAACCTCAGCCACAAGCCTCAGTGTTTTTAGCTGTGGATTTCTGAGGTTATTTCCAACACCCAAATGAGTATTAATGGAAGATGTTACTGTCAGCATGTTGCATGTGGTGGTGGCACCCCTTCTTCAAGCCTCAGAATTGTGTTTCCATTGAGGGTCTTTTGACTTCAGACTTCTTGGTGGCACATTCTGCCTTCCAGCAGGATTACAGCAATGGCCTTGGCAGGGTCTAGCACTTCTTTTGGCTTGTCCGGGGGGATGATGTTGTCAGTGTATTGCATGTGTTTGGGAGCCCTGCCCTTCTTCAGGGTCTTCTGAACCCATCCATGGCAAATGGGATGTTTTTTGCACCCCTGGAGTAACACATTCGAGGTGGTGTGTGGGTGCTCCTGGCATCTCTTCCCAGCACTGCGGCTGCCAGGTGATCCCTCCTTCCCAGCTGCCATTGGTGCTCCCTCCTCTGATCCCGGATTCAGTACGGAGCTGGGATCAGAAGGGGAAGCTCTGTGGGAACAGCCTGATGGGCTTGTCCCAGCCCTCGGCCACCTGCCTTGGTCAGCCCTTCATGTGGAGCAGATGTGCTACATCTCCTCCTCCTCCTTGGGGGCAGCAGAGCAGATGTCCCCATCCAAGTGCTCCAGATCCCAGGCGGGGAGCCCTTGCTGGTGTGATTTAGGAACCGAGCTCGTGGTTGTTTTGCTCGGTGACATGACGGTTGCCCTGCCTGCAAGGCAGCCCCACTGCCCGTCACCCTCTGCAGGGCTGCGTTGCACCCCAGTGGTGCCGGGCAGTTCTGGGAGCCTCTCCAGACATCCCATCACTGTGCCCTGATGCACTCCCTTTGTTTTCCAAAATATCCCTCTCTTCCTCTGGTTTCAATACTGCGAACACAGTGGTCAACCAGATCTCACCTAAGCTAAGTGCTGCAGGATGAAAACCCTTTGATATCTGTGTAGTTTATGTGAAGCAACTCTGCAAATGTCTTGAAATCTGAAAGTGGAAAGCTGTGTTTCCTTGCAGTGCTCCGTTTCAGTGCTGCTGGTGAGGAAGTGCTGGGAGGTGATGTTGCAGAATTACAAAGGCATCTTGCTCTGAGATCTATTTGTGTAGCCAAAAATGAGGAAAGAATCCAGGAAAGCTGGGTGAAGGCCTTCAGGTTAAAAAAACCCCCAGAACCCAAAGCATTTAGTGACTCAGCTTCGTGAGGCTGGAAACACTTAAAATAGAAAACACTTATCTTTGTTTCATTTTAAAATGTGTCCTGTATCCGAAGGAGGTTTTGGGTCAGTTCCCTGTGTGGTCAGAGCCCTTCTACTTCCAGCAAAGGACCATAATCTGCAGCTTGTTTTGGGTGTGTTGCGCTCGGTGTGATGCAGGGTTGCGCCCCTTGTTCAGCCTGTGCTGATCCTGCGCCTCTCCTGATGCCCAAAGGGAGCTCCTAAAGGAACCCCTCGGGTGTGGCCACGCTGGCATTTTGGGGACGGTGGGAGAGGGCCATGTCCTTGCAGGAGCGGGTGATGCTCGGGCATGGCTTGGCTGCGCTGCTGAAGGGTCCCCTCTGCCGCTGGAACTCCCTGCGCCGCACCCCGCTCCTCTGGGCACCGCAGCTAACCAGCACGGGAGCGGTGCTGTAATTAAGCATCCGATTAGGAGCGAGCCCTTCCCGTCAGCTCCCTCTCCGCCAGCATATTCTCTCTTGCTGTCTCTTTTTCTAGTAGAAAGCTTTTCCTACAAGTGGTACTTGTGTAACTTGGCAAGGATGTTTTGATGGGCTGGCCGCATTGTTCATTGAATTACTGTCTGGCTGGAAAGCCAAGGGCTGCAATCTTCTGTGCATTATTATTCTTGGGATTCAGCCTCTTACAAATGCAAAGTGGGACAGTTTGCTGCTAGAAACATTTCCCAACAGTTCGGAGCCTGGCAAGAGATGGAGGGATCTCTTGGGCTTCAGTAACCTTCACGTTTTCACATGCTTTGACATGCATTTTGAGCAAGTCCTTTTATTTATTTCAATAGTTCTGTCAAACAGTCCTCCTCCCTTGTATTAACTATGGCTTCACTGCCCTAAAATAACCCAGCAGGGTTAGGAATATTTGCCACAGGAATCTTGTAAATGGCTTACACATAATTATGTTTTTATTCCAAGGCAGTGGAGATATAACTCTTCAAAATGGATAAAAATGTTGCAATGAACATCTGGACATAGAAATTAAATTGCTCTTAGTGTAAGGACAGTGTGGTGCTTTATTCTCCCTGGCAGGCTTCAGCACACTTGCAGTCTCGACACTAATCCACAGGATCAGAGTCATCTTGTAAACTTAATGTCTCTAAATGTTTTCACATATTTTTATTGCAAATCTATCCTTTCAGGACGTGAGAGATCAAACCCAGCCCTGGTGAGGCACACACAACCTCTCTGCATTGACTGAGAGCTTTATGTACGTGGATCGAGATAGCGTTGGGTCTCAAGAGCAAATCATTCTTCTGACAACAAACCCTCACCTGCCCTGCACAGGCTGTGGCTCTGGCCATCAATGAAATTATAGATTAGTTTATTGATTATTTTTCCTTCTTTTTTTTTTATTCCCTTCCCCACTTACTTTCAAAATGGCACAGAAATCCAAGACATTTCATATCTTCCTATCGACAGAAGCAACAACTAAATCAGATTACACAACTCCCCTAATTCCCAAAAGTCATTTCCAAATTGGTCTTAGGTACTTTGCCTGTCCGTTGCTCGCAGTTGGAGAGCACACAGAGGTACTTGCAGCTTGTCATGGTTTAAATCTTAATTAGCTCATGGGAGTGCATCCTCTTCAAACGCTGTACTTGGACTTTCTCTAGGCTATTCTTTTTCTTCTGAAAGGAATTTAAATACCCAGTATCATAATTAAGCACTTCTCATTTATGTTGGAACTTTTTGGAGAGTTATTTAAAGAATGCAGAGGCAGTGTGTTAACTCCTCATATTACAGAGGACTAGAACATCCTTTGTCTTTGTATTGATGTTGTATTTATGTAGATGTGCCAATATTTCCAAATTAAAATGGTGAAGTGCCTTAAAAACTGTCCTAGAAAAGAGCTGTGATGGATCCGTGGTACTGTCAGGGTACAGGGAGATCGGGAATGGTGCAGCTTTCGGGGTGGCACTGGCAGCAAATCTTAGATCTGCTCTTCACCCCTGCACCCAAGCAGGATGTGTGTGTGTCCATCCTCCTCCTACGGGTGTTACCACTTGTCTGTGCTATCAGGGGTCTGCCACCTGGGTTGGGGGGTGCAGTGGTGCCACACCAGTGTGTGCATGTTGGTCCTTCCTGTGTGGATTGGAACAGTGTGAGATTTGCTGCGGTTCCTCTGGGTCTTCTAGAGGGGCTGGGTAAGCTTCAACCAGCTGAACGAATAATTCTTAATACAGATGCAGAAAGCTGATCCTTTGGGGTGCTGCTTATTTAAAGGGAAGAAGACCAGGGCACCAGTAAATATAAAACCTATCACTCCAGCCAGCCGGTAACGTCAGCACTTCAGTCAAGTTTCCAGGGAGAGATTTATGACTAGTGAGATGATGCTTGTATAAAACTTGTTTGGCTGGGATTTTTGAAGCCTGCAGCATGGAGGAATTGCTGGAGTGGGTGATTGTGCATGCTGAATGCCGAGAACTTGTCAGAAGGTGAGGCTGGGGAGAGGAGGAGAGGGGGCATGCACAGCAGGCTTTGCCAAGGGATTTGACCTTACGTCAGCTTGAGAAAGCCCAACTGGGTGGGTGGTGAGTGCCCACGGCTCAACCTGACAGGGATGTGCATCAGACATAGGAGCAGAGTAGGGTGTCTGTCCGAAATGGGGTTACACCTCATCCATGTTAAACACACTCATAAAAGCAAAGAATAAAGCCCATAAATTCTCTTGATAGGTTTGATAGTTATGGCTTATATAAAGGGATAGGAAAAAAAGGATTTGTTCTCCCATGCTTCGCTTTCACCACGGCTGCTGCCCAGCAGCCATCAGCATGAAGGGTCCTGCTGAAACCAGCCTTCCTGAGACAGCGTGAGAGTGCTCAGGTAAACGTGGGAGCTTCTCCGTCCGGCGCAGAGCAGTCCCTTGGCTGTTGTTGCCCATGCTGTGCATTCTTAGGCTACCTTTTTGCAGAAAAGCACATGATGGCTGGTTCCCTTTTTAACCCAAAAAGGGACTGGTCTTTATTTCCCGTGTGGTATTTCAGCAATAATACCCTCGGTGGTATCTCAGTAACTTCAGTGTGGAGAGGTGCACGTGGACACCCTCAGAAGCAAAGAGGTGTCTCCCTTCAAAACGCTATCTGCTGGACCTGCTGATGTTTTCAGCGCTTGGGTGGAAACAGGGCTGTTTTAAATAAAAATTGGGCTTAATGTGCTTTTAAATTGGAGGCAAGTGCACTAGCTATGCAATTAACTGCAAATATTGAGTTCGAGAAAGGGCAATGCAAGTACTTCCAAAATAATCAGAAGTGTTTTTAAATGGATGGCTAATGGAGAACAGACACTGCAGTGTGAGCTGCCTGTGTTCCCTAACAAAGCATTCTTTACCCAGGCTCTGCATAAGCTTCTTTTCAGCGTGTACATTAGAGCAGGAGTCTGGCAGGCTGTCTCGTCATGTGTCTTGTCCTGTAGAGCCACTTGATTGGATTTCATCTGCTTACCCTTGTGCGATCATCAGGGCAGTGCTTAAAAGCAGCTCTTGTATGAAAACAAACGCAGCAGATTATGCAGCCGTAGTCTCTTGGTGGAAGAGAGGAGGGGAAAGATGGGGAAGGGAGGAAGCCTCCATTCCTGACCTTTAACTCAGCAGTAAACATAAATCTCCTCTAATGCTCTGCATTGTCTGAAAATAAGTCATGGAAAGGTTATGCTCTTACAAGGAGAATGTTTGTTGCCTCCGAAGTTGTGGCCAAAATTAAAAATAAAGACCCGAAAATATCACTGGCAGTTTGCTTTAAATAATGCAGCTCCCTGCTCAGAAAATCGCCTCCTAGAAGTGGCTCTTTTTCGCCTTGTAGGTGATGTTAAGTTCCTCATTCTCTTTATCTTTTCAGGGTCACTTATGTTTAAGCTCAGGGAAACCTGTTCTGTCTCCCTGCTCTTGAAGGCACGCTGTGCATTGCAATTCCTCCTTCCCCAGAGATGGGTTGCTCGGAGGGCGGCTGCATTTGGCTGCATGTGAACAAGACCAGGCTCTCCACGGAGCTGAGGCTACCTTGTTCAGATCCAGAGGTCTCCCAGAGTTCAGAGAACCGTAACATCCTTTGAGCTAAAATGGTGTAACCTGTTTTATTTTGATTTTCCTCCCCCTTTACTAGATTTATACTCAGTTGGTCTCAAAACCTTTCGGTGGGAGTTGAGGAACTCAACAGTTGTGGAAAGACCAGCCAGCTTAATTCTGATCTGTCACCCCTACCAGCACCCATGTGCTTTGTCTGGAGAGGTTAGATGAGGCCTTTTTGTGAGGCTCTGTGGGGAGCAAGTGGTAGAACCAGAAATGAATCTTCCTATCACATGTGGTCCCATGCTGGTGTCTGCCTTTTGGGCCCATCTGAATCTCAATCAGATGTTGAATGAGCCAGGGTAGGTTTTTGTTTGGGGTGTCTCTGTGTCCTTTTTATTCATTGATATGATTTTCAAAGGGTGATGAGGTGGGTTTTGCTGGTTTGAGACCATCTTGAAGAGAAAAAAAGATTGCATTGATTTGGCTGAACTTGGATGGTTTCAGTCCTGACCACTCTGATTTGTCCTTCAGCTGGTAAAACTTCAAAGAACATCTCCATCCCCATGACACCTTCCCTGCCCCGATGTCCGAGGGGGCTTCGCACACCCTGAAGCAGTGGGTGCAGATGTTAAGGGTGGATACAGCAGCAGAAGTGACAACCTGCTTGGTGCTGGTAGGGCTAAGTGGTGTGTGCTTTCAAGATAAAGCTAATCATTGTTACCGGTATCAATCAGGAAGAACCTGCAGTATAGGCTGGATTCCATGAACACTGGCTTGGGCTGGGTGTGATTGATACCAGGCAGCATGACAGCTCTCCTCCTTCGTAGCACTCCTGGGATTATTGGAGAGGAAAATCACATCCCTTCATAGGGGAAGCGGCCACAATGCTGGTTGGATGGAATCCAATTAAAGGAAACTGCCACATAAATTGATGATCATGAAGTGATAGAGTTGGAGGAGCCAGGGAAGAGTTCGAGCTGGAGCTGCAGGAAGCAAATGAAGTAATTTTGGCATGCTCATACAGGCAAGTCGAGTAGAAATGCGTTTGTGTTCAACAGGTACCTGAATGGTAATCACCACGGGTGGTGGCTGGGCAGAAAAGGCTTTATTCTGGTGGCATGAGGTCCATGAAGGATGGAGAAAAGTGGTTTAGGAATTGACCTGTACCTGGAGGGTGCATCAGGGCCATTCATTCCCCACGTCCCCTCCTTGAGCAGAATTCCTGCGGGGAGAAAGCAGCTTGAATTCAGAAGAGAAGTGATGATTGCAGAGAGACAAATAGGTGATGCATTGCAAAGCTGCTGTAGAAAAAGGAGGAGCTAGCTAGATGGGATATGAACATGAAATGTAAATGAGGCTTGGAGGTGATGAAGTGGACTTCCCTACAGTCATTTCTTACGCTAGACGGGGAAGGCTGTGCTGATCAGGGAGGAGGAAAAGCAGCACAACGCAGAGATTAGCATCATTTCCCTGCTGATTGTGTAGGTAGAAAACAGAGGCAGCCCCTTAGGTGGTGGGGGGGCGCTTAATTGACACAATTTCTTCTAGTGCAAACCTTGGCCATGGGACCGTTATGTCATGTGAAGGGAATCTGGCTCCCACCAGCCCTCTGCAAAGAAATTAGTAATTCCTTGTGACATGTCATGGCAAAATGGTTTTGTAAGACGTAGCGTGGAGGTGGGGGAAGAGGAAATGAGTGAGCTGTTTTTAATTCTGGGTAATTTGTTTGGTGTGTAGTTGTGAATTAGACACATAAGGAGTCAAAGCTAATGGATGAAGAGTGTATTAAAAAAGACAGGGTAATGTTACCAAGAGCAGAATGAAATTGTTCTCACCAGGCAACATATTTATGCAGAGGAGAGGACTATCATCTGTTTTTATTACAAAGTAGAGGTTGGCCTTTTTTTTATTTCCCTCCCTTAAACTGCCCCTGAGTTTTGCACAATAGGTGTTCAGGTTTGAGGTGTTCTTACAACAAACCTTTTTGTCCTGAAAACTGCAGTTTTGTGAAGAGCAACAATTGAAATGGCAACACCAGGAAGGCCGTGTGTGAGGATGCACACTGCTTTTGCATGTCTTGCATGTGTGGGATAAAAAGAGCAGATCTGCTTCCAGGTTGAGGGCTGGGCTGGCACTGGTCTTACCTTTGAATACTGCCATGGATTGTCTCTGGCTAATAAGCACTTAGGGATTTGCTCAGAGTATTGACCAGATTTTGGTTTTCAGCTTAGGGTAAGGAGTTCGATTGTAAGATTATAGGTATCCTTAGTGTGCATCAGATCCAGGAGCATCCCAAATTCCCAAGAACTTGCCCTCTGAAAGGCAGGAGTGAGACCTTGGCTCTTGCAGGCTGTTGATAGTTCTGCTTCTCTGGGGCATCATCCAGATCCCAGGGAAAGCTCCTATTAATCCATTCTGCATGTGAAGGAGACGCCAAGGAATACATTACAGCTGTGGCCCTGCTTCAAATCCTCCTGCATCCATAAGTGATTTCCATGGGGTGTCCAACGCACGTGGAGAACTCCAGAAGAAAGCCTGGCACACCGTGGAGTGAACTGGTGGAGACCCAGAGCTGCGTTAGTCTGCCTTTTGTTTTTTGTTATTTCAAGGAAATGTGTGTTCCAAAGAGCAAAGGCTTTAATCATTTGGCTTGTGAGGGAGTTGTCTCTTTAATCTCTTGCACTTTGGTTTTGGCTTCCTTCAAAAACAAATAATCTTTGCAGTACCAGTGTCATCGGTGCCTGTACTCTCAGATCAGCTCTTTCATAGGGAAATGAAAGCAGTGTTCCCTCATTGAAAAAAAAAGAGGAAAAAAAAGGGGAAAAAAAAAAAAAAGAAAAAAGGCAGAAAATATTACTGCACAGCCAGGTTTGAAAGGTACCAAGCCTGGCTTGCATCCCTGAGATGAAAAGGGAACTGAATGTTGTGTTTTGTAAAGGATTTTCCTGTCCCTGTTGGATACGGATCCATCAGCCAGGCGTGGAAGCAGAGGCACAGGGATACCTGCTGCACTTGCAGCCAGGTGTGTGCTCACACTGAGACCTGGCCCTGCTGCTTCTGATGCTGGGGCTGGTGCTTTGATTTCCAGAGTGCCCTTAGACCTGTGGGGATCAAATGGTTAGTGAAAGCAAGGGCACCCAATGCCTGTTAGAGCGGGACGAGTTTTTGGGAAACGTTGGTTGTCTAGTGGAGGGGTACAGGGGGCACCCAGATAGACATTCCATGTGTGGCCCTCCTCGATCTGGTCTGAGATCACAGGGATTTGGGAGCTCCGTTGTTCACATCAAAACGTGGGGTTGGCTGTTGGCTGCTGCCGGGTGTCTGTAGTTCTGTGCGCTACACTCGCATGTCGCTGCACAAGACATTTGTGTCTGCACTGAAGGTGTGAAATACAAATGAATATCCAAGTTAGTTTGAAAACTGAAAAACAACGTCCATTTTCAGCAAGACATTTTATGCATCACTAAACTCCTCTTCCTCCCAGTTCTTTTGTTCTCCCCTTTGAAAACACTCATGAAACACGCCTGGTAATTAACAAGAGGGTAGCAGGTTTGGGGAGAAAAAAAGTGTATTAATTCTTTTTAAGGCAGTTTAAAACACACTTCAAGTGTCTTCCCAATTTGGTTGTTGGAATTTTACCTTCTAAAATTGCATGAAAAGCCAAATACTGCTCTGTGATGATACTAAGCTGTATAATGTGTAAGGTCACAAGGTTCAAGGAAACACGCTTTCCTAGAGGAGATAGAAGTGTTTATCTAGTCAAGTGAGTAATTTTCCTAGAGAAACAAGTTTTTTAACAACTGTAGAAAATTAATTTTCAGTAGAGGATAGCGTACCTTTAATCTCAGCTTCCCTGTTCAGCGTTAGGAAAATCTTCACTAGGAAACGACTGGTATCTCTCTGCTTCAAGATGTTAAAATTTCGGATGAACACCAGGTTTCTGAGTGTTTTTCTGCGTGCTGCCAGCATGGAAAATCCATCGGCGATTTAGATTTAGCAGCGAGCAGTCGGGGCAGTATCTTGCTTGAAAGCAGAGAGATGTGCTTTCATGTGTTTACAGTTTGGGGGGGGGGGGGTGTTGGCAGTGTTTGTGTTACCTGTGATCAAGGAGCCTTGAAGGGCATTGAGAGGCGAGGTATGAATTCAGCTTTGTTTCCTTCCAGGTTTCTGGCAAGCTGATTCTTTTTTTATATATTTTTAAACTAGAAGAGAGCCCTACTGCTTCTGGGATTATAGACAAAACGTTTGAAAGCAACAGCAATAACTTTTTTTCCCCTGAAAGGAGTTAAGTTTGGTTGGGAAGAACCGACTCTCCCAAGGCCAGCGTGGGTGCAGAGGCTGGGCCATGCCCCCAGTTGCCTGATACTGTTGAGTGGTGATGGTTTTACTTCCCAAAATTACCAACGTGCAGCAGTATTCAGCTCTTAGTTGTGTGATGATGGTTCATCAGAAGACTTCAGAGTAGGAAAATACTTCTGTGATGACCCAAAGGCAGCAGAGTTCAGCTGGAACTAGTCATCAACCCAGGGTGACAGATGAAGGGTACTACAGACTGCGGGCGTGGAGTTTCAAAGCACAAAAGTATTCCATTTGTTTGGGGTGTTAGTTTGTGTGTGTTGTGAGCTGAGTTGGAAAAATACAAACTAGAAAGTCATCCTTAGATCCTGCACCAGGACTGACCCTTGTAGGGGATGCTCTTGCCTTGGGCTGCAGAAGTCAACCCCTTTCTTTAGTTGAGCTGCATTACGCGGTTACCGTTCAGATTGCTGATTAAATGCAACTGTCCCCAATGAAAATGGGAGTTGTTCTTCTCTTCAGCAAAATTCATGTGTAAAGAAAGGAATTATTAAGGCAGAAATTAAATTCCACTTACTCGGTGTTTTCCAGGCATGCCTCAAGCTGTTCTGCTGGTTAATGTATGCTGTGCCACTCATTGCTCACTTCTGCTTTAGCCTCTCACTAAGTTGTCTCCTGGTCTGTCTTTTGGTTTCTCAGCTGCTGGAACTGCTCTCTTTGTTTAACAAACCCGCACAGCCAACACAAAGGAAGGGTAATTCATTCACAAAATACTCCTCAGTGAGGAGCTGGGCTGGTTTTACACAGCTTTGACTGACCTGATGGGGAAGAAGCTGCTCCTCAGGATGTGGTGGGTGACTGTCAGATCTCACTTTGGGTGGAATTTGCTCCCGTATTGTTCTGGTTTGGTTCCAGGTGGGGAAGCGTCACTGCAGAGTAAATAAACTGACCAAGCATCAAGGTTTTCTGCCAGGTTGACCTCTGGATGTCCCAAAACATCAGGGAATCCCAATATGGAAGGACTCAAGTTCTCAGACCTGTCTTGCTTGAGAGGTGCTCAAGTTTTCAACTATATAGCTGCTTTTATAAAAGGAAAGTTGTTTTCACCAACTGCTTTTATTCTGTTAAATATTCTTGCTTTACTTGGAACTGCACAGCAACCGGCCTGCACGCAGGGATGATCACTGTTCACCATTGCTGCCCAGAGTGGAAAGACACTTGGAAACTGGGAGGCTGAACACTCTCTGCGTTACTGACATTTCACTTAAAGCCATTGAGGATGATGTTAGATTTGCACAGCCTCTGGGGCTGCCTTAGGAGGATGGGTAGGGGAACTAAGAGAGTTTTATTGTCCAGATACACCCATAGCCATGAACAATCGCATTTGTACCATGGGCTTTTTGGCACCTTCTTGGATCTCCCAGTGCTTCCAGGGCTCTTGATAAGTTTCTACAGTGTCCTTCATGTTGGTAGGCTACAGAATAACACTGACATTCATCTCCTAGCTTCTCCTAGAGAAGGGGATTTTTTTAAAGCATAAAAGGGTCTCATTCAGGCTCACCGCTCCCGTGTTTCCATAGTGCTGAGGATTTATGCTGCGGTCGCTGTGAGGTGTGTGGTTGGAATGGCAGTGGTCTTGGTGTTTAGAGTCATAAAATTGTGTCCCTTAGATCAGCTCCTAATTGCACCAATGTCTCTTAGTCCTACGGGAAGTTGGAGTGGTGACACTGAAGCAAAGCAGCTGCGTTTGCATTAATCTCCATGCGTGGGTTAAATGCTTGTCTTCTTTTAACTGCAGAGAAAGATGAGGAAATTAATTTATTTGTAACTTTAAAGAAGGGCATTGCTGTACCAGTGGGATGGGATTGCCATCCCCCTTCCCATCTTGGTGCTAGAGGTGGGTGTCAGTAGATTCTCTCATCAGTGCAACAGGGCAGGACTCTGCTGCTGTCAGGATGGAAAATACTTAAAAATTCCCACATGGACACAGCCCCAGGTTGGTGTCATAAGAAATACCATCAAGTGGAAGTAAATAAAACCAATAGAAATTAAATTTTCATGATTTCTTTGATTCTTGAAGTTGCATTCTTCCCCAAATCAGTGGTAGCCAAGTATTCCTTGCAGGTGCTGGGACAGGAGTTATTGCCTTCATCCATCAGCAAGTTGATCTCTGCCGCTGCTTGCAGGAGTCAGTATCTCAAAAATACATTCTCAGTGTCTGCAAACTGCTGCTGTGCTGCTGCAAACTGCAGAATTATATTCTCCTTTTCTCCTTTCTGATGAGCCGATCGATAAAGCAGGCATTTCCATAACACGATATTTACTTGCTCTACAGTTGAAATATAATATTTACAGTTGTAAATATTCTTCACAGCTGGTAGCTGGTTTCTCCATCCTGCTTTTATGATAAGTTTACAGTATGTTGCTATCGCCGGGCTCGAGCCGACATGTTTTTTGGCTGCCTGAGGTAAAAAAAAGAATAGGCAACTGCTTTGAAGTCTGGTGGTGTGTTTATGCATGAGACATAGTGTGTTTCTTTTGGGTTAAATTCTGAACGTAACCTTCCCGGTGCACAGCTGCGTGCGTCGAGTGTGCACACCAGTCTGAGGAGTGGTAAGAGCAATCTCCATCAGACATCCTGCTGCTCAAGTTAATCAACCTGTATGTGTATTTCGGTAACCTCGTGCACTCGAGCCGGTTAGCAGGAGCCCTGAACCAAGTGAAAAATGGGAAATAACCAGGAGCTTGCGAGGGAATGAAATTGCTGGGACTTGCAGAGATGGTGAGAGTTGTGTGCCTGGCTTCAGTGAGCACTGGGGAGGGCTGGGGGCCTTTCCATTTCCTCTGCAGTTCCCAGTCAGGGTGGCCAAATATTTTTTCTCATTTCTACATAGATTTTTGGTTTTTTAGTCCTAATTAAATCATCTGTAGTGCAGGATTTGAGACACATACATACACACATGTATATAAAATTAAATCTTCCCAGTGCTGTCAACTTAACAGCCTTATAAGCATTTTCATGTCATCTTTCCAATTAGTAAATCCCCCCACACAGCCCTTTTTTTTGGTTGATGGAAAAGAAAAAGCCACCTTGGATTAGACTTGCACCATGTCATACTCTTTGATGAAAGCACTGATTAGCACGAGTCGTTCGGTGTCGTTCCCCCCCCCTCCACCATGCCTTTCCCCACGAGCTGTCAACTTTCATCAGGAGCAGGAAATGTACGTTTGTAAAGCACAACTGTTATTAGCAGAATCTGAGATACAAGAAGGCTTGTTTTCTTCTTACGCCTGGAGATGTGTGAGAGGAGTAGGGAAGTGTGTGGGCAAGTGTGCTTTTTGGTTTCGATCATATTTATCCCCTGCATTTGCAGTTACGGCGTTGCTCGATGACTTACCGCCAGTTCCCCTGCCTCTGTGAAAAACAAGTACTTTGTGATAATGGGTTTTTGTTGTTGTTGTTGACTGATACATCAGGTCCTCTGTTAGCAAACCAGTTAAACTGTGAGTCACTCCAGGGAGTAGGAGTGATTGCAGCACGCAAAAAAACAGCGTAGGAAATTTTGGATTAATATAAGTAGAGGAACTATCAATAGAATTGCTGACCGCTGGTTGTTCCCTGAAGTAGAACGATCTGGCTTTGAGAAGGAGAAAATAGATTTGTATTGGTGTTGGTACTGAAATCTTAGCTTTTCCTGGAGACATTTCCCTTTGGCCTTTACAAAAGAGAAGGCGTCACCGTTGCTTATAGACGAGGGGACAAATTGATGCCAGAGGCTGTTCCGCATGCTGGTAGCAGAGGTGGGAGCTGCGTCCCCACCACGTCCCTGCCCACATGTGGGCATCTCCTGGACGTGGGTCTGCATCCCCTTGGAAAGGCAGGTGACATCCCAGTGTGTGACCGCAGGCAGACATGGGCACTCCTGTCCTGCTGTGGCACAGCACGGGGTGGGAGGAGGAAGGGTGCACATCGCCCAGGCGCTCCTGCCAGAGCTTTCACAAACAGCTTCTGGTGCCTTTTCCAGCCTGCCAGCACGAGCATCGGGTTAAAAAAAAGAGAGAAATAATAGTTCTGAATGTGTTTATTTAGAGTGTTTGTGAAAGTTCGAGGCTTCAACTAAATTGGTTTAACTGGTCCTGTTAGCTAATAGAAAAAAGTGACGTTATGTAATGAACGTGGTCTTTTTAATGGTAATATAAATGTTTGCTAATTACCATATGGAGATGAAGGTCATATTAATTACAAAACGGTTCTCGCAACGCTACCAAGCAACCATCCTTTTAATTTTTTTTATGGGATTAATTAGAGATAATATGCATTCAGGACTGACAGCTTTTCTTCATAATGTTTTCAAGAAAACTGTGTATGGCTTTATTTGGAAATAATTGGCTGCTGCACGCCCTGCACAGCTCTGCTGGGTGGTGGGATCGAAGTCTGGGCTGCACGTTGGCCAAAAAGGACAATCAAAATAAACAGCTGAAGAAACACCGGCACTGGAGCAGATTTGGCCTTCTTAAGCATGAATTTAAAATATAGATGAGAGCTTGTGCCAAGAGGCTTCTTAAGAGCATCGGGTCTGTTCTCATTAAAGACAGTGGGTTAACTCTTGTTGCTGGCACTGTAAATACCGTCTGCCTGGAGCGGGCAGGGAGCAGGATGGGCAGAGAACCTGTTGCTGCTCTGTCTCATCACGTACAGGTCTCTTTTTGCCGCTGTGTCACCTGCAGTGGGACGCTGAGCGTTCCGCCTGGACTGGGCTGTGACCATTGAGGGCAATGAGGGCTCTTCCCTTTGCCCCTGTCTGAGCAAGGTCTTAAAAGCGGGCAAGATGGGCACTGCCAGCACCATCCTCCTCCTGTGCCTGCTCCTTAGGCAATCTGTACCTGGAAATGTGTGTGCTAGTGATCACCACAGCCTGCTCCACGCATGGGAGGTGGTTTGTGGGCTGTGCGGTGGTGTGATGCTAGTTGGGGCTGATGGCCATGAATAGACTGTTTGTGCCAGTGCCTAGTGGTACGGGATGGCTTGTTCCAGCATGGAGCTGTCTGGCACCAGTTTGCACCTATGGAATCAGAGAATTTTTAAGGTTGGAAAACATCTCTAAGATTGTCAAGTCCAGCTATCTGTCCAACACCTCCATGTCAACTAACCCATGTCCTGGAGTGCCATGTCTACACATGTTTTGAACCCTTCTGGGGATGGTGATGCCATCACCCCTCTGGCCATCCTGGCCTGACCACTCTTTTAGTGAAGACATTTTTACTAATATCCAATCCAAACCTCCCCTGACACAGCTTGAGACCACTTCCTCTCATCCTACCCACTGATGGTTTAGTTGATGCTATTTTAAGTAGCTCTGGGGCATCCCTGGCAGTGTGCTGGCCAAGTGGTACCCAACCCCTCTTCTGCATTCTAAGGCAAGGGAGCACTTGTAGTGGTGCAGGAGTCTCATCCTAAATTTGGGAGAGCAGGAAGTGGTTTCTGCTTGTCACAAGCAAGTGCTATGTGCAGCAACTGCAGTCCTGTGACCTGCACAAGGCTGACCCTCCTTGGGGCAGAGCTGGGACTCTGATGGTTTACAAAATGAGCAGCAGTGACTTCAGCCATGAAACCAGGTCTGCAAACTGCAGCCTTACAATGAAACCTCATCGGCTGTGAGCCTCCGAGCTGGTGCTTGCCATGCTTGCCAGCATGGGAAGGCTGAGCCTCCCTCGGCGTGCAGGCAGCCTCCAGCCCGCTGCTGACCTCAGGCAAGTGAAAGAGCTGGAGCAGTGATAGAGGATCTGAAGGTTGGGGATGAGCTTTGTGGTGTTGGTGCCTTACAGCATGCACGTGCATGTTGGGTTTGTTTGCCCGGGTGTGCGTTGGTGCCACGAGCTAGGTGAATCCAACCAATCTTCTGAAAATTACAGCTCCTGTGCCCAGGCATCCTTTGATTGCCTACAAAATCATCACTAATGATTCTGATTTCTATTAATCAGCATGGGAATAAAAAAGGATGGGAAAATTGAAAGTAAGAGCTGCTGTTCAGCGTACCCTTGAGCGGTGGCTGCGCACACAAGCGTGGCTCTTCCCCCGCTGCGTGGCTGTGTCGGTTGGACGAGTCATGTCATGGCTGAGCAGCTTCTTTGCTCTCCTCCTGCCCACGCTTTGGGAGATCATGCTGAAGATAAAAGTCAAGAGGAAAAATAAGCCCTTGTCTGTGTTTTACCCTAAGCCAGGATTTCGGTTTTAGTCCAAAACTCTTTGCTGTTCAGTTTTAGATGTTTAACGTGTCACTCAAGTTGAATGTTGTGATGACAGCGATCAGATTCACTCGAGTACTTTTGTGCTGGCACGGTGCTCTTGTTTGGATACGTGTCAGCAGAGGGGATTTAAAAATATGTATATGCTACAGTAAACCAGGCTCAGAAGGACTGCATGCACAGGAGGATGGTCAGTGTCAGAAAACAATTACTGTTCCAATAGGGTGGAAAGGAAGAATAAGTTCTGATGTTTTGTTAATGTGTATCTGGAGCACTGACGGGCTTTAGATGCTGGAAGGTATTTAGGAGTGTAAGCTGAGCTTAGGTGTCCAGGTCCTTGCCTGCAGGAGTCTCTTTGGAGACTCTGGAGAGCATGGTGAAGGTTGCAGGAAAAGGATGAATGGCAAGTCAGCACTAGAAGCAGAATGAAGAAGTGCTGTGGTTGTTTGGTGTTCCTCACCTTCAGCTTTGCTAACATGTAGCTGCTGCCTTTATTTTTGGAGCCCCTTGTTGTTTTTCTCAAGGTGTGTATGGTGAATTTCAGCTTCCTGGCCATAGGCCTGTATCGCTTTGTCACCCTGCAGAGATCTCCTAGAAACTGTTCGTAGGTTGCAAGGGTCTGACCCCTTGAAAATTGCCCTCTGCACAAATGTTACCCCTAGTTTCTAGTGGTTCAGGGGGATACGTGGGGCTTAATGTATAACTGTGGGATCTATCTCAAGGGGTTGTCTGTAAGAAACTCTTGGACCTTACTTTAGAGGAGTTATTTTCTTAATGAGAAAATGACTCGCTCGCTGATCTTTTTGTTGTTGTTAATGTTATGTGTTGTTGCTGATGAGCCTGAAGGTGACCTTCAAAGGGAGGATTTCCTGAGCAATCTGTAGCTCAAGCTGCTGGGTCATCAATCAGCTCTGCTGGTAACCGGTCCTGGTGACATACTGCCCTTAGGTGTGACATCTAAGGGCTTGGGGGAAAAAAAGTGTACACAGGTGTTACACCAGTTCAGTGTTGGAGTGGGACCAAGTGTGTCAGGCTGATGCTCCAAAGTGGAGGAGGCCAGGGTTCAGGATATTTCTAAGTAGAGAAGCAGTTGCTGCACAAGCTGGGGAGTGACATTAGGACACCAGATTTCTCCTGGACTGGCTCTTGCTTTGGACTCTTACCTCTCACTGATTGCCTTTCGGCATCTTAGAATAAGGCTATGTGTCCTGCATAGAGTGGCCATGTAAGAAGATGGCTGGCAGTCATCCCTGTCCCCAGGTGGACAAGCCCTTGGCTCATCAAACTCTCAGAGGCTGTTTTTGACTCCAGTGCTCAGTACCTGTTGTGTGCAAAGTGGCAGATGTTTGTCTGGGCTTCATGGCACCACTCCATCGAGTGTCTGTGGTGTTTCCTCGCCTGGCTCAGAGCTGTGGTTCTGACTTTGAGAGACTTTGTGTCCACCAGAGATGATGTGTGTTCATGGAAAGTCAGGAAGGTTGTACCACAAAGATGATGGTGATGACTGGACCTGCTGCTGTCTGCTAGCTCAGGACTGGTGCAGGGATAAGGTCCTTTGTGCTGGGCTTCTAGGTGCATCTCAGGAGCTTCCTGAAGAGAAAACAAGGCTGACAGATTCAACCGTGGAGAATGGGACAGTTCATCCCAGTTCCAAGGTATTAGTTTTTCATCATTCTACTGGTTTGAAAAGACACCTTTAATATCTCTCCAGTGATCTCTGAGCTAAATGATTTACTGGATTAGAGACTAGAAAACACTTCAACTTAAAAAATGTATGTCCTCCAAGGCATAACCAGGTGAGGAATGAGGGTTGTTAAACCCTTGTTTTCTTTGTGGCAAAGACAAGTTAATGAAAGTCTGGAGTGTGCAATTGAGCTAACAAAGTTTTAAAAAGCCAGCTCGAAAGTAGGGAGCTGGTAGCAGAACGACGTGTGTCTGACAGCCGAGCAAGGAACAGAGGATGCGCTGACAGGCACGGAGTGAAGTCTGCAAAGGTACGGGCAAAGGGAGTCTGGCAGCACAAAGCAGGCTGGTGAGAACAAAGCACTGTCTGTCTTGGAAATGATTGCTTGTCCCTTTTGATCACTGCCAGGAGGGATGTGCAGCGAGCAGCGTGTAGAGAGAGGCAAGCGAGGGGGGTGAGAGGCTGCAGCCTGGGGGTGTGCGGGCGTTGCTGGGGAACCCCGGGCACCGCGCAGCCCTTGCCCAGCATTGTGTTCACTTTAAGGGAGGGGACATTTCTCCTCGAATTGGGGCAGAAATGCATTAGGTTTGTGATAGGCGTGTGATCTGCTCAGCCTCTGACCCTGCTTCGGTCTCCTTCCAGCCCCAGGGGTGACCAGGAGGAGATGGGACTCTCCAGTGCTGGTCCGCAGTAGATTTTGACCTTGGAAAGGCCAAAACAGGGATCGTAGTGGGACCCATTTACTGTCTCATAGGGCCCAAGGGGGAGGCTGTCATGTGACATTGGGTTAATCTGCTTCCTCAGAGGTGGCTGCAGCACAGGTGGGGTAGCTGGGAGCCTCATCGTGCCTGCTCATCATCCTCGTGCCGTGGCCCTATCACTTCTCACCAGCACCCCCCGAATTATTCGTCGTGAATGTGTGGCTCTGACAGGGAAATGAGCGACTCAGCAATGTCAGATTTGCAAAAGATTTATTTGATCTACTAAGGAAAAGGCAGCGATCCTGCTGAGTGGTGGGATAGCCCTGCCAGTCCATCTTCCCCTCTGAGGGATTATAAAGCTGGGAACAGGAACAGATTTTTACCAGTGGTTTCACGTGGAGCCTTTTCAGCCGGCAGCTTGCCTTAGCTCTGATTTCTTTCTTATTTAGGCTGCGTGCCTTGGCCAGGCCTGGCCACGCAGTGCTGGATGAGATGGTACACTGGGCTGTTTGTGTAGCTGCCCTGCTATCAGTACGTGCAGCTCGTATCCTTGCGCTGTAACAACTGCATCAGAGCCTTTTCATCACCTCTGTTCCACTGAAGTGTACAAATTCTCCTCTCATTACATCTACTGGCTCCCAAGTTTACAGGCACAGACTTCTTGGATAGACTAATATTCCTTGGCCACCCTAGTGTGCAGGTTTAAAATTTAATGTCTTGCTGCAGGTCTGTTCATTTTTATGCAAATTCCAACGTAAGATTATAGTTTGTAGTTGTAAATTAGAAATTAAAGTAAGTTATGCAGGGGAGGGATATGTGGAGAATGGCAATCTTGGATATTTATATATTTTTTAAAATGAGGTAATCCTAGTCGTTTTAGTAACACAGACATGCATTTCCTCCAAGAAGGAGGACACAGGAATAGCAAACAGGGTTTAAAATGGCACTCGGCTCCGTAGCTGTTAACGAAGAAGTGATTGCTACAAGACATCTCCTGCAGTCTCACGACTTCTATTAATGCATCCGGAGGCAAACAGTAGGTTAATTATTGGGGGGATGTGGGGGCAGGGTGTGAAATACAGACTCTGCTCACTTGTGTGCTTCTGTAGTGGCTTCGGCTGCACGGGGCTGGGCTGTGCGAGGTGACCTGCTTGCTGGGTTTGTGGAGATGCAGTGGGGCTGGGCTCTGGTTCAGGGCTAGAGATGGTGGTACCTGGGGGGTAGCAGCTCCTGACTCAGCTCTCTAACCCTGATTTCTATTAAGCAAATCTGTAACCTCTGGGAGCCACCACGACAGCCTGATCTGGCTGTTATTCTGACTGTCCAGACCTTCAGGTGACACCTTGGCTGTGCCTGGCTTTCACCAGTTGCATGCAGCAGCCTTGCTGGCTGCTGAGCAGGATCACCAGCACCACACTGACTAATGCACAAAAACAGGCAACCTCACAGGGAGGGGAAATACAGGGGCTGAGTGGAATCATTTTGCTTCTGTTCACATTTGTTCTGGAAGCAGCCGGGGTGTTACTGGAAAACAACTTCACTGAGTCCCTGCATTCACTGACACAACGCAGGCGGTTTGAAGGGTTTGTCTGTGAGACTGACCCTTGGCAGCACCAAACTTGCCATGAAAGAGATAAGAGAACTCTATAAAACGATCCTTTTGTGTGTAATCTAAGAGTTTCTGAAGAGTATCAATATTTAGATTGGCTTTTTAGAGATCAATAGCACTTATAAAGCACCTAAGGGAGGGACGGGCTTTAGTGCTGCAGTATCTACACCCAGCATATTTTTAAAACCCCCTAAAATCCAAAGTACTTCGCAATAATATTAACTGCATATGGGTACAATTTTGCAAAGCAATTAGGATTCTGTCTCACGGATTGACTTTCAGCAGTGCTGAAGCAGTCGTGCTTCTAAACAGCTTTTGAAAATGGAGTTTCAAGGGTTGAGCCCTCTATGTGCTTTTGAAATTACCCCTCAGCTCTGAAATACTTGTATTTCTCTAGATTGCCTGTTGACAGGCTTTCCATTCCCTTCCCATAACGTCTCGGCAGGAAATAATGCCATGGTGCCCTTGGAGCTTGGGCGTGGGACCGTACCCATCCCAGACCGGTCCGGCATGGCTGGGGCTCACTCCCCACTGGCCACGGCAGCCTGGAGCCACCCGGCCGGGTGAGGCGGCCGCACGCTTGCAGAAATGCCCTCGTATCCCTCGGTGGGAAGTGCTGAAGAAAACACTGGGTTTATGAGCCGTTCAGCTCGTTCCTCTGCAGATCCGCGATGGCTGACATCTGTTTGCTTTTCTTTGTGGTTTTGGAAAAGAAGAGAGTATTTGGATCCAAAATAGCTATAAGATGGCTTGACACGGAGTAGCATGAATAGGCTTGTTTTGTCTCCTCCTGTTATGAATCACTTTCCATATTAATTTCGGGCTTGGAGTCGATGTGCGTTTGGCCTCGCGGAGCTGCGAACCACGTTGAGTTGTCCTATTGTTTGAAGAAGATAATAGTTGGGGTTTATTTGCTTCGTAGCAAAAACTGACTCCAGGTTTATTTGCTTCGTAGCAGAAATCGGGGTCCCACATGGGGGCCTTGGGGAGACGGGTCAGCAAAGAAATCGAGCTGCTGGCGTGAAGCTGAGCCAGTTCAAAGGCTCTTCCCTAGCTGGGAATTGTGGGTGCTCTCCCAGCCCTCCGGTCAGAAGTTTGAAGGACTGATTATCCCTTTTGTGCAGTTTCTTCACCCGCCACCTCCAGTTGTGCTTTCTGTCATGCCTCTGGAGCCACCCGCTTTCCACAGGCCCAGGGAGGGTTTCTGTGCTGGGGAGGGGCAGCAGTGGGACAGTCCAACATCCTGGCCTTAAACACGCGCTTGAAGTCTGCCGAGGTCTCCTGAGCGCTGCGGTCACTTGCAGAACCAACAATTAGAGCTTTTCTTCCCCCTTTTTGGATAAAGTATCAGTTGACTGTGCAGTAAAGGTCCTTTCGTACTCCTTTTGCCAGATGTCATGGATTACTGCCTCTGAACGGCTTTCCCATGAAAAGCATAAATAAATATAAGTCTTGAAGCTCCTGGCATGAAGTCAAGACACCCCCCTTCTGTTTTCTTGAGCTTTTTTTTCCCTTTTTTCTCAGATAGATGAGTATCTTGTCTACTAATAGCCTATTTTGGTCAAATGTTGAAACCACCCATCCTTCTGCCTGTGTGCATCTGCAGAGGAGAACGTGGCCTCAGGCTGTGTTCAGGCCTGAGGAGGAGAGCCGTGGGGTGGGAAGGAAGCTGCAGCTCCAGGGTTACCATCTAACCTTGGCTTCTACTTTTTGCTTTGGGATCAGGTGAACATGGGAGAGAGTCATGTTTATGTCAAGGCTGTGTTATATTCTGTTGACAAGTGATACGGGATTAATTTGTGCTGCGTGTATGGGGTCAGTGACGGCTGTGTGCTTGGAGATGGGGACTGAAGGTATGATGTAACAAGTGGAGAATGAAAATCTTGTGGGTCTGTTTGGTGCACGTGATAAAGCTGCTCCTTACTCTGTATTTTGGCATGGTCTGACTGCACCAAGCTTATGCTGCACAGCCAGGGGTGTCTCTCCATTGGCTGAGGGTAACGGGATGTGATATGCAGAGTCAGCTCGTTGACTTTTACAGTATTTCTAGCCCTGGAATGTGAAACTCCTGAGTCAGACCCCACGTAAAGCTGTGGTACCGCTTGAAAACTCATCACAATGGAAAGGAAGGAGAGGGCTTTAAACCTGTCACTGGGTCATATTTTCAAGTCCTTCTCTGATATTTAGAAATGCTTTTCATTGGAAGCTGAGAATCCCAAACCACGTGGTCCCTGGAAGGGTAGCTTAAAAAACAGTAGCCAGTGCAAAGAAAAATACAGTTGGGGAAATCTCTGCAATAAAATCTCAGGCATCACCAGCGCTACACTCAATGAATACGCTGATTACAGCTGGGAGGAGCCGTTTCCATTTCCTTACAATTCCCTGGGAACGTGACGGCTCATCCGAGCACGGGCTCCCACAGCCAGATGGAATTTGCTGCTGTCGTGGCACCTTCATGTAGGGAATATCAGTCAGTGTTTCCAGAGCAGCCTGCAAACCTGGGAGTTTCGCTGGTAACACCAGTCACCCGACGAGAGGCCAATAAATTAGAGCACTGGGAGACGTATAGGAATAAAAGAGGGATATCTGGGTGTGCTGTGTGCCAGTGCTCATCTGAACATTGATGGCCACTGTTTTGTTCGCCGCCGCCATCCCTGTGTTGCTGCTGTGCTGGCTCTGCTCCCCTCCCAATTCTTTTGTGATTTGTGAATGATTAAGATGGAGTCAGACAGAAAGCAGAGTTGGCACAGCCAGGCTGTTACCCTATTAGAAGGTCCAGATGTACCGAATCAGGGTTCCTTGTGGCTTCTGATGAGGAAGAAACAAAACAGGGCTCTAGTTAGGTTTAAAGGATTTGGTAAGCACACATGTGTCATGGGTCTAACTGCCTTTGATGGGTACCAGATGGCAAACAGAAAGGGAGGATGGAGAGGGGTGGGGGAGGGCACGGCGATGAGGCAGGGGGAGGCGGAAGGATGGAGAGGTCCTTTGTGAGCCACTGTAGGGAGACGTCACGTGCAAAAGGTGCTTATATACGTGTGCATGGGGATGCCTTTAGATAGCTATGCACGTCCATATGTATAGAAGCAGTTTTCTGTCCATCTGGGTCACTCAGCACCAGGACTGTTGCTTGTCGTGCACCTCTCCTCTTTGAAATGATGAATCATATTGTGGATGTATCTAGCAGTGATACATGGGTTTGCAGCCCATCGTTTCCAAAGGTGAAACTACAGATTCAGACCAGCACGGGGGGTAACGCATCTCCCCCACCTTCACTTGAGCTGTACCCAGCATTGAATCTCAAACTCAGAAGAGAACAAGGTGTCCATAGACCCAGAGAGCAGGGGTGCTGTGGTGCTACCTGCCTGGTGCTGGCTTTGGAAGAAACAACCATTGGGTCGGTTCTTAGTATTTCAGATTGTAATTGGTTTCTAATGCACGAAATCCTCAGGCTGATGAGATTTCCTCTTAAAAAAATTCCATTTGCATGTAATGAGTTGGGAAGGAGAAGACAGCCCGGTGATTTATTTGCATGTGGTGATTTAAACACTGTGATTTTTCTCGGTCGCTCGACTAATGTCCTAAAAAAGCCAGACAAACTGGAAGCAGGTGAAAGGATTAGGCATGGTAAAAGTGCTGGGAGAGGAGATCTTCCTCGACGTGTCACCATGTTCCAATTTGCAACTTGTAGGATGCTGCCTCTGTAACTGGGAACTTTTGTCACTGAGATAATTTGGAAAATAGTGGGATATTAGGATTGAAAATAGAGGCTAAACGTCTCATTAGTGTAAGCCAGTGTTGCTGTTTGGCTTCCAGGAAAACTTACAGATTTGTACAACCTGCGGGCTTGACACGGTGTGTTTTCCACTGTTGTGTTGTAATTCAGTGCAGCTTGTAAAATAATGTAGACTAACTGTTGGCAGGGAAACAGAGTAGATAAATCTTTTATGAGAGAGTCTGGTCTCCCTGGGCTGTGCTCAACCCCTCTGGGGGGGCTTCACGGGAGCTGGGGGTGGCTCTGGCTGTGCTCTGATGTCTGCCAAGGAGGAGGAGGCAGGAACATCACTGCTGGGTCTTTGAAGGTCTCCATCTGCCGTGATAGCAGTAGCGTGGCCTGGAATCATCACGTAGCTATGGGACAAACAGATCCCGTGTCTGGCTCTTGCAGGGACAAACTGGGTGCTCTCGGAGCCTGGAGCAGTTTCCTCTTGCAGTTGTTGACGTTACCAGGGAAGGTGTCATGTGCAGAGATGGAAATAAAGGTTTTCTGAAAGGTTTTTAATTAAAATGAAAACATTTTTATAAATGGAAATGTTTAGGAAAAATGTGTTAATCTCAACATAATTTCCATGGAGAAACATTTTGGAAATAAAAATGTGTAGATCTAGAAAATGCCAGAAGCCAACCAGGGAATTTTGAGGGGTGGTTTATGTGTGTGCCTCTTCCTCCAGTATTTTGGTTTTGTAATTCATAGCACATTGACATATGATATTATTGAGCTAGCATAATATGGTGAGATTTGATATTTAGCCAGTGTATTTATTAACATTTATAAAATATGTGTGCTTAGATACACGTGATTATTTTTTGAATCATTGAGGGCAGCTGCAATTTAGCACAGACCAAACCACCCTGCTTTCCTGTGTCAAAGCATTTCCTTCCCAAATAATAAAATTTGATATTTTTGCTGTGTCTGAAGCTGAACTGAAGCATGATTTGAATCATTGAGTAGTGGGGGTTGGAAGGGGCTGCTGGAGATCCCTTGGTCCTTGAAGAAGGCCACCCTCAAGGTTAAATCAGGTTGCTGCAGAGTTTTGAATCCTTCCAAGGGCTCAATTCCTCAGCCTCCCAGGGTTGGATCACCATCATGGTAAAAATTGTTCTTTGATATTGCAGCATCTTGTGCTGCAACCTGCTTGTCCTTCTGGGCATCCCCTCCAGAACCTGGCTCCATCTGCTCTGCAACCTCCTGTTAGGAGTTTGAAGAGGGCAAGAAGGTCCCCTTTGGCCTCCTCTTGAACAAACATCCCCTGCAGACTCTTGTCATCCAGCATCTGCTCCAGCCCCAAGGGCTGTAGCTGAATGCTGGAAGATCCATCTACCATTGGTTTGTCTAAATTGGGTGCCAGTACTGAGGAAGGTGCATCAGCACAGGCTTCATGCTGGGTGGCTGCTCAAGTGCACGTCGGCTGTGCCCTCACTGGGCTTTCGGCTGCGTTACCATGGCCTCTGCTCCTTCTGCTGCTGGAGCTGAGTGATTAAAGCCACTTCAGATACGTTAATTCACGCTACCATCGTGTTTCTGGAGCATAATGCAGCCATGCCCTTTGTGCTGGTGTGGGGGATGCTTTCCCTGCGAAGTAAATCACGGATATTTTCATCTAGACAACAAGATAAAATGTTTCAATTAGTAATAAACAACAGCTGTTGTGCAGGAATTAAAAAATAATAAAGTTGCTCAACTGGTGTGTTGCAGTGCATCACGCAGGAATTAGCTGGAGAACAAAGAAAATATGCCCAGCAGAACACAGGGATTTTTTGTTTTCGGGCTCAAGCTGAATCCAGCCCCTTGTGCTGGGACTCCTGTGTGGCACGTAGCTGGTAGAAGCTCAAGCTGTACAGCCAGCGTGGTTCTGCGCTTGGTGGCATCTCCCAGGCATGGATTTGCGCTGCTTTACCACCAGCCCCGTGTTCGGCTCAGCCTCAGCCCTCAGCCATGATGGTGAGCCCTGTTCAGGGCCTGTGCGTGCTCAGGGTGCAGCCCGGTCGGCACTTGCGGCCTTGTCCTTGGCATAGCCAGGCCCTGCCTTGGCAGTGTGCGTGGGCGCTGGCGCGGTGCCGTGGCTTCGCTGCAGAGCGTGCTGCGGGGTGTGCAGAGGGGAAGAAGCCCCCCTGGTGCAGGCTGGCTGCGGGGAGCTGCGCATTCCTGGGGCTGGATGGCTTACGTGCAGTCTCCCTATCGTTGCGCCAGCAGATACGAGGATGTGAGCAGATCTAACATGGGCAGCTGAAACCAGGAAACAAAGGAGGCTGGTGTGCATGAGCCTGGGGAATACTTGGCTCATCCTGCCATCAGCAGGCTAAATATTTGTAATTTCTATCATAAAAAATTCACCAGCTGCAGAAGTCAATAGAGGGGAAGTAGTAAACATGACATGACATTGCTTTTGTAGCATTGCTCAGAACAAGAAATCTCTTCTTTCAAACAAAAGCCAGACGTTGCTGCCTGGATGGACTTGAATACTTTTAGGATCTTGTCAGAGAAATGTCTGCCCCAATTCAGTCATTTGGAAGAGGATCCCAGGTCTCTTTAGAGTAATGAGGCTTGAATGTAATCTCGAGCAGAGTGATTTAAAGCGCAAGGGATGTTTCTTTGCCTGTTTATAGGGCGATGCATTTTTAATATTGAATGATCCGAAAGTCAGTTCAGGAAGGATATACAATCAAAGGAAGGAAATAGGTCATAATTTCTCACAAGGGACTGCATGAAACCTTCAGTCATTTCAACCCCCCATCCAGTCCATTTCCCTGAATACTAGGTGGTGCCAAAAAGGGGGCTTGGTTTTTTCACCCATTGAGGCACCGCAGCAGCTGAACATCCCAGCTGGGGTTTCCAGGGCAGGAAAAGTGAAACCTCTGTCCCCCGGTGAAAGCAGATGGGCTGGGTTGTGTTCACTTGTGGGAGTAAGACGCGTGCCGTTACTGCAGAGGAGCAGCAATAGCCGCCCCTGTGTTACTGGAAACTTCGCTGGCTCTGTCGGCTGAGGTCCCAAAGCCCTTACAGCTTCAATGAGAAATGAAATTATCTCTCTTATTTATATCCAGTAATAATTGCTTCTTCTAATTGCCCTAGTTTGTGGGTTTCTTCCCAGCAGGTTAGGCTGAAATTTCAATTTCAGTTTGATTTGCATAATCGCTTGAGCCTCTTTCCCTCGCTCCCTTCTGTCACTTGACACTGTGGGCTGACTCGTCCCTCCCGGGAACCGGATGCGGACCTTTGGACGTACGTCACGTGAGGATCGGGTTAAACTCAGTCTCCTGGTCAAGCCTGTCCTTCAGTGCGATCTCTGAAGTCACATTTATTTTGCCTGACCTGCCTGGTGTTCCTTGGTAGCCGGTGGTGGCTGGGCTGAAGTTTCGCAGCATGATGACACGTGTCACTGGGCATCGTGTTGCGGGGTGGTTGAGGGTGCTGCTCACTCTCTGGTTTATCAGTTTTGGTGTCTCAGACTTCGCTGCAGTCCTGCTCAGGGTGCAGCCACGTGCATGCCACGATGCCTGCGGCAGCTCTGCAGACACGTCTGGCTCAGGCTCTGCGTCATGCGTTGTACTTGATCCATGGCCTGCCTGCAGGGGTTACATCAGCACTGGCAGAGGACTCGCCTCTTTTAGGGAGCTATTTGTCATGGCAGATGTCAAGGTACCTTCCTCTGAAGTAGGTTTCCAGGCCTGGAGAAGGAAAGGACTTGGGCCAGGGCTGTGGGAGCAGCCTCCCAGCTGCAGAGCCCCGTGCTGCCCTCTGACATTGAATTCCCCAGGTTTGGTGGTGAAGTGAGACGATCCCCATGGCTCCTTGTCTGACCATGTAGGATTAGCCCTTAATCTGCCTGTTGCCATTTGATGGCACGCTAAAGGGGAACCAAGGCACATCCCACTGTCCGGACGCCATAGGTCTCCCCAGATGCTCCCTCCGGCAGCATGGTGTCGGTACGGCCGGCCATAGGTCAGTGCTCTAAGGACCGGCAAGGGGGGCTTGGAGGTTGAGATGGGGCTGATCCCTGGGCTCTGCAGACGTGCTGGTGTCACTGCGAGTTACAGCCTTTTCCCCATTGACTACTCGTGACCTGCCTGTGGGCTCAGGTTGGGTTCCCAGCAGCTCCCTGGTGCTCACCAAGTAAATTTGGGCCACAAGGCACGAGGCTCCCCTGAAGACAAAAGCTCTCCCTGCTTATAGATCACATGCTGTCCTCTAACAGATTTCTTTGGGTAAAGAGCCTATTTTTCTCACTTCCGTTGCAATATTTCAAGGTGTGAAGAGCCTTTAGTGGAGCTGGAAGGAGAGAGAAGGGTTGCTCGTGAAGGGATTTGGTTGAGCTGGGGTTTATTTTCAAAACACAGCACGAATTTTCCTTTCGACTCTTTCTCAGCTCACTGATTGCGATCTGCAAGAATTTGGTGGAAGGAGCTATTATTTTTTCTAATTACAGCAAACGGGGGCTGTTCATCAGAGCCATCTGAGTCCCTGGGGGTTGGGGGGGAGGCAGTTTGGAGTTTACTGGAGGCCGTGAGAGTGAAGGGTGATGAGTGGTGTTTGCATTGCCTGTTAACCCAACCGGCTTCAAAACCAGCTGTTGTCCTTTGTGGATATTATATCTTCCTCTGAGCGGAGGGGAAGGATATCGCTCGTCTGCGAGTAGCCACTGCCAGTCCCGTGCTGCAAATAACGTGGGAGTGGGGAACCGTGGTCAACAGCAGCGTTTAGTTGCTAACTCAGCATCTGAGCATGCAGACATCCATTTTTTTATGGATGTGGGTTTATTACTGTTTGGGTTTTGGGGTTTTTTAGTGCTTCCTCTGACCCTCTAGCTCCTAGATGTGGTTCTGCGTTCTAGTAGAAAAAAAATCAAAAGGACTCTTAGATTAAAGAATAAACTCTGTAGGGAAGAGGCAACATCTATGCTTTACCTTTCCGTTTCTAGTATGCTTTATTTATATATGTAAGTGAAGAAACTTACCTGTAGGTGTCTGTTAGCATATATAGAACATATGGAGCTCTTCTGCCAGGTCACTGTGACATGACAGTGACACCGACTTCTAAGCACACAGAAATTAAAATACCCAGAGAAGCTTTTTGCTGCCAAAGTGACTTTTGGGCCTGGATATTGCATCTGTGGCACACAGATCACATTTGGATTGATACCACAGACAGAGTTTCAGTCTTAGTGCTGTGAGGGGAAGGTACGTGGTATTATCTGCTGCAGATCTGTGTTCCTCCCTTCAGGAAATGTAGACATGACTCCCTTAAAGTCACTGTTGATTGCCTGGTCCCTTCACTGAGAGGATGACAAGTAGAAATGAAAGAAATTGTATTTAACCCAAATTCCTGATGCTTTCAGGTGAGTACAGGGTACACTAGGTGCCTAGGGACGGGTCAGGACCCCTGCTCCATGCAGGCAGGTTTCCTGCTAGGAACAAGCTGGGCTTCTTGGATGGGGCAGAGGGAGCTGGGACACGGACAAGACCACATCTCCTTGTCCAAAGTGCCTTTGAAAGACTACATTAGATAAAAATAACCGACCATATATAAAAAAGGTAGAATTCAGATACAGGCTTATTTCTCTCTGTGTGCCATGAGTCCTTGCCCTCAGCCGTAGCAGTCGGAGTCTGGCAGCGATGAGAGATGGGATGCAGTATGCTGGGATTAAAGTGCTCCGTTGTTCCAGATACACCAACAGCAAACGTGGCTGTTTTGTGCAGAGCTTTAAAGTTCTGCTAACAGCCCAAACCCAGAGGTCTCAGCTTTTAGCCCCTGCTCCACCATACGCCGATCGCCACCAGCTTGTTAGATAAGCCCTGTAATTTAAAGTAAGAGGAATTCATGTGTTGAGACTGCACGTTAAATGCTTTGCTGGGTCCAGGGGTTTTGTCTGTGATTGTTTGATTTTAGGCTTGAGCTCCAGAGCAGCTGTCAGTAAAAAGCACTCAGCCTAGGTGTTTCCTAAATAGCACAGCTGTGTGCCCAGCTTGTTGAGGATCCTCAGCAGGTGTCCAGGCTGATGTTCAGCCTCTGCAGCACTAGTTGCTCAAGTTGACCTTTCTCTGGTGGAAGAGTGTTTGATGTGGCTGTTTTGTTCTGGAAGAGTCTCATGAGTGAGCTCTTAGAGAATGGGCTGTTTGGGTACAGCATGTGGGAAAATTAATTTGTGTGTTAAGTGACATGTCAGGGCTATGGATGTGCCCATTATTGGAATTAGAGGAGAAAACATGCAACCCCCAAACCTATCTGACTGATTCCCCAACTCTTTTACCCCACCACATATTCCATGTCCCAGACCTATAGCAGTAAATAAAATAATGAATTTTACGTGTTTTTCTGATAACTGACCCTAACCCATCTGCTCTGGCCTTTCAGGTACATTCAGATATTGCATCCAAATGACTCTTTCACTTGTGGATCAGGGGCAAGTGCATATTTGGTTCTGTAAAACTATTTGTCAGCTTAAACAAAGCAGACCATCGTAGGAAAGGTTTAGGAAGCCACTGACAATATTTTAAGCCCAAGTTAACTGCAAATGCTTCATACGATCTGTCAGTCAATCCAAAGAGAGTCTCATGATGGATAGACCATGTGTTGGCTTGTCTGACACTTCTCAAAGATACTGACAGTGACAAGTATCAAACAGGACTGCCTTTCAGCTGCTTTGTCTTCAGCTTCCTATTGCCAGTTCATTTAACTTAAATTATAATATATTGTGTGATGGGCCCAGTTTGGAGTGAGGGGTTCAGAATGTTGATGATGTTCTCATCCAGACACTGACTGCTGAACGCTGGGTGAGTGGGTCTGAGTCTGTTTTTACATCCTGAATTTTGATTAAATAGGGATCTAAAGGCCTGATTTAGCTTTCTCATGACCTTAATAAGCATCGTGTCAGGAGAAGAAATCAGTCTCATTTAAAACAAAGTCAGTCAGCTGGAGAGTTTTGACTTAGAGATTGAAAAATTATCATGACCCCATCACACTGTGTGTGGTATGGGTTCATCTGGGAAACGATCGTGCTCTAGTTAAACTCCATGGAGAACTGGAATTGATTTCATGCAATTAGAGTAGACCCCTAAATTAGCATTTAACATGACATCCAGCAGTGGGTCCAAGGATATATCATACTGGTCATCCTTAATTTCTAGGACCCGTACACTTAGAAGAGTGTTGGTCTGGGGGATTCTGTAGCTTCGCTGCACACAGTTGTCTGTGTGCTCTGGGCAGCTGTGTGGGACTGGGAAGGGGGAAGATTCCTTCCAGCCCCTCGTATCCAATTATGTATTTTGAACATTGAAGGATGGACTTGGTGAGCTCTGTACTCGAGGTTTCCTTCCCTTTGCCTGACTTCTGTGCATAGTGGAGTTCACAGGGTCACTAAGTGATGTTCAGATAAACCTCACTGTCTAATGGCAAAGCCCCATGGGTTGTTTAATCACATTTTTTGGTACCTGAGTGATGTTGGAGGGCTGTCAGTGATGTTTAACAGCTCCTTGGAAGCTGGAGCTGAACTTTCAAGGTGTGTACACACTGTGTGCTGCTGGTATGCAGGTAAGGAGGGATACCTGATCTTCAGTGCCAACGAACGTCACACCACGTCCTCAGATTTGCCTAAACATCCAATATTGTGATTAGATAGAGCAGCATATACACAGATGACAAAACAATTAAACAGCACTGAAACATAAAGGGGAAAAATTAACAAGTAACCAGATTCATTTGACACAGAGATCAAAACATATCGACGGTGTCTCGCAACTCTGATAATTCCATTGAGCTGTGCAGAGCTTAACGTTGATGCTCACACGCAACCTCTGATTAACATTAAGTGGGGCTGTCATTTTGACATAGCTGGATAAACCAATATTGAAAAATCTATTAAATATATCAGGCTCGAGCAGGGAGCACAAATCTTATTATATTCTTTCAGCTGTAATTAGTTGGGAGATAAAATCATAAACAGGGAAGTTCAGTGAATTTTCTCCTGCCAGCGCAGAGACACCTGGGTTTGCCTTGTTTTGGGGAGAGGCTGGATGGGTGCCAAGGACTTGGTGCTGCCCAGGATGTGTAGGGCTGATAGTAGGGCTGGTAGGTGATGTGTAGTACGCGCAGAGCAGGTTTGTGGGGTCAATGATCCCTCCTTGCAGCTCTCCTTGAGATAATGACAGTTGTAATGAATGTCCTTGCATTTAACAGGAATATAGTAGTTCAGCAGTTTTGCAACCCGGAGCCTGCTTAATTGGTTTCTGAATAGATAAACACTGCTAGTTAGAAGGTTTGCTTTAGGATGATATGCATTCTGTTCCTATTAGTAATGGAGGTCATGGCATTAAAAACTTTCACGGGCTAAAAGTGTGATTTTAAAAAGAATTCTCCAGGAGAAACAAAAATAAAGACACCTTTTCTAGTTTGGAGAATATTGAAGTTGTAAAGCCAGGCCTTCCAGAGAGAGGAGATGGGGAGCAGAGAAGTTGAGGCTTCCTCTTCAACTTGAGCCATGTGCACACAGGACACGAGCATAGTTTTCTTACATGGCCTCATCCTGTTGTTCCCACGCCAAGTCTGTGGCTTGCTCTGAGGAGCTGAGTGCCGCAGCCAGAATCCACAGCCAAACGGGCAGTTTGGGTGGCTCTGGACGCAGGTTTTAGTGTGTTTACTTTGTAGGTTGGGGGCCAGAAAGTCATTGTTTTGATCCTGGTTATTTAAGGTGGAATTTCTCTTACCTTTAGCATGTGAGAGGCTGCCACCCCTGCGTAGATAAGGACTTGTGGAGGGTGATCTCTCCCATCTGATGGTGGGGGAGCTCAAGCCTTTCCAAAGACCCTTCTCTCCACTGGTGTACGTGGCTAACCTCCGGTGAGCTGAATTCCACCAGTGAGGTCTAGACCCTGTCCTGACTTCATCTCATTCTGGTCATCATGTTTTGATGCCTCCACCACCACCGTACTGCTGTGTACGGGACAAGTGACTTTTACAAGTGTAAATGTGGGGATGAAGGCATTAAGTGAGCCCCCCAAGTTTCCTCAGGGATTTTGCAACAGTCAGAGCGCATCTACCATGAATGGAGATGGAACACCAAGAAAATAGTTCTCATCTATCAGAGCCTTTCCTCTTTCCTCACATGTTGTCAACACTTTGTGCTGCCTGAGCGAGAAGCACCAGGGTGCTCCTAGCACACAACGCAGCATCCCCAGTCAGGAGCTCTTCAGTTCTCACTGCAATTCAAGGAGCTATCGAGCTCCCTGGAAGCCAGCGGGCGTGTTGCCATTAGCTTCAGTGAAGCCAGGATTTTATCTTCGTCATCCAGCCCTGCCTCGCTCTCTGTCCAATGTTTGAACTAACTGAGGCATAAATTTAGTTCTGATGCTGGTTGGTAAGAAGTGAAAAATTAATTTCTGCCAAACTGGGATATATTTTCAACTATATTTAATAGGGTCTGTATCCCATCCTAAGAGGTCAGGACCTCTTTCTAACAGAGTTTATGGTAACAGATTTAACTTCTATTAGTGTGTTTGCCTTAGTGTTTGCAGGGAAAGGAACAGAGGTGCTTTAAGCAATGGGAATTATTTATTTCAGGTATAGAATGCTTTGCTCTTTCTCATGTACTTTACTGTTAGAGGAATGAACAAATAGTCTGTGAATAAATAAGGGAATATTTATATTCTTTCTTGGTCTCAACTGCCCGCCGTCTTTCCTTCTGGAATGGCAAAGAGTGCTGAATAATTCATGGAAACAGTCATTAATCCTTCCTTCTCCATCTCCCTTGCTCAGGGGGACACCTAGTTCAGCTACTATAAAACTTGTGGCCATTGAGTGTATATTGGAGCTCCCCAAGTTAAAGTCAAGGAGCTTGCCTGCAGTCTAAAATGTCACTAATGAGAGCAGGCTTGTTAGCATGCAAAGTACCGCCAGCACTGCTGCGTTTTGACAGGGGCATGGGCAGCTAAGAGGCAGGGAGCTTGTCTGGGGGCTTTATACTGGGAGGGACTGGCAGGTTTTCCTGCCTTGCCTCCACTGTTAAAAAAGATAGAGATGAGAGTTTAAAAGGGGGAGAAGAAACCAGAAAAAGGGGACACATTTCTCTGGTGAGTAAATACCCATGAGATGAACAGGATAGGTAATAAAAAATCATGAAGTGTATTCCCAGATGGACAGAAGCTGTTTGAACTCCACCTTCTTTTATGATGTCAGGAAATAGTATAGCAGTAAGAGTAGTGTGGATATTTGGATGCTTTTGGAACGTGGCTTTACTTCAGAGTACCCCTCTTAGTCTGACCTGGTGGCGTGGGAGCGGCGGCTTCTCTCGCTCTGCTCAGTCAAGCTCCAAGTCACCAGCTGGATATCTGGAGGTGGTGGTGGCACATCTGATGGCAACTTGGCTCTCTGGCTCTGCTTATCAGTCCGTTCCCTGCAGATGTTGTTAGCGTGACTCCTCTAAGGGGTGCACGCTGTAAGACTTCTCCAAACTGAAATGCTGATCTGAGTGAAGAAGTGCAGCATGGAAGGCTGTCCTGAGCCAGTGGCATTATGAATAATGTGTCTCTGACTTCTGAATATGTGAATATAATCTTACTTGCTGAAATGCACCAACAGAAATGTAAACAGAAGTGATCATTAATTTTATTGCACTTTTTTTTTTCCCTTTTATGGGAGCCTGGGAGTGCTGTAAATTTGGATTTGAACCATCAGTGACTTGAGTTCAAAATGTAGGCTTGACTCTCAGAGAGATTTATGCCTGTACTTAATGATTCTCTTGAAAGAGTTCCCAACTGGAGCCTTCCTGTCAGAGGGACTTTGCGTAAGAGTGCTGCAGTTAGATTTGAAGCATGTGTTTAACAGGCTGCCCAGAGACGTGGTGGATGCTCTGTCCCTGGAGGTGTTCAAGGCCAGGTTGGATGGGGCCCTGGACAACCTTGTGTAGCTCCAGGTCTGGAGGTTGGTGGCCCTGCCCGTAGCAGGGGGGTTGGAACTCTGTGATCCTTGGGGTCCCTTCCAACCCATGGCATTCTATGATTCTATGTGTAAGGGTACGTGTCAAGCACATGTATGAGGGCTGCTAACACCCGTTAATGCAGAATGAAGGACTGCACTGGTGCAGTGGAGGTGGAGTTCAAACAGCCTCTGTCCATCTGGGAATACACTTAATGATTTTTTATTACCTATCCTGTTCATCCCACAAGTATTTACATTAAGGAGTATTTACCCGAGTATTAGCATTAAGGAGAAAGGTGCTGTATGAATCACATGTACCATGGAAACTGCCAGACATGCTGCAAGACCCAATCTCTGTCCCTTCTTGCCTCCAGATTAATGAAACATAGCTAGGAGGATTGGCTCGTGCTGTAAAAATCCACTGGAAAAAGAAGCCTGCCACACTGGAAAGAATTATTGGGGAATTTTGCTAGAGCTGTGGCAGAAGTCTGCAGGGTTTAGAGTCTCCATGCAAGGAGCAGGATGGCTGAGGGCACCAGCTCAGCAGAGAGGCCCATCAGCAGGACACTCAAACCTGTGTCCATGCCTGATGGGCACCATATGCAGCATCACAAATTCTCTTCAGCCTACTCATTTTGAAAACAACAAATGTATTTATTGTTTTCAAATATTACCAGGCTCAGAAGAACTACAATGCTTTAAATAATGAGCCATGACTGTTTGGATGGCAAGTGGAGATGTGCTGCTTCAGGATGTGTTCAGCTGGGAGAGCTGCTTGGAAGGATGGAGTTGTTGCAGGGAGGTTGAGGAATAGCTCAGGGAGAGAAGAAAGGAGGCTGAGCCCATAAATGGGAACTACTGGTGTTCGCGTGCTCGGGATTAACAGCAGGGTGTACTGCAGGTAGCTGCAGTCAGGGATGACGTTTCCAGCTACTTTATGTATTTGTTCTTTTGGAGGGTGGATGAAATAGTGAGTGTTGAGTTTGAATCCAGCCCACTCTTCCCAAAGCCAGTTATTACTCCACATTGATAGAAATGCTGCAGAAAAGCTCTATAGCTGGCCACAGAACAGGAGCAAGGAGATGTGCCTGCAAACAAAGAGAAACCACCCTGGAAGTTTGCTTAGGTTATCAGACAAAAGTTAAGCTGTCCATTTTAGATCCCTCAAGGTACAAACCTTGCCTTCCTCCCAGGAGCACTTCTCAGGCTGTCTCCAAAGGAGATTGTCCCTGAACTTGCTGTCGGAGGGGACCGCGCAAGGAGATGGAGCAAGGGTTGGCGGGAAGGTTGAGTTTATTACTCCAGGCTGCTGAAGGCTCCATGAACAGGGTTTGCAAGAAAAGACACCCGGGCTGTGGAGGTTCTTCTGCGGTCTTGTTGCAGAGGGCTGAGGTGGTTGATTTCTTTCCTTGAGAGCACCGAGCCCCTGGGCGCTGGCGCTGTGCAGGAGATGAGTCTCCATAGCCACGTGCTTGTGTCTGGCTCTGAAGGCAGAGCCTTTCCCATGAAACGCTGGCACACAGAGCGCGCTTGCTGTGAACTCCCACTCCGTCCTTCGGGTAGAGAATCCTTCAGTCATCGTGGTGACACAAGCCGTGCAGGCACCGTGCTTACTCAGACTCAGAGCAGCGCTCTATTTTTTTACAGAGGCGCTACCTCCTCCAGCGAGTCTAAAAATACAAAGGCTTGCTCTGAGTAAGCACATCCCCCTCCTTCCCTTCCCTGGGAGATTTTGCTGTGATGCAATTTATTATTTATTTTTTTTTTCCTCTGGGAAGGAGCAGGGGATTCAAGCCAGAGGAATGACTCTCTGTGGAGCAAGGCGTCTCGTCTCAGGGAGGAGTGTAGCTGAGCTGGTTGCCGGCTGCAGCGGAGCTGACAGTGCCGCCAAGCGCCACCTCCCACGCTGAGGCACTTGTGGCGAGGCCCCCGTGGCACAGGAAAAGTTCACACTCATTGACTGCGATGGGTAGCAGCTCAAATCGCACCCCAAAGCTGACAGAGAAAAGAACATTGCAGTGGAGAGGGATGTCAGGAAGAGAGAAGCAGCGCCGAGGCTGGGAGCAAGGCAGCCTGACAAGTGCTAAAAGGGCCTGCAATCTGCGCGGTGTCATCATTAAAGTGGCTGCCATTAACTGGCGATGCAAATTAGGAAGTAATACCAGGCACATCACGCCTTGTGCTCCACTGCCCTCAAATGCTTAGGAAAATGAGGTGGTTTAGAGGAGCCCCTAACCACATTGTGCTTTGCATTGCAGATGTCAGACCAGAATTGGCCGAGTTACTTTAAGGTCTGGGGAGCTGCTGTTGTCAGGTGCCGCAGAAACATGGAGGGAAAGGATTATCCTCTGGCTAGCTGGAGGAATTCACCAGCCAAACCACCCCCACCACCTCCCAGACAAAACAAACCAAAACCATGAAGGAAGCTGAAGCACAGAGGAACCGAACTGCATGTCCCGGGTGACAAAGGCAAAACCGGTGCCATGGGAGCTGCCTAGCTCTGTGTGTGCTTGGCCACAAAGTTTAGGAAGTCAAGCTTTGGTTTGAATAATTAATAAGCAAAATTCCTCCCAGGGAAACTCAATGGGAAGAGAGTTCTTGTTCGCTCCATCTTGAAGCTTTTCAGAAATTCAGGAGCTGTGGGTGATACTTTATAGATTGTCTTCTCTTTCTTGAAGACCTTGGTCCATCGGCTCTGCAGTCAGACAGCACAGACTCCTCTTTCCAAGCATGTTCTGCTTGGGCAGAGTCAGACACGAGTCCTCACCTTGTAGCTCTGGCTTCCCAGAGATCACAGCATCATTTTTCTTAGTCGTTCATTTTCTAGACCCTTCTCTCCCGAACCAGCACCAATATAGGAAAAGAAAATGCAGGACTAGCCATGTGGGTAACATTTGTTCCAGCTCCTTTCTCTGACCCAGGTGAGTGCCAAGTTGTGCCACTATAAACCAGAGTTAAAGATTCCTCCTGACCCCAGAAAGTTATCAGATGATTTAGAGTGCTGATGAGTTTATCATCTTGTGATGTTCAGCCTGGTTCTTACAGCTAGAAGTGCCATCTTTGTCATTCACTGAAAACAGCAGCTTTCAAACTGCTTGCCCTGGGTAGGACCTTGTGGCAAGTAGTTCCACGAGGTAATGTACTTACACTGAAATTGTATTGCCTTTGTGACTCCACCAGCTCCTTTTTGCTCTTATGGAAAAGGAGGTCTTTAGGGGTCATCTTCTGATGCTTTTAGCAGCTGCAGAGCCATAATTGATAAGGAAGGGCCCAGGCTCTAAGGCAGCAGCAGACCTGCCAGGGCTCAAGGGGAGATGGCTGTGCAGCGGTGAAGGCACAAGGTGTGTAGGTGATGGGAAGTGGGGAGCATACAGGAGCACAGGACAACCTGAGGCTGCATTTCTAGAGAATTGCTCCTCTCTGCTAGCAAGTGGGGAATCTAGAAATGAAACTGAAATGAAAATTGGATGTGAAAGCAGACCACCGTGCACCAAGATGAGCAGCAGGGGCAGAGCCCATCTCTGCCCATTTTCTGCCCAGGTAGAGCAGACGGGGCACGTCCACAGCCGAGAGCGAGCTGCAGTCAGACAGGAGAAGTGAGGATTTGCTTGTACCTGCTGCCACAGGTCAGGTCCCTTCGCAGCCCTCCACAGCCAGAACTGCTGCTGGCTCTGGAAGAAACCTGGAAAATCAGGGCAGCAAATGATATTCTATGGAAGGGATCTGTGTATTAGAAGATCAGTAAAGAAAATGGATTATAATGGACCTTCAAATAGTGCAGCAATCTTGGTAGTTAGCAGTGACCTAAGTAGACCTTTGTGTAATGATGAGAACAGACATTAGTATATACCAGATATTGGATTTTACAATCAATTTTATTAATTTTAATTGATTATAAAATAATGGGGGATATATTTAAGTAGCCTCTGCTTAATTCCCTAATTATAATATGCTTAATTATTTTAAATTTGATGGGGCAATAAAGGTATTAAAATAAATAGAACAGTAGAGGTGCTCATTAAAATTGCATCTGACCTCTATGCATTGAAGCTTGCTGGATTGAATGCAGTAAAATTGGCTGCAATGTGGTAGCTGTGGGAGCTATTAATTCCCAATTTGCAGGTCTTGGCAAGCACGATGCAAATAAAGTCAAACTTAACTACCTATCTCACACAAAAGACCCGAGGACTTTGCCCATGAATTGGTGATAATTTCATTCCATGGCTGCAGCAGACACTGGAATTTTGGGCACACACACTTCTGAGGGATTTCTCAAAGAAAGATGCTCTCAGAGGTGTGTCACACTCTGCTCTGGCATGTGCATTTGATCCAGAGCATTGAATTAGACATTTGGATGCTTATCCAGACCCTGAGCAGTTGAACTGGAAATCTTTCAAGAACTGGTGTTTGAAGACAATTTTAGATCTTCCTTGCCAGACCCGGAGAACATTTTGCAATCTGGAAGCGAGCAGTGGTTTAGGGCCAAATTTGCAATTACATTGTTGTTCTCCTTTGGGTGGGGAAGACTTTTGGTTTGCTTCTGTGTTTTGAAAATTCACTTGGTGGGTCATTCCCTCCTCCCCAGATACCCTTATATGCTGGGAGCACACAGGAGGAGGAATGTGAAGCTTGGCACTGAGTTTAATGTACTGCTGAATTTGCTGCTGGGTTCTTCGGTCATTTGGACTCTTTTGGATAGTGGTTTCTGCATCTCTGAATGCCCTTAGGCAATGCTGAAGCAAGTGTGGGTATGTTAGTGCTCCAAAGATGTGAATTTTGTTTTTTGAACTGGTCAGTGGTCCCCCCCAAAAAATCAATGGGCTATTATTTTTTTCTTTTTAGCCATTTTGCAGATTCCTGAAAAATCAAAGAGCATGGGTTGGAAATGAGGACATTGCAATCTGTGTAAAGAATGTTGTGTGTTACAGACAGTTTGTTTCCCTTGAGATACAGAAAACAGCAGACACTCCTTTACTGGGATGCTGTTTGTCTTGTTACTGAGAAGCTAGTCCTTTTCTGCCTGAGCAGCAGCAGGGTGGTGATTTCTCAAAGGGAACATCTGCATCCTTTGTCCCACTGAAGCAGGGTGGTTGGGATTTCCTTACTGCCTCAGGTTCTTCTGTCCAGGCACAGGCTGCCAGAAGCCAGCATGGATTTTGAGATACATCTGTGCCCTCAGTAGTTGGTCAGAAGTTCCCTTTGTTTTTGGCTGCTCCCAGTGCCGAAGGTTGTGCCGAGCATGGCCGTGTCCTGCAGCACATGCTGAGCGTGGAAGCATAGGAAGGATGGCTCTCAACCCAGTGCCCTCCCCAGTGGGTGCAGAGTCCTCTGCCCACTTGGGTACTGGGAAGCGTGGCAGGGAAACTGGACACAGCCAGGGAAACGCACAGAATTGCTGCTCTCGGCCTGACCGAGGCTCAGCTTCACAGGCATGTCATCCTCTGCAGAGCATTCATAGGATGGTCTGGGTTGGAAGGGACCCCAAGGTTCCAACCCCCCTGTCACAGGCAAGGCCACCAACCTCCAAACCTGGAGCTACACAAGGTTGCCCAGGCCCCATCCAACCTGGCCTTGAACACCCCCAGGGATGGGGCACCTACCCCCTCTCTGGGCAGCCTGTTCCAGCCCCTCACCACTCTCTCTGTAAAAAACTTCCCCCTAATATCCAATTTAAACCTTCCCTCCTTCAACTTGAATCCATTCCCCCTTGTCCTGCCATTATCTATCCTTTTAAAAAGCTGATTCCCCTCCTGTTTCTCTGCTCCCTTCAGGGACTGGAAGGCTGCAATGAGGTCCCTCTGCAGCCTTCTCTTCTCCAGGCTGAACCAGCCCAGCTCCCTCAGCCTCTCTTCATAGGGGAGCTTGCTCCAGCCCTGTAATCATCTCCGTGGCCTCCTCTGAACCCTCTCCAACAGTCCCACATCTTGTATTGGGGCCCCAGCTCTGGACACAGGACTCCAGCTGGGGCCTCAGGAAGGCAGAGCAGAGAGGGACAATCCCCTCCCTGTCCCTGCTGCCACCCCTCTTCTGATGGAGCCCAGGATCCCATCGCCCTTCCGAGCTGCAAGAGCACACTGCTGGCTCATGTCAAGTTTGTTGTCCACCATTCATTTTTATATAGGTGAGCAGTTCCTCAAGTGAGCCTGGTTGGGGGTCAGGAGCTGGTACTCAGCTTCCTCCTTCACTGGGAACGTAGCTGTGGAGGAATGGTAATTTCCACATTAAGTGTGAAGGAGGCGTTTCATCGTATCACAGCAGCACGCTGCTTTGCATTGATTTGGCGAGAGGGCATTCGTGCTTTCCGGGAGTGAGGAATGGGTCTCGATAGGATATTCCTGTCTCTGAATGCAAAATCCCTATTTCTGCTTGCTATAGCCCATATATTCAGGCTCATTTTTGCATGGCACTTAAATGGACCCAAATATTTCACCAGCTAGCAAGATAACACTACAGCTTGTTGGGTATTTTGCAATCAGTTATTAGGACAGGGCTTTGCTGAAATAAAATATGAGGGCAAAGGAAAGTAACATGCCTGTGGCATTAGAATGCTGTTAGCAAGCTTGAGGCATATCAGAGAGATTGGTCCTGAGAGTAACATTTGCTGCCTTTCTGCTTTTGAACTTTTTTTCTTTTTTTTCTTTTCCATTTGCCTGTTTCTGAGGTCTGGGATTTATCCTGAATTTAAGAACTGACGGGTTTTGATCATTTGAATAGGTATCACTGTTCAGCGGGGAATACATGTGCCAGCTGAGATGTCTCTTAAAGCCAATTTGTACTACCAGTTACATGAGATGATTTCTCGAGACTGTAATGTATTTCAGCTTCACATTCTCCACCTGTACTACAGCGTTCATCTCCTGCTCCTCCCAACCTGAATCTCCTCACTCTCCCTTCCCAGCCCTCCCCACCTAGTGCCCCAGACACTCGAGCTTGTTCTTTGGTAGGAATACATGCTGAACCAGAGAAAAAAATGACACTGTAAGATTAAGAATCTGACTAAGGCAGAATTCTCTTAAAGCCACAGTCATTTCTTAATCCAAAGCTCATCTTTCTGTGCTGAGGATGGGCAGTTTGCCTTCTGGTAAGCAGAATCACCCCTGCTAGAGAATCTGCAGCATTTAAGAAGTAGCAACTCCTCGAGCTTCTCTGTAAATAACTGATGGCCCAATTCTGAAGCCTTCACTGCGTTGAAGAGAGGAGGAATTGAGTTCCTAGTAACTGTTGCACACAAATCAGAATTATTTATAGGTAACGTGTATACAGAAGACTTTTCCACTGCAGCAGTGCTTGTTCATGAGGCCTTCTCTGATGGACTTTGTACACGTTTATGAACTTTGGTAGGATGGCTGGGAACTGTAAATCTGGGAAGAGATGCCCAAGACCTGGGATTCAAGCTACCCTAACGTGAATTTCATGAAACACACATTCATCTACCTGAAACTTGGTTGTTTCCTGTTGTCCTTCTAGAAGGGTCCTTTTATTATTTTTTTTTCCTTTCCAAAATGTAGCTGAAAATTGGGAAGGAGATGGTTTCAGGCATGCAGCCTGCAAGGTAAAGAATGGAGGACTTGGTGGGAGTGCAGCCAAATATTGCTGGCTGGCCAGACAGCCCGCCGGCATCCTTTATTAGAGAAGGTATTTGCCAAATTTTACCTCCCAGTTTCTGTCTTTCTAGGGAGATGCACTCATAACTGCTCCATAGAAACTTAAAATAGTTGTCTCCTCAGCCTCTATAGACTAACTTAACTTGCCTATACGCCGTGGAGCTGCAGAGGTCACGTTGCCAGCCTGGCCAGACAGGTCAGTAAGAGCTCAGTCTCTGCTCATCTGCAGCTATGCTTCGTGGTGGTGGAGTTTGTCTGGGTTTGTTTGAACTGCAAGTGCAGACACATGACATGTTCAGACAGACTGGACTGATCGTTTTGGACCAAATTTTTACCCCATTTCCCAGGCATCTGTACATAAAGAAGAATCTTGAAGGAAAAGGAATGGTAGGAATGAAACATTTGAAAAATGCCCCCAAAGATCCCATTAAACCATCCTCTGGAAACTGCAGGCTGGTGCAATAGGTCTGGTTCAGATTTTCCATGTATTTGAAGTCTTTAGGTTGAAGAATGAAGCCTCTGTTCTAAAGAAGCCAGTCCTTCAAGTGGAAAAAGAAAGAGCCCAGCTGTTAGTAAGGCACTTAAGGTTGTTTTGCTTGTTGTTGGTTTTTGTTTTGTTTTAAATCCTTCCTCTGAGGGTAGCTGATGCTGCTGGTGAGCTGTTTAGAGAAACCTGTCATGTCTGAGTGGGAGCTCACCTCCTGGGTGGCAAGGTCGGGTCAAGGGAACCTGGCCCTCAACTGTGAGCAGTGGGCATGCTGCTGCATCCCTCTCTAGTGCTGCAGAGCCTAGGAGTGTAAAGTATCGACCTTAAGTGAGAGACCAAGGCATCCCAGTGATGTTTAGTGTTTCCAAAGTACTGGTAAAGAGTTGGTGTATGGGCTGAAGTTTGCCTACTGGGGGAAACATCCATATTTCAGTTCATGTTTACAACCGAGCGTGCGGCTCTAAATCCACCCAGTTACACAGCTAGACTTGAGGTCCATGTGTTGTTCTTGGCACCTGGAGACCATTTTAATGATGATTCGCCCTTGCTCCCTCTCAGCACAAGGCACAGGAGGCAAGAATGTCTTTTGTAGGCCTTCATATATTTACTCTGCTGCTGCCCGAGGAGGGGCCACAGCAGCCCTTGTTATCAGGCTGTCAGAAGAATTAAGAATCAAGTAGTTGCATGAGCAGCAGGATGATTGAAGGCCGGTTTCCGATGGACTTTTATCTCGTAATTGATTTCCTCTGTGGGTTTGTGCTGTCTAATGAGGTGTGAGCTAACACGCCAGCCTTCCCCACGGTGGGAGGTGAGAGAAGCCAGGCGCCTCTTCGCTGTGCAGCTGCAGTCTCTTCACCAAACTTATGGGAACTTGGTATTGTTGAGACCTCTGCCCTGCTGTCAAATTTGCTTGAAATTAGCGGGTTTCAAAAGTTATTAGAAGGGGGACAGATAGGCAAACACACAGAGGCAGGATGAACTTCTGTACCCCTTGCTCTTTGAAAATTAGGCTTGAAAAAAAAAGAATAGGAACTGAGAAATTGCTTTGGTCTTAAAAGCTTCCTTCGTCTGTATTAATCCTATGATGGGGGAGTGGGCAGGGAGGAGCTGGAGAAGGCAGGCAGGAAAACCTGGTGATTATCATGACTATAATTCTATGCTAAAATATTCTCTCTTGCCTGAAGTGCTGACAAGTGTGTCGGTAACTGCAAAGGTTCCCAAGGACTTAAGCAAATAAACAAAAATGGATCCCAGAACTCCATTTGGGAGTGATTTCCTTTCTAGCACTCTCTCTGAAACTAGAGGAAGCTTCCCCATGCCCATTACTCAGCTTCCCCAGGGCCAGCTGATCCCTGCTGGCTCTCCCTGGATACCCATTTTCTGGGAAGACTGGAAGTAGTTTGGGTGCTCTGGCAGGGAAAGGAACTATTGAAATGGAGACAAGCAATAGATAATATCTATTACCACTTGAGAGTACGGAAAAGTATTTTACTCCTTTAAACCTTGAGTAAAACATGGACATTTAAGCAAACTTTGGGGACCCTAAGTGCTCTGTTCAGCCCGTTCAGATGTAAAAAAAGAGTTCCTAAATGTTTGTAGGCTGTACAGAAGTGCCCTTTGATCCATTAAGCACTATGTATCCTCAGGCATCCACACAGTTAATAGTGTTAGCCCCAGTGGAAAGCCTCTTGGGGCGTTGCTGGCTTCACTAGAGAACGTGGATCATTTAAACATTAACGGCTTTGGTTATTAATTATTGTGGAAAATGTGGGGGTGGAGAATGCTGAACTGGAAATGTCCCATGACGTCTTTTTCCCTCGCTGCATTATCCAATCCATTTCTGCTGTAAGCTGAGCAAAGTGCTTTTAGAGCAGCGTGGTGGGGAGCAGGGGTTATTCTGCCTGCTGCTTGGCTTATGGGTTTCCTCCTGATGATGATGGCAGAATATATTTTCTGTGAGGCATACAGATGATAGGATTTTACTACATTTAGATTAGTGGGAGCTCTGTTTTCAGCCAGTAGAAAGTGCCTCGTAAAAATTGTGCCTTAAACACACCCTGTGAAATGGCAGAGCACGGAGATGGTCTGGAAGCTTAGGGAGGGGAGCTGTGCTTGTGGTGAAGACTGGCTCAGCCCCCTCTCCATGGGCCTTTTGGCTAGCTCACTGAGCCAATTGCATCACGTCCTTACACCTCCTTGCATCTCTCTGAACTGGGTGTGATAATAGTGATGTTAAATTCGAGCATGGTGCTTTCTAAGGTTGAGGTATCTGAGTGATGAGATAGCCACTGTGGTCTGTGGGAGGTGATTTCTGCTCAGGAGCCCTGCACCTTCACCCAGTGCCTGGCTCCTAGGATGGCACGACTGCCAATGTCACACCAGCAGGCACTGGGGACTGAGCGTCTGGGGAAGCTGAACCTGTATGTAAGTGCTATAAAGTGCAGCCTGAGCTCTCTTGAAAGCCTGGCCTCTTCCTTGGACGTTGCAGCCTTGCAAATATGCCCACACATCTCTACTCACAAGCCTTCAGGTAGTTTACATTGTGAACCAGGGTTGTGTTGAGCAACTTCGATTCATGATTTTGGCTCAGCCCTCAGCAAAGTCTGTTTGTGAAGCAGGGCTGGGTTGCAAAGGACATCCAGGCTGACTCTCCAGCTCAGTGGTAAATAAGATCTGCCTCTTGCTTAGTTTGCATCCAGCTAATACAGCTGTAATCACTGAATTGTATTTCCTGGACACTTGGAAGTAATTAGTTCAATATAAAACTAATGTATCTTGCCAAATTTAGGCTTAAAATTGTTTCTGTGGTTGGGTGCAGTAATCTTCTATTAGATTTAAGGGTTTTAAAAAAAATACTTCACTAGTGCCTGGCTTGATTAACTCGTACTGTTGTAAGGCTTATTTGTTGAGGGGGTATAGAGATATTAAATGAGTTTGGAATTAAATAGGTGCTGGCTAAATTCCCGCTTTACTCAAGCCCCAGTGATCCCAGTGATCCAGAGTCTGGGCATGCAGTATTGTTGCTGGCTTATTGGAGCTGATTGGAGGTATAAGCTATGAGAATATGAGAGACTGGATTTTTGAGGGTTTTATTCTTGGTGCTCTTTCAGCAGAAACTAGCCTTATGTGAATAGTATACTTAAAGAGCTATTTTCCACCCCTGCTTTCTGATTAGCTAATGGCAGCACTCAGCTGAGGTTAGAAAGGGGGATTTGCAACTACCCATACCCCCATACCGAGTTAGGAGGGAAGATGAGGATTCAGGAGGCAAACTCCAGGTAGGAAAGACTGCTGGAGATGTAAGGAGATGACCAGAGTACAATGTACATTCCTGGTAGATGTCAGCTGTAAGAGAAGAGCTTTGGAGATGTCAGTGCTGTAAAACACAGCACATGGACTCGCCTTTGTGTTACAACATCCACCCATTTAGACAGACATCCTTAACATGGAGCATGTTGTGTTTGGACAGGGCCACTGGGGATGGGTTTGGGAGCTCTGTGAATTTAGTTTGCATGGCTTCTTTCTGGTTTGTGAATCATAATTAATAATAATGAGCCCTGAAGACAAAAACGAGAGAGTGCATGGATGTGAGTGGTGTCTGCACCACCAAACCCAGCATGCAGCTGTACAGCTGGACCGGAGAGCAGCCGGATCTGGTTGCTGCCCAGGGGACTGGTGCCATCGTGCTGGATCTGCAGGACAAACCAGGCACTAACAGCAATTTAATATTGTTGTCAACAGCAGGATTAGGAGCAGTATCACTGGATCTGTGTAGGAAGAATTCCTGGGGAAAGCAGATATGTTTTTTACGGAAGAGCTCTGTATTTTATATTCATGGGACTCAAGTCCTCCTTGTTCTTCTGTTCCAAAGGGGTTTCAAGGTTTTCTTCCAGTTTTAGATGTTGAACAAGGATGGAATCATATACTGTTACATCATATTTTCATGATACTGCTTTCTCTTGGTTTCTTGTGTAGTTTCTGGCACACTGTTTGGTAATGTGCCTATAGGAAGTAGCGTATGCCTTAAATGCTGCAACATGAAAGGGCTCAGGAGCCTATTTTGTTGGCTCAATTGCTGGGTCAAGCTTTCAGTGTGACTGTATTGTCAATACTGGGAATTGCAGCTGGAGGGGTTATAAATGTTCTTAATCGGTACTCTGTTCTGTACAGCAGAAAAATGCCGCTTGATATCAATCTGTACAATTTTCCCTGTGATAAAAATTGACACCCTGCTTTAAACATACTTACACTGCATGTGTGTTCATGTTTGGAAATCAATTCCTTACATTCACATGTGTGCACACAGATATACACATGTACAAGCCATGCATCTGTCCACATGGAAGTATGTAAAGCTGCTGGGCATTTTTCCCTGTATTAGTTTTTACAGGAAAGGACAAACTGTAGAAGTGTGTATTAATACATCTATTAAGGGATGTGAAAAATGTGATGGTGATGCTCTATGTGGAATGGAAATTTTATTGTAAACATCTTAACCCCAGATATTTCTGATTGATAAAGAACTTTTCATCAACCAGACCCCATCTCAAACAAATTTACAGAGACTGTCAATGCTCCATCACCACTAAAGGCTTGCCTCAGTTTCCCCAAACCAGCAATCTCTGCTGTATTCCTGTCACCATTAAGACTGCGACTTGAATTATTCAGAAAAATCTGAGAATATCACTTCTTTCTGTCTGTCTGCCTCTCATTCCACTGAATTTTTTTTGTTTTGGATATGCAGCAAAGTAAGTCTTCCCCTGACCTTGCAGGGCTTCAGAGATAGATGAAGGTGTGTGTTCTTTAAGGCAGCTGGGAATTTATGGTGTTTGAAGAGACTCTGGCTCCAGCGTGGGTTGTTGGCAGTAGTGCTGATAATCACAATGTGATAGTAACTGGGCTGTTTTATTTAAGATATGTTTAAATCTTATTTTCTTGTGCGGTAAGGTTGTGTCTTTGTGGGCTACAACAGTTCAGAAGGGAGAGAGGGGGAAAAAAATACCAATCCAGAAGCCTTTGTTTCAAAAGGTTGCAAGCAAGTATCTTTTTTTCCTTTTGTTTTTGATCACCTGATGTTTTTCTAGATCTTAGGAAGAATGGGCAAGTTGTTCATAAGAGTGTACCAATTGCTTGTCTAAAGCCCATTTGTATGAAACAGAGCACTGTTGTTTTGCAATCTGTTGGAGCAATACCTTGCTAATTCCCTGGATTAGCAGACCTCTGGTGTATGCTTGCATCTGGAGACTTAGCAAATGTGGTGAACAAATGTTTCTCAAAAGCCAGGAAAATGCATCACAAACCGTGTCCCGTCTTTTCTATATTCATTTTAATTGCTGACAGTCATATTCCATAGAGGGTACCGCAGCGTATCTCTTGTAGACGCAGTAGGAGTGTGGTAGTACATGTCCTAAAGCATTTGTTTCTGAACCACAGCAGAGAGTTAGCAACGGTAGCAAAATGTTCTGCTGATGTATTGTTGATCAAAAAATGTGTAGTAATGGCAACCCTAATACAGTTGCATCAAAGATTTCCTCGGTTATTGAATGTGCAGTCAGCCGTTCGCAGTCAGCATCTCTCCAAGGCCTTGCAGCCCAACACAGCGGATACACGAGGTCAAACGGAGAGGTGCCCTGAGCTGAAATGTGTAAAGTATTCTAGGGCTGCTCACAACACAGCATTCACATGGGTTAATTGTTTCACCTAAGCAGACATACTCGATTAGAGCTTATCTATACAGAATCTAATGATTTTCAGCTGCATATATATACGTGCGTGTGTATATACATGTACACACACACAGAGCTTGCTGCAGATTTATTTCTGTGAATACAGGACTAACCCTGACTGATGGGAGCTCACTGATGGTGAAAATGTATTCATGTGGGCAGGTTTCACTTATTTATTTAACGATACAATTTTTTAAACTATCTGAACGTGTTTCAGACCTGTGTGCCAGAGTGCATAGCCTTTGTGGGAGCAGGGGAGCACAGGGAGAGCAGACACGGCAGGCAAGAGGAAGGAATAGGTTATGTGAGTTTTAGAAAGAAAATACAGCCACGATGCATTTCTGGCTGATGTACTTTTGGGGGGATTTGTACATGCGTGCTACATACATAAAATATGTGTAGCAGAAGCTGATTAATAGTCCGACATAAAATGTCCGGATCTATTTGCCCTCAGTTTGGTGGGGTTTGTGGTTTTGTTTTGTGTTTGTCTTTTAGCCTAGCTTTTCTCTGAGGGAATGGTATACTGCAGTTTTAGGATTCAGGGAATAGCTGGAGGGATATTTTTTTCCCTCTTTCTTGAGTTTGGAGCACACAGACTTAATTTTGTCGGGGCAGATTTTGGCATATATGAAATCCTTGTTAGCATTTGAACTCATGGGATTGGTGCAGGCCTTGGTCTGGCCCTTGTGGCTTTTCTGGGTTGTAAGTGATTTTTACAGCTCAGAGAAACATGGCTCAATAAGCAAAGACAAAATATCTGGTGTCAGAAAGCATTGTATTTCATTGTCTACCTATAAAAAAAAAGCTGTTATGGAATCATATACAAAGAAAACAATGTGCTTTCTAATTGCATGGACTTCTTAATTACACTTTCAGAGCATGTATCTATTTACATCTCAAAATATAGAACTAAATTACAGGAAGTAGTCCATGTGCATAGTTTAATTTTAAATTTCATGTAAACTATATTAGCATGTGAATTATATTAGCATGTAAATATTTAATGTAAATTATATTAGCATAAAATCTGACACCAGAAAAGCATATATGGGTTTTTGTTCCCTTTCAGTTTCACGGGGCTGTTTCCCTGCTTTCCCCACCTTGCCAAGCATAAATACATCTCTTGCTGCCTCATGAGGTGACTGTGAGACTTGAAGTACCCTCATAAAATGGATTTTAAAGCCTGATAATTATACAGCATGAAATCGGGCTCAGGCCACGTAGCCTGTTGTCAGGGGCTTCCAAGCTGGGCCTATAGGATTGTAGTCACCTGGGGACCAGGAACAGGACTCCCTGGTCTGAGAATGAGGGGATGGGCCCAGCTGGCCAGGGTAATGGATCCTGCTAACAAGGGCAGCTGAACTGAGTCCTGCTAACGAGGCTGCTGCTGGGCTGGGCCTATAGGAGGGCAAGGCCTATCCCTCTTGTTTGGGCAGTGTTGCTGCCTCCTTAGTGTGGGGTGATCAGGAGCATAGCAGTATTTTGGCAGGCATCAGGGTGAGGTGTGGGGTGTCTCCCCAGGGAAGGCTGTACTTCCAGGAGAGCCTTGGGATGCCCCAGAGAGTGGGGCTGGGTGAGCCCAACTGGTGGGCCCCCTGGATTGTTTGGTCCTGCCTGTGCGTGGCTTGGATGGGGGAATCCTATGAGGTGTCTGTCAGCACCCACAGGTAAGTGCTTCTTAATGTCTGGTTTGTAATCCTCTTTAGCACAAAATCTGTGTCTGCAAAAGGGGAAAAAGAAAGTTCTTGGGTTGGAAGGGTTGAGTCCATAAGAGATGTGGGTCAGTGAGTTTATAAGGTTATAATCGGTCTTACCTGCTGTTCTGTTTAAGCAAAATGAAGCCTTTTTTTAGAGCCCCTCTGCTGCACTTTGGGTTTGGGAAGGCCCTCCAATGCATCCCTGAAGCTAGGCACCTGAGTATAAGTGTTAATGTAATAACTTTGTGCTTGTTTCTATTTAAATTCCTTACCACCTCTGGCCCTGGGCAGAGCATGGCCTTGCTGGCCTGGCCTGTATTAGAGGCTTGCTGCAGTTCTGATATGTTACATTTTCCAGACTTGTGCTGCATGAAGGTTTTAATTCCAGACTTATATTGCATCAAGCTTTTAAGTTGTTAATAAATTATCTTGGAGAGGTATAGGACATTTTTTTTGTCTAGTCCCTGATCTTACCTCTGCCAGGCCCTGAACTCCCCAGGTGTTCCAATTTAAACAAAACTGGCTCTTGCAGGTGTTGGGGTGTGCAAATAACGTGCATCCTCCAGTGCTTTGTCAGCACAGTAGTACGAGGCTGTAGTCTGAGAAGTAACTTGCTGGGAAGGGGTAGAAGTAGTAGCAGAGCCATTTAATTCCTTTTAATGAGACTCCCGGCACACTTCTCCAGGTGCTCTCGTGTCAGGTCTTTGGAGATGTTGTGCCTTTGTGACAGGAGCATGCCGTGCTAAAGAGGATCTGCGGTGATAACAATAGGATGTCAAAATGAAGTGAAACAAGGGCAGGGCAATTTTATGGAGATGACATGACAGGAGGGAAGTGTGTGGGGGGAGAATTTAAACCGTCAGTACAGATTTACTGAAGGCTTTCCAATGTCAGCTAGAAGAAATGTCAGTACAACTGACTTGGCAATGTCAAGGTGATGGCAGAATGAAGTCCGATCAACTTGGGAAGCATCTCGTACTCTGGCTGCAGAGAGGAGCTACTGTCAGTAAAGATGATGTCAGGATAGTGATTATTTTGCGCATTGTGGTTTAAATAGGGCACTGTTTCTGTGGAGGTAATTTGAATTTAGCACAAGGTAGGGGAATACTTGTTCGAAGGTAAAAGCCTCAAAATCGTGGCTGCTTTCTGTGAGTTTTAAACAGCACCTCAAGCCTGCTGCTGGGAGGCAGGGTGTCTGGCTGCCCCAGGGACCATATACTATCTGCAGTGGATATAGCTGAGTGGATATAGATCTCAGCTGTGGCTCTGCATAACATGGGAGGCACATTTTAATTTCTCTCTTAAAAATTCTGCCTAGTGTATTTAAGGGCAAATGATAGAGCAGTGGAGAAAACTCATGTCACATGGAGATTGCAGCCATTAATTTAGGCACGTGAGATGGAGGTATTTCGGGATGAATGTGGTCACTAATGAAAACAAATGTCTGTGTGATATTGGTGAAATAACCAGTACTAAGACAGCTGTGTTGAAAGATGCTGGGTGTTGTAGGTGGCAGAATAAAGTGGTGGCAGAGGCTGTTTCCACCTCTTAGCTCTGCTTGAGGATGCTTGTGGAGTTGAGTGGAGTCCTGAGGAGTAACAAAAAGAAGTATAATGCATTATTGAAATGAAGATTTGGGCTCTTAGCTGTTCTGTAGTTGTAGGGTGTGGATCTGGTAGCAAATTGGTGCTGCACAGTAAATGGCAGGCCTGGGGCGCACAGCTCATCAGCTCTCTCTGCTGCCTCTCCCCACTGCTGAGGTGCTCTCAGGGATGCTGCCATGTGTGCTTTCCCTGCGATGCCATCGGCCAAGTGCTCCCGTGTCTGGCAGCCTTTCCCAGAAAGGATTTCCCTGTTAGCTAAACAATCGCACTTGCTCTCTGTGTGTCCTTTATCACAAAACAAACAAACAGGAAAAAAAACCCGTGCTGGAAGAGGCAATCTGAGGACTGGCAATCCAATGGTAAATCCCCTGTCTTTCCACACACACGCAGTGCCAGCTGTAGACTAATTAAACTCAATAGTTCACAGGTGTTCCAGGGAATGACTAGCGCAAGAGCACTCTCCTCTTTAGGGCTCGTTAACATCTTTTTCAGAGCTCTTTAAATTTCATACACCAGCAACACTGAGCTAAACCAGATGAAAGATAGCAGGAAGGGACTTGAGCTATTAGGAGAGTGCTCTCAGTGTTAGTACAGGCTATATCCCCGCTCAGTTCAACAGCTTATGCATTTTGATGGGTGAATCTCTTGGAGACCAGTGAAGAAGGAAATCTGCTTTCCTAGAAACATTCACATTCCTGTAGCCTAATGAAATTCTGGTCTCTGGATCTTGTTGTGCAGTCTTACACGCTATGAGGATGCCCTCGGTCTGTATGCACACACACAGGGGCAACAGAACAAGAAAGTCACTGGGCAAATGAAACAGATTTAGCTACTTCAAGTGTTGTAATACCTTCCCAGGGAGAAATAAATAAGAAGCAAGGCTTCCTCCAGACCTCCCTGCTCATTGGGTCTTTCTCTGGGCTTTGACCAATCTAATGCTAATTTCTTTAGACTCTGGTATTCTTTAGAATCTTTCGTTAGTATTATAGAACTGGACTGCTTACCCATAGGCAGGTTTAATATCACATGGTCTCAGCAACAAATGCTTCCAGTTTCAACCTGTTTTCCACTGACTTTGCTGCTTAGCAAGAGTTCAGATTTTACCAGTTGGGTCTGGCTGGATTAGTTGATCTACTCACCTTCAGTCATGTTTCTTTTGCCTTTTTTTTGTCTCTTTTACAGAATTGAATTTTTTGTAAGCTCTCTTATTGGTTTAAAGTGATACAGGAAAGGAGATTTTTAGTGGTGTTTTCCCAGGTTCCTTTAAAATCACCTCTCATAGTGCTGGACCACACTCCAGTAAGTCTAGTGTGCAGCTTGTGTTCTTAGAGAGAAAGCTCTTGGCTGGAAACAAGGCAGAAGTGCCGTGCTCAGACCAGGCAGCCTGGAGAGAGGAGCTACTGTGCCGCAGTCAGCTGGATTAAAACAAAATACTTTTATCCCACCACTGCTACACTGATATACCCAATCCCTTGTATGCTTTACTGCCCTGCCTCAGTCACACACTTTTCCAGCAGACTGGGATTGTTCATGTGTGGACACACCAGGCAGAAGTGTTGCTGCTTTAACAGTCACAAATTGAAAATAATCCCTAGATTTCATGGCTCTTGTCAGATTCTTCCGTTTCTTCCTAATGATATTTTCAGTTGTATTCCTTTACACTCTTTCCTAGACAAGAAAGCTACAGTGATTTACCTAAATCTTAAAACAGATTTATTACTGGTTTATGCTAAAGTGATGTAAGAGATCTCTGAATAAAAATAATATTCCTGACATGAGGAAATGGCACCAATTTAATGAAATAATTTTCTCAATCAATCCTATCCCATCAGTACAATTTTATTGTATGGATAAAACCTTATTTAAACCACTACAACTTCTGGTGTGGCTATGAAGAGGAAAGAGCTTTAATCCTACTAAATGTGAGATCTGTGGGGAAAATAAAATTTGTGCTTTCAAGTAAAAAATTATATTCAAGGGCAGTTCAGTCTAAAAATCTTTTTAATAATTCTTCTCTTTTCTGTGGCATTCTCACTGCTAGATCTCATAGTGCTTCGGAGAAGGAATTACTAGCTTGAGTATGTTGTGTACTTGAGGAAACTGAGGTAGGGACTGAAATCATAGAATCATAGAGGTTGGAAGGGACCTCAAGAGATCATCAGGTCCAACCCCCTGCCAGAGCAGCTCCCCAGCTCATATTGCACAGGGTGGCGTCCAGACGGGGCTGGAATATCTCCAGAGATGGAGACTCCACAACCCCCTGGGCAGCCTGTCCCAGGGCTCTGGCACCCTCACTGGGGAAAAGCTCTTCCTGTGCTCTAACTTGCAGCCATTGCCCCTTGTCCTGTCTCCACAGAGCACTGAAAAGGGGCTGCCCATTTTCCCCTGCATCCCATCCTTCAGATATTTATCAACATTAAGAAGGTCCCCCCTTAGTCTTCTTCTCTCCAGGCTGAACAGCCCCAGCTCCCTCAGCCTTTCCTCAGAGGGGAGATGCTCCAGGCCCTTCATCATCTCCGTAGCCTCCTCTGGACTCTCTCCAGGACATCCCTGTCTTTTTTTATCCCAGGGAGCCCAGAGCTGGCCCCAACACTGCAGGTGGGGCCTGACCAGGGCAGCAGAGCAGAGGGGGAGGATCCCCTCCTTTGACCTGCTGGCCACACTCCTCCTGATGCCTTCCCAGGATCCCATTGGTTCTCTTAGCCACCAGGGCTATGATATTTCAGAGTTTACTGTCTTGGCTATGGAAATCTGCAAGTAGGAGTCTCCCAATCCAGTAGTCTTCCCACCAAAGCTGTGATGCCTCCCCTGAGTTCTGCTTGGTTTCCAGAGTACTCAGCTGAGGTGAGTCTGAACTTCCACATTTAGCACTGGATGAATGGTTTGGATGAATCTGATCAACTTAAGAAAAGCCCAGTGTGTTTGCCTTGAGGTGATGCTGTTTACAGAAGCTGCTGTCTCAGAGATTGTGGGAAAAGCAGCAGGACAAGTATGTATTTTCATAAGGTCCTAGGATTTGATTTGCTACTGTTTAATGACATTATTTTGTGAGTTAGAGTAAAAAAAGGTGTGGTGTACAAAGCTGAAAATGTTAAGCAAAGAGTGTGCTGAGTACAAGAAATCCTTCCCTGACCCCAGTACCACACATCCCTGGGCTTCATTGCTTGTGACATTGATTTGAGGGTATTTAATGAAGAAGTAGACTTCATAGTTTCTGTGTTGGAGACTTCTCTGTGGCTGGCATCCAAAAGCTCATTTGTACACTAGTTCTGAAGTTAAATAAATTATGTGACAATCAGTGTAACACTGAGCTGAAGCACTAATGTGATGGGGAAGTTCTTTACCAAAGAAACTGTTTTTAACCATTCCCTCATCTTGGAAAAAAAGGGGGAAAAGCAATGTAGTGTTACTCAGTGGTATTTAACAAGGGTGAAAAACCTGGGATCTCACTGTGTGCAGGGTATTTTTCAGTGGCTAATGGTAGAATTCCCATTACTTTAAAACTAAATGAGCAGATCTGCTGTTGAGGAAAATACTCATTAGAAAAGGAAAGTTTAACTGAGTTCACAGGTAATTTTAATCTGATTTTTAAGGTAACTTTGATTTATCTGTATGAGTGTTTTGATATGTGTGGGTAGTGACCCCAACTTATCAAGTAAGATTTCTTCTAAGGTGTTTAAAATGTTTTTCTACATTGAATTTTGTGGGTGCACTGTTTATGAAGACTAGAAATGGGTCAGCATGTCAAAAGAGGTTGAAGATGGGAATCCCTTTTCTTCCTCCTCAACAAAGAAATGGCCTGATGTTTTCACCCCTAGCAGCAATGCAAGACACTTACTTTTGAAAGAACGTGGGTGGGTTCTCTACATATACTTTTATATCTTTAGTCCACATCTTGTCTTCTATGTAAACCTTGCATGCACGTGATCCCCTCCCAGTTACTGGGTTACACTAGATAGTGTATTAATGTTTTGCACTCAGCAAGAAACAGATTGGTTTTACAACGAAGTGTAAGGTTGTTTTCCAATGGGTGATTCTGACACTGACACTTTGCTGTTTATAGTTTTATTTTTTAAACACTGTTTTCCAAAATGAAACTCTCAAACTTGAGATCCCATTTGTTTTGCAGGTGGGTGTCCTTTTCCTGGTTTAGATTTAGTGATACATCTTGATCAAGGTAGTTTTTAAGTTGATTTTTTTTTTTGTAAATTAAAGAATTGGAATAATTAAAGAATTGGAGCTTCCATCTCAAATTGGATGTTTCTGATGCCTAAATGTGAGTTCAGATACTTCAGATAATCATCTACTTGATCGGTGAGCCTCTCTCTTTGGTAGAAGACTTGCTTTCATGAGATTGGCCTGAATGTGTACTGGGTAGTTGTAAAGATGCATGTGGGCAGACTTTGGGAAACTTGGGGATTCTGGTATTAACAGAGCAGCTGAAAATTGCAGGTGCCCAGATTCAAGCTCCAGACAAGCTATGTACAGTATAGACAAGATTTTTTCACTCCCCTTCTTTTCTAAGCCTATTCTACATACTCATCTGAATATAAGTAGTAATTATTTTCCCTTAAGGTGAAATGCATTAAGAATCACATGATGTAACACAGCTTCTGAACTCCTTATCTATAGAGATAAAAGCTGATGTTAAGGTGACTTTTTCTTCAGTAGTAGTTTCAAGATTATCTCTTACCCCTTAGGAGTTAACAGGGAGTGCGAGATCTATGTCTGTATGTGATAAAATTAATTCCAGCATAAGATGAGACTAAAGCCCAAATACTTGGAAGTTTAGTCTCTTGATTTTATTTCTTATGAAACTGAATCATCTTCTTCTGAATTCAAGGAAAGAATACAGTACTGAGAGATAACTTCAGTAGTTTTCTCAAAGGGAAGAGTCAAGCTCTTCTCTGAAGGCCAAATTATTTCTATCTAACTGTTAAATAAATCCTAAAGCAAATATCAGCAGCGCTGTACCACATCCAAAGCAGTCCCCTGTTCTGAATGAGCAGAAACTTGTTACTTTCTATATAGCTTTATGCTTTTGATTTTGTAGCAAATTGTGTATTTAATGTCAACCCCCACTTTTTAAAGTGCCTGGTAACTTTTGGATGTTGCAGGGTATAAAACCAGTGGGTTGGCTGGGCTGGGGTGATTGTTTTTGTGAGCTCAAGCCATCAGATGCAGTGGCAGTGTTCAGGCCTGTTCTCTGTGGGTTTGGATACCATCCCCATTTGGAGGGGCCTGGCTGTCGGTGCGGGAGCTCCTGACAGAGAGGAACTGCATGCAGAAGGGGGAGAGCATCCCGATGGCCTCGTTCAGCTGGTGTTGCCAGGGAGCGTGTCCCTACACCCACAGAACTGCTGACTTGCTTGGAGGCCGTGTCAGCCTGGCAGTTTGATTTGTGTTGTGACTAACAGGAAAATAAGCAAAAGCAGGGAGAAGGCCCTCCTGTTCTTGACTGCATGTGGGTGTATTTGTGTGGAAATGAAGTGCCATTTCTTGACAGATTTTTTTTGTTCCTTCATCAAACAGAGGGCAATATACCTGCTTTTAAGTGATTCTGTGAAGCTGAGCTCCACATCCCTCAGCCATCCCCTCCACAGCTCTGCGTGCTGTTTGGGTCCTGTCTGTGGTCACACATGGTGGCTCTGTTTTAGTACAAGTATCTGTTGCTGCCTCTAACTTTCCCCTTGACAGGTCTGGTTTCTTAGCTGCAGCACCAAGAGTCAAGTCTGCCATTACCTTGCATGGCTTTGACTGGCTTTTTGGCGTTCCCTGGCCTTGGTGTCTGCACAGTTTCTTACATCTTCTCACTCCCTTCTCTGGGGGCGAAGAGTGGCTACTAGCATTTTTTTCCTCCTAAATGTGATTCCCAGAGGTGCTGTGACCATCGCTGATGGGCTCGGCCTTGGTCAACACCGACTCCGGCCTTGAGTTGGCTGGTGTTTGCTCTGTGGGGCCTGCAGAGGCCTTGTAGCTGCTTCTTGCAGAAGCCGCCCCTACAGCCCCTCCCAATTCTTCACCGCAACCCAGCCACGCAAAACTGCAACACGTTTATAAGATCTGTTGGCACAGTTGGATGGGAGTTGCTCTGGCAGTAGGCAGGGCTCGCACTGAGATGCAGCAGTCAGGGAACATTAGAAATGACAAGGCAAATATGCCCAGAAGGCTTGTTTTGATTATTGCTCTTAGGTTTTTTTGTCAGCCTGTGGATCAGCAGCAGAACTTTGATAAGCAAAAATCCTCAAGATGCTTTTTATTAAGGTGAATTCCAGTTTCATTCCACATAGCAGAACTTCAGTTGTATCTTCCTGTGAATAGGAGTTGTCTCTTCTCCTCTGCCCTGATGAGTCACTGCTACAGTTCTCGCCTTGTCCTGTTTCACAGGCAGCTGCACTTCTATTTTGGGAAAACTGTTATTTTGGGGATCCTTCTGGATGAAAGGCAGGCAAACTACCACTATTAGTTATCCTCTGAAGCCCCAAAATATTACGTATTTTAATGCTGTTATATAATCTGAAGGATTATAGGTGGTTTATGACCCTCTATAGTAGCCTCAAACACGAGACAATGCTGTGAAATAGGAAAGGGGAAAATACTTTGCAGCACAGTTTTTTAAATTAAAAATACTTCAAATGATCTTGTCCCAATTTCCCTGCAGATTAGTTAGGAGATTCTCTCAAGTTTTCAAAATGCCAGACAAAGAACAAAATTATTTTCTGTGGTGAAAGTCATGTGTTAATAAGGGAAACATGATACTGGTTTTCCTTTATGCCAGCTCCTTGCTCCTGGTGATGCTGTGCATCTGACCTGCAGGTCAGGATGGCAGTTGAGGATAATGCAGTTAGGTTTGCAAGTAGAGGAGGGGTTTGCCTGGCTATTAGATGACTGTAATTTGTCATCCCACAACACATCTGATTGCACTGAAACAGGCTCAGTTATTGTGGTACATTCACCTCTCAGTGAACTTTGAGGTGTTTGTGACTGACCTCTGGGCAGCTCGAGGAGTTTTTCCCCACTTTGCTGTACTGTATCTCTCTGGTGGGGTGGATGTTGTAAGCCAGTCCTCAGAGTTGGCTGATGGGCTGGAAGAGAAATACCTGGCATGTCTTGTAATATGGGCATAGAGAAGGGTGAGGGTTTTGTTTTAAATCTGTGCCACTTGTAGTGATAGATTAATGGAGATGTTGGTCACCATCCTGACAAGGCCGTTACCTTGCTGGCCACATTCAGCTGAAATATGTTTCATTGCCTGTGTGTGCTCTGGCGAGTACAGTTCTTGCATGCAGAGAAAGGAGCACCTCTGTTTCTGCTGAAATTCCTCATTTTGAGGTGGCTTACAAGGCAGAAGTTGGAAGCCATCAGTTAAAACTACATTCCCGTAGTGCCCTTTGTGCCAAGCCTCTCAAGGTACTTAGGAAAATACTGGAAGCTGTACAGCACGGAATAGCATTGGCACATCACTCAAAAACAAACCTCCCACCTAGATTTGAAAACTGAAAATTTACAAGACTGATTACTGAGCCTCCAGTCCCAGCAAAGGAGTTTAAAAAAGGACCAAGTTACATGAGGGCAATTTGGAGTGTTCTTCAGTGGTGGGGATGACGTTTCCATAAGGGCTGGTAACTTCTCTGGAATCTTTCTCTCTTATGCCAACACACCTTCCTTTTAACAGCTTGGGCCATGGGATTGAATTTCTCTTCAGCAGCAGCACAATGAACCTTCCTCAGTTCTTACACCACCACCCCCCCAAGTTTCTGCCAATGTGATCCTGATCTGGAGATAGCAGCCCCAAGCTGAGGTCTCACTTGCTGCACAGTATCTTTCCTTCTGATAGTTTGAGAATGCAGCTCTCTACCTCCCCATGCTGTATACAGGAAAAAATGTCTCATTCTTTTGTAAAATCCTGGATGCCCCAAGCTGTATGTGTATATTTACAGCTAAAGATAACTGCCTTGCAGACATTTCCATTGAAACTCTTTGTGCAGTCGTGGTATAGTGAATCAAACTGATGAGACTTCTTGTGAGCCAAGTAGGTGAGGTGATCTTCTCATGATAAACCCTTCTAGCCTGAGTGGACACTGCTGAAGGCAGTTTGGATATCTGATGTGAATGTCAAATTACAACTAATAGGTGTTGCTCATAATAATCCTAGTACAGAAATCTAAGTCCTGTGAGAAAAGTTAAACTAGTGAAGACTTCTTGGTTTTACTGCTATAACTTATGATAGTGTCATCTAACAATGCTTTTAGCCCATGCTGTTTTCTGAAAAGGATGTGGAGAGCAGTCAGGCTTTGGGATCCTGCGGGCTCTAGATGTAGCTAAGAGACCAGGAGAGAGCTGCTTCTCTGTGTGAAAGGCTGCAGTGGATGATGTTGTCTCAAGAGAATCAATGTTTCCCTGATAGTTTACAAACATTAACTTTTTCCCCATGGAGGTGGAGAGCCTGGTGTGAATCCACTGGCAAGGAGTTGTTCTCAGTTGGTTCTGTAGGAGTAGTCTTCTGGCTATCTACAGTGACATCTAGGGAAGGGGAGGTTCTTGCATGTTTTGAGTATGTGTTTTCACTACTCTTGGAGAGCGAGAGAAAATGACTGCTTTGGGGTTGTAGGTTGAAGGCAGCAGAAGAAAGCCATCTATCTCTGCAAGGGGAAAGAGGAGAGATTAAAAGGAGAGTGAAAAAACTAGATATTGGTTCCTGTTAAATACCAATATCCTGGAGAACAGCTACACAGAGAGTTGACAGAAGGTGTTCAAACCAGTGACCTCAGTGATCCTGGTGTGACAGAAGTGAAGGTAGTCTGTCACTGGAAGCCATGAACTTCTCCCCATGGCTGCAGGGACGGTTCAACCATTGCTCTTTGGCAAAAGCCAAAGTTGTCTGATGTGTGGTGTCCTGCACCTTTGAACAAGCTAATTGCTCCCTAAATAGTCATTTGACCTTCATCATCTTAAAGTCCTACCATGAACGTTTTGAATGGCTGTGGAGCCACTTTCCTCAGGATGAAAGATTGAATAACAGTTTGGGTAAGTCTGATGGCAGTAGGGATTGATAAGCCTCTTTTTTTTTTTTTCTCTATTTTTCTTCTTCTTTTGGCAGGGCAAAATGAAATTACAGAACTTGTGAAAGTATTTTGTGGAAGCCAAAAGTGTAAGTCTAACAAAGCAATACAAAGGTATTAGACCTTTAGGAAGGTTAGTATCTCTTAAATATGATGATCTGAATGTAGTTTCCAGCTCTGATGGTTCATAAATTGCTGGTCTCTGGAACCTAAGAGAGAGGACCAAGGGAAGAGTCACCTTAAACACTCTGGTTCTTTGCCTGGGTAACTATGAGATGCTGCAGAATGGGGTGAGGGGAATGTTGGTTAAGCAAGTGGCGGAATGCTGTTGTTTCAGCAGACTTCATCTTGCTGTAAATTAATCCTGTGGGTCGTCATTAATCCCCGATCTCCCCACTAACATGCTCTCAGAATTCATGCGTGCTTGTGGCTTTGCACGAGCCACAGCCACAAACAATGGCCAGAGAAACCAGGCATTGGTGTGGAAAGGGAGGGACTGAGCTGAATTGGTGGTGGTGCCAGTGACAGGACAATGTCCACAGAGGCTGGGTAATGCCACATGAGAAGAGGGTTTGGTTGGTTGGGGAAGAAAGCTCTTGTATGTCCTTCTGTCCCTCTGAAAGTTCAGCTGAAGTCCTGAGCCCCTGGAAGGGCTGTGGCATGCCAGGAAAGTGTCAGCAAGGCTCATTTTGGCATTTATATATGAGGACTAAGCACAATCCTCCTCCTATTCCAATGAGCTGCCTTTGCCAAGAAAAATCATTTGCAGCTCTTTCTCCCTGCTGTAGTGCTTCTCCAGCAGGCCTGGCTTGTATTGCGTTAACCCCTTGAGCACCAGCACGTGCTGCAAGGCAGAGCAATGCCTTGTGCAAGTCTTGGCAAGTACTCCCATGTGTAAACCAGCTCTGAAGTAGACTGAAACGTTGTCTGGCAGTTAGCTTTTCTTTTTCATCAAGTCTGTTCCTTAGGGCTGCTGCTGCTTTTTTATGTTTTTCTTCCATTCCTGAGGCTGTAGTGGAGGAGCAGGAGGAGGAGAAGGCTTGGGAGGAAGTGCATTTTCTGAGATCTGCTTACTTTAGTGTGTGGAAGGAGAGGGAAAACCGAGCAGGGAAATGGCTAGGTGGTTTGAACCTTGCTCTGTTGTGTTGTCCATCATGATGCTGAATCAACAGCACAGGAAGGCTGCTGGTGTGATGTGCTTTAAAGAATTGCTCACCTGCAAGTTCAAAAGCAGTTCTTCCTCTGTTCCCTCAATAAAGCCTCAAAGAATAGGAGATGCCTGTGCTTTTTATTATGTACACTTCAGCTCTTGCAGCGTTGCATATATGCGCTTTTACCTTTGATCATCATTTGGGGAAGTTTGCAAGACAGGTTTAGTTCTGTGAGAAATGGATGTGCTGTTTGGAATGAGCAATTTCTTCCCTCCCTCTAGTTGCTAGCTGAATTTTAAGTTTATCACCATTCTGTGTCCTTTGAGCTGAAAGGCTGTTTCCTTTGTCTGTGTGTTAGCTTTACAAGAGAGCGTTGCCTTTGCCCTTTTGTAGAAACTGGGCAGCTGCTTTGCTGTGTCCTTGATGAGAGATGTAGCAATTCATGTTTCTCTACATATGAAGTTGAAAAGGACAATAGCTCATTTTGTCTGTCCAGTGTGGAGGGTGGTTTTTTTCCAAAGGGAAAGGAAAAGAAGTGAATTATGTTGTTTAAAAAAGAAAACCCAACCCCAAAAACATTTTAATAATGTAGTAGTCTAACCTTTATGCTAATTGCCCTCGGCTTCTAATGAAGCACTATAAAATTAGTCCTGTGAGTCTTCATTAATCAAATATAGGAGCTGGCGGTGTAGTGTTAAGACACTGTGCTACCTTTGCTCCCTGTGCAATGTTGACATTTGCTTACATTCAGAGTAGAAAGCAACCATATTTTTTTTGGTAGATCATTAGAATAATTAACTGTGTTTGGCTTTAAAAAAAAATTCTTTAAAAAAGATCCTTTTAATGAGGAAAGATGAAAACAGACAGGATAGATAAAGTCAAAAGAATCAAATTAAAATAGAAAAACTGACTGCTGGAGGCTTCCTTTGAACACAAGATTTATGTATGTTAATGGCAGCTGTTGGCAGGAGCCTCTGTACAGACACCTTGTTTGTTAATTGCAGAACTTCGAGCAGAAGCAAATAATTTTGGGGATCTTTGTTTTGTTTCATTTTCTTTTCCACACACGTTCTAAAACTCGCTACACCTTCTTTCTCTGAACCTGGTGCTTGTGATGGTAGTGTGTTAGGCACTGTTACACTCCCTGCTTGGGTAGGTATGTGAGTCCTGATGTCATGCTTAGGCTGTGAAGCAGATCCCCCTCTGCAGACTGCTAGCACCCAGTCTCTGCTTTGGTGATGTTTTGCTTAAGCTCTCAGAGTAGGATTTAAGAAGCACATTGGTCTTTTGATACCTCCTAAGTTCATGACAAAAAAGTGCTTAAAACCCCTCCTCTCATTAGAAGCAGCCCTAAAAGCTCAGAATTCAGAGTTTTCAGCAAGACCCAAATCTTGGTGCTCTAGACCAGAATCTCATCCACATCTGCGTTCACTAGAGGGAGGGGAAGGAATCTGGTGTTATGGTCCCATCTCCACTTCAAAAGCATTTCTGTCAAGCAGTATTTTCTGGTCCGTCTGCTGCCTAAGTAGAAACTGCTGTCTGCTATAAAAATGTTTCTGGGAAAAATGGCAATAGGGTATGATTTTGTGTTTAAGATGCTGGTGTAGCAGCTTTGAGTTTCTATAGGGTAATTATCGAAGCCGCGGTTGGCCAACCACAGCCAAGGAAGAACCGGGATAATGATCCTTTCTGTGCAACTGAAGGCAACTGTCGGTCCCCTTGTGCTTGGCTCTGTATAAACATGCAGGAGATGGCTCCTCTCTGGAGAGTTTAACTGGCAACACTATTAATATGCCCTTTCAGTTGTTGAGATGATCACTCTCATTTCAGAGTTCAGGGCTTAGTGGCAGGGCAGTATAGAGATGATTATACTGCTATTGCCTGTGTGTATGCGCACACACATGCATATTTGAAGATAAAAAATGATGATGGTCCGGTGGGGAATCGGCTCTTGGGAATCAGGGAGCTTGTGCTCAGTTCCTGTGTCTGCCATATGGTATTAGCAGGCCAGCTCTCCTTTTGCTTCCATTTTTCTCTCCCCATGCCACCTTTTCCACAGACAGAGTGGAGATGACTATATCCCTTTTTAATAAAAAAGATTTTGGCTATAACTTGATGTATGATTTTAAAATGAGCACTGTGATTCCCAGTGCTTAGAAATGACTGTGAATTTAGCTATTTAGTCATAAAGGAAGTTTGATTTCCACCCCCAGCCCTCTGGGAAAAGCCTCTCTTCTCTTCCATCTCCCCATTTCGAGCTGTATGCTTGTTTTCAGATAAATCACATTTTGTTCCTGATCTGTTTTCAAGTGTGTTCCACCACCTCTCTCATTGCCCGGTTTACAGCTCTTCTTTGCCATTTCCATTCTGCCTTTCCAGAGAGCTCCGTAAAACTTGTTTCCCCTTATGTGTCTTCTGAAAAGCATTAAAGCAGGGTAACCCTGTGCTTTGACAGCCTGTCGTGCAGGATATACGAAGGTGAGGGAGCCATTCTTGGCAGGAAAAATGCTCTGTCTCCTGCACTGAAATTCTTCTTAGGAGCTTCAGCAACCCAAAATAGCTGCCTACAGAGGACTCCTACAAAAGTCCTGCTTAATCCTCAGATTCTTTCACCCCCCAGCTTGATGTAACCTCCAGTTTAAAACTTTCTTCTTTGCCAACCAGTGTTATTCTCTTCCCTTTCACTCCTGCTGGAATCAAGTACTGCAAACACAAATGACTAGTGGAGAGTGGCCTATGATTGTTTGTGAAATTTAAAAAGGAAAAAAAAATGTCTCAAGATCAACCATATGCAGTGGTGCTCTTATTTCAAAACCCATGCAGTCGGCAGATGAAATATGTGCTTGGTTGGATTTCCCACAGGGTGCAGTGCTTGAGAGCTGAACGCTGGAGAAAGCCCCCCGAGAGAACCCCCCAAGAAAACCCCAAGGTCTGTGTGTGTTCATCTCCCACATGCCATGCTTGAAAGCTTTTCCTGGTAGAGAGGGTGATTTACATAAGGAGCAGTCATCATTCTTCGCCACTGATCGTTCCTTATGTATATGCAAAACCTCACTGATGAGGAGTGTGGGATTATATTTCTGTTAATTACAATGTTCTTTCTGATCCTCTGGCCAGTCAGAGGGGGTTTGGTGAGGGTTAGATGGCTGTGGAGCGAGAGGCTCTGCCTTGAATTTCTAAGCGCAGGAATAAGCTGTCAGTGGCGACGTGCTGCGGTGGCGCAGGTTCGGGGCTTTGGCTGATGGACAGATTGTGTACAGCCCTCTGACTGTAGCGAGCTGTAATAGTATGCAGCTCGCTGGCTTTGGCTTTGAATGACCCAACACTGCGTGAGATTAAAATTAGGCAGTGAATATATGCAAGTTTACAATGAAACGGGCTCCTGGGTGTCGCACACAAAGACGCGGAGAGGTAGATATGGATGGGGGAAGCGTGATTTAAAGCGCTGAAGACAAAGCCTGCAGCCATAGGCCTGGCTTCTAATCCCATCGCTCATACTGAGTTGTTATAAAATCCTTTGGCAGCACTTAATCTCTGAGCTTTAATTCTGTGTCTGTAGGGTGGGAGTGCGGATGCTTTATCCATACTTTTGTGAAGTGCTTAAAGATCAATAGAAACCAGTTCAAGGTATTATGGTTGTTAATGTAAATACTTGTTATATCACAATATCTCCAACATGTTTATTCCATGGAATATATTTATCCATAAAACTCTGTCATATTTATATACAGCTCCAAGCACCCTGGAAGCACCTAGGTGTTGATAGAACAGCTGCAATCTTTTAATACGTTCAATAAATACAAATGGATATAAACAGTATCCATCTGTCAGGCTCAGTTAGATGGTTTAAACATAAAGCTATTTTGTTCCTGTAATTGTATTTAGATCTGAACTGATAGAGGTTTGATTTTTTTCTTTGCATAGTGATAAGCTACAAATTCCTTTGAATTGCTTTGACTCCTGATTTATTGCGGTAAATTAAATAATAATCCGTTCTGCCCTGTTCCAACCCTCCTCCAAGAAAAGAAAGATGAAAACATAACTGCTGAGGCAATGAAGCATTCTGCTTACAGTAACCCACCTTTCCCATGCTCGTAAGCACCTGGGCCTGTGACCTCTGTGTTTACAAGATATTTATTGCTGCTTGCGCTTTCCTCTACTACAGAGTTATCACTTCAGTGCCTTGTAAAATTTGATTGCATTTAATAAATGTATTCAGCGTTCTTGCTGAGCTCGGTGGAGTGAAGTCTGACAATTCACCCTCGTTCTTCCCGTCCCGCGCACAGGCGCACACACCTGCCTAGCCTACATACCTTCCTACTTACGTACATTATTGCTTATGTCACATTGGAGGCAATTTTGGATGCATCTCAATTAGATCATTTTTCTAATTAAATAAGTGCTTGTGGTTGTAACGTGAGTATGTCTCTGAATACTGAGTAAGTGTGATTCACTGCAGTGATTTTTTTCTTTTCCCAACTTCCGAGTGGTGTTTGCTTCATAAAACCTAGCTTCTGGCGTGGAGGCATCTCATTACCTTCCCCATTCTGACCTTTCAGGCTGATGTTAGCCAGATGTTCTCAGCTCCCTTCTTTGCCACAGACTTCCTGTGTGACATCAGGGAAATCATTCGGTCTAGCTGCACCGGTTCTCCATCTGTAAAACAGTTACTGTAACCCTTACCTACTCCGTGGAGCTTTGTAGAGCTGAAGTTTTGACCGCATGTGGAACTCTACTCTGTGGTAGAGGAATGTTTGAAAACCTGCAGTGTTCTTTACCTCCTCCTCATCACCACCAGGTACCTGAGTGTGGGGTGGTAGTGAAGTAAACGTTGCCTTTCTCATGGCAGAGGTGGCCTTTGATTTCTTTCTCTTTTTGTGTCCGAGCAGCTCTCCTTAAAGAAATTATTTGACAACATAGAAACTCCTCTTTGTGCAGCGGAGAGGATTTAGGTACCATTTCCTTGGCATGGCCTCTCATGAGTCTGTTCCCTGCCAAAGCAAAGTTTTCACTGTTCAGTTTCTGCTGAAACTGTGTGAGGAGAACATACAGACACCTGCACACAGGGAGGTGTTTGGTGATGCTTCTGTTCTCTTATTTTTTAGCTTTACTTTGTGGGGAATATCTTTCCCAACTGGCAGACATTGGGGATTTGGTTATCAGGAGTTCTGCTGCTTTGAGACTGATGGAAGCCTTATTGGTGTGGCTGGAGCATTTATTGGTGCCCTGCAAACCACTGAGCTGCAGTGTATGGGTTAATGTATCCTCCTGGGTTCTAAGGAAGCTGAAATAACTGTAAAAATCTCACTGGGCATAAGTATTTTTCATTCTATGTGTATAAAGATGAGAAGGGTTTTTCTAATTGAGAAAAATAACAAATAACAAAAGTTTTGGTCAAATGCAGTGGAAGAGATTCTTGTCTCTTCTTTCTTTTTGCTTTGTATGTGTGTATCAAAGGCTTCGTCCCACCACATCTTGCTTTTGATTATTACTAAAACAGACGATTGAGTCCATCCAGGCCAGCCTATGCTTGTAGTGTGATTTATTGGCTGTCCAGCTCAGGATGTGTTCAGTAACCGGTGCATCATCAGAGAAGCCACTTGACACTGGGCCGTTCTGTTGAGCTGTGTTGTCAGAGGGATGGATCAGCCTCTGAGACCTGAGAGCCACATCTGTCATCAGTGCAACTTCACATCAAACTTATTTACCTACCCAACAAGGTTAATTGCTTGTCCATTTTATAGAATTTGCATTAGCTCTTTGAAGTCTGGTAGGACTGGTTGTAAGCAAATAATAGCTTGGGGTAGTGTCACTAAATAACAAATATGGATATTGGGATAGTGTGGTGGGGTTTTCCCCTTGCCAGAGTTTAATGCGCAGATATGGTTGGGGGAATTCAGGTGGCTGCTTTGAAAAATCTGTCTTCCAAAAAGCACTGGTGTAACAGAGAACAGCAAACAACAACTGTGTGGTGGTACAGTGTAACCTGCACTTAAAGCCTGACTGTTGTGGACAGCTTTGATTCAAAGTTGCTTCAACCCGTCTCCAAGGGCTTCAGTATAGATCTGACAAATGTAATTGATGGCAGCTGTTACAATTTACAAATGTGTGGAGGCTACGTTTTTGTCATGGAGCCTGGCCCTTAATAATCAAAATTCCACGGACTTTCCAGCACTCTGGAACATGAAAATGTCAGAATTGCATTTGAAAATAGGTGATAGGCCCTCAGAAGTACTTTCTCCTAGTGACTGGCCGTTTCTTGCTGACTTTCTCTCTTTTTATACTTTTAGAACATAAGTCTTGCCTGTTTCTTTAAAACCAAGTGTTTAACGTGGCTTTTCAGGGAATTATTATTGGCAGCATCATTCCACAAGGATAGAGGGAATGTAGAAGATTAATGAGGAAGTTAAGACAAAGTGCCTAAACCAGAGGTTAAAGGAATCAACCAAACTTTAGAATATTCATGCCAGTACACCAGGATGTAAAACTCTGTGTTCCTGAAATCTGAGTCTGCAGCAGTTCTCTTCCTGATGACAGCAGGAGGTTTGCATAGAGATTATGGCCTTTATGTAGTAACTATGGTTTTATTATTTATTCAGTTGTATTGTCACATTCAAAGGGAAGGTTTGCTGCTTGTTTGACCAGCACCAATTCTGACCTTGTTTCTCTCCTGTTCACTGTGTGTCCTGCTCTGTTTGTGTTTGTTTTGCTTTCCATGCTGGGACTACGTGTTTCTGTCTGTCATATGCTGAGAATATCCCTCCAAAACCCTATTCTGTCTGCAAAGTGGAATAATTCCAGTTATCCTCCATGCCATCCAGCCTGGAGGACAGCTTTGTCTCTGCCTCAGAAGCAAATATTTTAAAGCAGCACCAAAAAAGCAGCAGCTGGGTATTTCTTAACTGGTTCTGTGGATACTCTGGTGTTCAGAGCTGTGTGTCACCACAGCGGTCTCCCCAGGGAGAATGGGTGGTTTGAGGCTCCTCTCCTCAGCACACTCCTCATCTTCAGCTGTTTTAAAGGTTTTCACGTCTTTAGGGTTCACACACTGTGTCTGGCTGTTAAAATAGGTCTGGTTTCTTTAAAGGCATGAAGGGAAAAGGAGTAGTAGACAGAGCCTAGGGAGATGGAGCCAGATGTTAATATGAAGATGTGGCAGCTAGAGACAAAACGTAAAGCTGTCATGCTCTGGACTGTGCTGATTAATCTTGCACTTAAAGCAAATATTCCTGAGTAAACAAGAAACTGCACTCTTTTGTGCAAGATGTCTGTTCTAGCAATTAGCTAAGTAGTGAGCAGTGAGCCCTTCCTGACCCCTTACCTGAACTGTGCAGGAAGATATTAGTGCTTCTGCACACAAATGTAGCGTAAGCAGCAGTGATGGATAGCTGACAACCTCTGTCTGCACGGCTGTGTCGTGCTTCCGCAGTAAAAGCTGGGGAGGGATGGGAAGCCTGGAGAAGGTGCAGATCTGTTGCTGTTGTTTGCATGCAGCTGTACAGAGTCTCTTCCTACACTTGAGAAAGAAACCTGTTTAGCCCTGACCTTATCGAATAAACATTGATTCAAGGGGAAATATGTCCCTCTTAGATTTTTCCCTTTGACAACCAGCAGAAATGCACAGACACACTGTGAGCTCCTTTGAGGAATCAGTGAGAATTTGTGATTCTTTTTCACTTCTAAACTCCACTATTAAGTATCTATTTCCACTGCTGCCCCCCGGCCCTTTCCCTTGCCCAAGACTACTGCCCTGCTTTCATTTTGTCCTCCTTTTCCCTGTCAAGGAATATTTGTTTTTAGGACCTTTAAGACTGGCAGGACTGAAAAATTAAGTCGTCATTTTGTCTGCAAACCTGCTCCTGTGTCGATGGGCACAGGGCAAGCTCCCTGCCAGTGACTTCAGCCCATGTCTCGGAGGATCTTCCCGCTGTAGGTGCGAGAGGTAATTCACATTCAATGCCCGTCTCTCCCTGTTCTCTTGAGCTGCCAATTATACAGCATTGTGTCAAGTTAGATCTGGGGGTATGTATATAAGGACCACAATTAGCTGGCGCTGGGCTCAGAAACGCTGCGGGTACTGACAGTCAAACCTGCCAGTGAGACGAATCAAGTGGGGAAGGACAAAACAATCTGGATGCAATTAGACTCCTTCCTGCCTTCTCCCACAACCCCTTTCAAACACGGAAATGTGCATCTTTCTTCGAGGCTGAAAAAGTTTGGGCTCCATCCCCCATCCTCTCCCCACCTCCCACTCCTTTCTCTACATCTGCACTTGTGCTTTCTGGCAGGGAAGAAGAATCATTCGATCCCATGGGGAATTGTTCCCGCAGTGTCTCTGGCTCAGAGCGTAGCTGGAGGTGGTGGATCTCCCAAGGGAAATTTCTTCTCGTGAGGTTTATGGCTCAGTTTTGCAGGGAAAACTTCATCCGTTCAGAAAAGCAGATAGAAGTTGAGAAAGCTGTTGGAAATGCACCTCCTGTAAACTTTTCCTTGCACCCCTGCTGATTAAAACATAGCCTGCTTCTTTTTTCTGTGTCCCCCATAAAAGATACGTGGGGTGGAGCTCATCTGTCTAGAGGAAAGGAAGGCAGGATAGCGAAGACTTCATTCTCTTCCTCTGTCTTTTGATCCTCCTGTGTCAGTTGAAGGTTTTAGAAATTATTAAAAGCTTCATGCAGTGTGAATGCTTTCAGAGGAGACCGAGCCAGCAGAACTAAGTTCCAGTTGTATGGTTTCTCACAAGCTCAAGACTGGGATATTAAAGACCATCACACTTATCAACATGGTCAGGAGAGTGAGGTGAGCCTAGAAGTGGGTTGACTTCTGCACGTTTCCAAAGCCTTGTTTTAGACCTTCTCTTATCAGCTTTTTAGGTGATATTAAAGTGAAACTGGGGAATAGAATGCTGATCGAGGCAGGCTTTCTGTGATGCAGGATTTATCAACACAAAAGAAGCTTCCCTGCTCTGTAAGTGGCCAAGAAATAGCTAATACCTGGCATGGAGGTATAGTTTATTCAATTCCTCTGATTAAGAAAACCTTATCCTTTCCCTTCATTCTTCCTGATAGGCAGCAATCACCTGTCACTCCTCCTTATATCCTCCACACTGAATGAATGCTTCAACTTTGGTAGTGAGTAATAACAAGAACAACTTTGCACTTTAATGGAGTCTGTCATTGCCAGAGTGCTTAAACTCACAGCTAACTGCCACTGTGTAAGACTAATTGTACAAGCATGGAAACCAAAAGACTGACACTAGTAAAACCTGTAGTCATGAATCCTGCTTTTGATGAAGGATCCACTGTAAATTGACCAGCCACTCTTTTTCCTAGTAGAAAAAAAAAATGTTGAGATGGGAAGGAAGCTCTTTTTGTGAGGAGTGCAGTCTTTTATCCTAGTCTCTTGGATTACTGAGTCCTAGTAAAACTAATCTCTAATGGATTACATTCCTACCTCTCCACCCACAAGGTATCACTGGTTCAGTCTCAGGAGCAAGTATAAACCCCCAGCAGCATTACAAACTTGTAGGGAGAAAGCTCTTTCAGCCATCAGTTTTTTCTTGCTTGAGGATAGGTTGCAGCCAGTTTAAAATAATCGGCCACTTTCTCTGCTTTACATGTTCCATCACTGCATCCTGCAGAACAAGGCAAAGTCTTGGGAATCTGCTGGCACTGCCAATGTTTCCTCTAAACAGTGTGGAGAAAACAGTCTCTTCATTCTGAAGCAGCATCAAAAGAGCTGTCATGTGTGTAATGCCCTGTCTTCCAGCGTGCAGTCTCTGAATGTGAGATTCACTTTATCATAATACAATAAATCATGTGAGAAACACGCACTTGGGGGCTGAACAGGATTGTGTTTTCGTTAGGATCTGATTGCCTTTTTCAGCAATCCTTTCTCAGGCATAACTCCCAGTGAAGCCAAGGCTCCTTGCAGACACTGCAGTTTCTGGGGCTGCAGCATGGTGGATTGGAAGAAGCTCTGTTCAGAATCAGCCTGACAATCCCATGTGTGGAAATATTAAAGCTGTCAACCTCCACTGACACAGGGACCCTGAACTGAGTTACACAGGCGTTCTCCCTTAGGGGGGCATCAAGATGTTGAGTTCATGTCTGTAGTACTTGCTGCAAAGTTCCTGGGTGGATTTTTTTTATGCTTTATGCTTCTGTTTCCTATCTGTAAATCAGGATTAGAAGTACCCCCATATCATCAGTCCCGTAGGCTGGAGGAGGAGTTGAAGACATTCAGCAACCTGTGGCTGGCTCAGCAGCTCTCACAGGTGTACGTCCCCTGTGCCTGGTTCATGTCACCTTGCAGTTCCCCTGCCAGCACAGCCCCCTGGCTTGTCCAGCTCAGGCATGGGAGTTTGCTGGGTACCTGTTCCTCACATCACAGGCTGGCCGTGCTGGCTACTGCTGGTGTGAACTGGAACTGCTGATGCATTTCATAAGGACTATCCAGTTTTAGAGGTTAGAGGAGTCCAAAGCATCTGCTTTATATTGAAGCACATCCTACTTATGTTGTAGTGGCTTGCTGTCATCCAAAGGTTTCGAGTGCTTTTTCTCTTTTTTTTTTTTTTAATCTCTTTTTGGGTGTGTCCCCCCCCCCTTCTATTTACTATCCATGTCTGGTTTTAGTATTTTGGAAAGACAAGGTGAATGACAAAGAACTTTTCTGCAGCTGAAGAGACTAAAACAAAATGATCCCTGTCAGGAGATCTGGAGCTATTCTAGTTAGCTGAAGATTTTATTGTTTTCTCTAAGGTCTCCTCTTTTTAAACAGTTGTCTTCACTGAGACCCAGGAGTTAGATTAACCATCATCATAGTTTCTCTCAATTAGAGGTTGGGGAGAAAGGACTACAGTAAACTGGTGTTTGTAATTGTGTGGTGAGCAATTACCCCTTGGGACTTTCAGGCTAAAGTGGGAGGAAGGGCACCATGGAGAGAGGCACGCTGCTAGAACTGTCACTTTAATTGGGCTGCCTGACTCAGAAGGATTTTGACATTCAAGAGGTTAGACCATCTGTTGTATAGTAGGCCTTGCTTTATAGATGTTTAACTTTTTTTTTTAAGAGTACACTGAAGAAGCATTACTGAATCCCATGCCATGAAGCTGTTAGACATGGAAAGCTTAGTGAAAACACTTGAGCTGAGGCTCTTGAAAGCAGAAAAGTGGTCTCAAGCAGTTTAACTGCTCCTTAGAGTGTGCAGTTTGCGATGGCGCTTTCTTCTCCACCTACTGCCAACCCAACTGGGTGTCCGTGGGGATTCGATACAGAAGGACACATGCATGCCCTGGCACAAGGGTTTGTGTGTAATACCTTCTGGATGTGTGTGCTCTGTGTGTGTGTGTGAGCATAAATGTTTGTGAAATATCAGTAGAGGGAGTGTACAGTGTTGGCAAAGTGTTTCAAAATAGATTAGACTGCATAGGAGTAGGGCTCTCAAGACTGAAAGTATCCGTGGACTAAGCTCTTCTCTGTACCTGGAGAAGCTCCTTAAACTACAGGAGGAGCTGTTTTTCCTCTTTTGGAAGTGCTGAAGATCTATAATGCATCACACATTTTCTCATCAGAAAGTCATTTTTGGCTTCCAAAATTAAGCAAGGCAGAAATGTGTTCATACTTTGATTTTGTGCACTTGGTTATGGTTGTGTAACTGCTAGCACACTTTATATGCATTAATATTTATAAAATTAATAGGAGTTACAGTGAAGTAATGTGCATGCACACTTAATTAAATATCTTTTGATACTATTTTTCCAAGACAGGAAGACTGGGATAGTAGCAGTTATCACAAAGAGTGGATGCTCAGCAGTCAGGGTTCTGCTCTGTGATCTTCAGTGAGCTGGGAGCTTTCGCTGTAAACAGTGCAGTGAGGCATCGTAGAGAAGAGGATCTTTCTACAGGAGAAGGAATTTAACGAGCCAAAGCCCTGGAGTGTGCAGGGTCTGAGTTGATTGCTGTATGTTATGTGTAAGAAGCTGTTTAATGTAACTGTAACACTGAACAGTACATTCATGTTGGTCAGGATCATGTAGTCTCCTCCAGAACCTCCCCTTTGACTCACTGCAGTTACCCTGGATGCCTTTTCTATGATTATGGTTATTTGTGTCTGTAGGATTTGCAGAACCCTGATCTCTGATGGGATTCCTCGGAGCTGTTGCAGTATGTTTTGTAATGGAGACAGTTATTTGTGGTGGCTTCAGTTTTGATAGCTGAAGGATTCTTATGGGTGTAACTATTTAGAAGAATAAGCTTTTGTATGGTGGTGTGGGGCTCCCTGGCTTGGGAAGTCTTATTTTGCATCTGGACGTTAAAGGTGAAATACTCCTGCCTGTCTCTATTGTGTGATTCTCCTCCGTGCTGCCAACAGGATGCTTTCTTACACTGTTCTTTGTTGCTGCTTTTAAAAATTTTTCAAGGAAGAGAGGAGCAATCATATTTAATAATGCAATTACAATCAGGGGAAGATGTTTATCCTGTAAGATTCCAACTGCTGGAAAAGCCTTAGGGCATTCTGGGAAATGAGATGCAAATCTCCAGGATTACCTCTTCCTAAAAATATCAGAATCAAACAACAACAACAATCATTGCTCTGAAGAGTGTATTAAATGACTAGCTCCTTATTGCCAGTCAAGAACCTTTGGTTTCTTCAGCCAAAGGACTGGTCCAAACTAAACATGAAAGCTGTGGCACAGCGTGATGGCAGGGAAGGGAGTGTGCTGTGTGAGCATATTGTAGGCACCCCCTCCCTGCTCTGCTCTTTGTGCTGAAAAAACGTGATCTAAAAGTGTTCAGCAGTCACTGCTGAAGTCTTTGCAGGTAAAAGCTGTAAGAATAAAAGGCCCTTGGTTTGGCCTGTGGTGTGTTGTAAATGAAGATGCACCTTGGTGATGCTTTGTGACCAAATAAATTTGCGGAGCCTTAGCTTCATGACACTAAGCTGGTTATGAGAAGTATTATTCATGGCATGACAGTTTTGAAGGTACTTCATTTGTGGCACAGCAGCAGCAATGCGTGTGCTTAGCTTCTTCCTTAAAAAGAATTAAAGAACCCTTCAGACTTCACAATTTAATTAATCCTGTATAACATTGGGTGCACCCTGTTTCATTACATTTGCTGGTTACCAAGCAGCATTAAACCTGGTGTCAGTTCTAGGATCGCATCAGCCTTATTCTTTTAAGATCAAATATTAAACATAACCATTTCAAGATCTAGTCTGAATTTAATTTTAGCAAAATGTTACTCGTGAAGACCTTGATATTGGCTCTCCAGATTTAAGGCATGGTTGGATTAGACCTGTGTAGCAGAGCACATACCTGGACCAAAACATGCCTTTCAGTCAAACAGATAAAATATAAATAACTTCATGTGATAACGAACTGAGTGTAACTTTTATCTATCTAAAACAAATGTATACATTTGCATCCATTTGCACGTGAAGCAAAACACAGTTTTCCTCTAAGAGTTAATTAACGATGGCAGATTCAGCTTTATATTCTGGGATTCAAGTAGATACATCAGACTAAAGATTACCTGGGTTTAAAGATGTATTTAAAATACAATAGTTTAGAGATGGTGTTATTCTCAGAATCACAGACTTGTAGGGATTGGAAGGGACCTCCGGAGCTCATCAGGTCCAACCCCCTGCCAAAGCAGGGTCCCTGGGACAGGTCGCACAGGTTGGTGTCCTGATGGGGCTGGAATATCTCCAGAGAAGGAGACTCCACACCCCATGGGCAGCCTGTCCCAGGGCACCCTCACCAGGAAGAAGTTCTAACGCGTGTTGGTGTGGAACTCCCTGTGCTCCAACTTGAGGCCATCACCCCTTGTCCTGTCCCCACAGACACTGTGAAGAAGCTGCCCATTTCCCCCTGTGTCCCACTCTTCAGATATAGATAACCATTGATCAGATCCCCTCTCAGTCGTTTTTTCTCCATGCTGAACAGCCCCAGCTCATAAAAGTTATGGTGGTCTTGTACTCATTTGCTAAGATTTTTGAGAGATTACCTGAAGATTGAGGTCCTTTGTTTTCTTAGACTCCTTTTTTGGGGGCGGTGGTGCAATCAATCTGATTTTATTCAAGCTTGTTCCCTGTGAGAAGCTGCACTTCACAAGTTAGCTGTGCTCCTTTATCACAGGGGGAGAACACAAGGTTTCTTTCTCTCATGTGTCATTCATCAGCTTTGTTCACTTTCATTTGCTTCATGGCACATTGTCTGGGGAAGGCAGCTTACCATTTACTGCTCAGGTACAGATTTGTGTCAAAACCTCTGTTTTCATTCCTCTGGGGAGTCTGGGATTTCAGCAGCCGGAGCGTTCGGCGTTGTGTAGACATGTGACTGTCTCGTCACTCACCTGATGAATCGTGGATGCTCAGCTTTGCCCCCCTCAACTAGCTGCTGTCTCCTGGGGTTACTGAGACGATAGCGAGCACAGAAAGCCACTTACGACACTCTGTTGCTCTAGTAACATGCTCTCTCAGGCATCTTTGTGTAATCAGATGCTCTTGTTTCCTTTGTGTCAAAAATCCAGAAAGTCAAGGTGGTGGATTTAAAGCCTCTTACTACCGAAAGGTAACACTGGGGGACTGAGTCTTAGATTCCTTCTGCTGGGTGAGGGACCCCTCCATGAGACCAGTGTCCCATCTGGGGAGACAGTGTACATGGGCCTCAAAGAAGTGAGAGTCTGAATGAACAATGGGCAGTAGAACAGGTAAATGTTATGGCAGGACTGATTAACATCTATGAAATTCCACCAGATGGGTTGCTGGAGCATGCAAATTGCCTGTGAACTCAGTTGTGGGTATATTTTTGTGTGTGTGATGTGATGGCTTTCTTGCTATGAGAGTATTGAACATGGCAGCTGGTTGTAGCAGGACAGAGTAACATGTACTGCAGTGGGGAAACAAGTGAGGAATGATAACAGAATAGAAAGTGAAGTGATAAGAGAGAAAAAGCAATAAGCCTTTAAATATCTCTGTGTGTCTTGGCTGGTGCCTCCCCTCTGGGGTAAAGAATGTATCCTGGTGAGATCCTTCCTGTCCCCTTCATCTCAACTGTCCTTGGGAAGACAAGGGAAGTTCAGTTTGGGGCTGCCCTACCCAGCTATTTTTACATGTAAACCCAACTGTGTGCCACTTCTCTTTCAATTTTAGCGCTGATGCATCAAGCTGTCAGCCACACTGGCAAGTTTTTCTATGGATTAGCTGGCTTCTGCACCAGAGAGACTCCACTTCCCTGCAGACAAGGCCACTGGTTTTGACTTTATCCTCTGCTGTTGGAGACTGCCTCTGAGCTGTGATTGTGGCCAGGATTTGGTCCTTTAATTGATGACTAAAGATCAACCCCTGCCTTCAGGCACCCACTCCTGCTATAAGAGGAGGAAAAACCCTGAACTTCACAGTTAACATAAAACACAACATACTGCAGCATGCAATCACTCAGGGTTACTTTGCTGTGGGATGGATGGCGAAGTAGAGATCAAAGAGGCCAAGCTGGAAGGGAGCAGAGGGGAGCCAAGCGTTTCCCTGCCACGCTCCCACTGAGCCTGGTGCCACAGGCATGAGGAGGCACTGACAGAGACTGAAGCTGCCTGTTCAGGAGCCCTTTCCCAGCCCTGGGGATATCTGAATCTGAGCAGTGTGTAAATATTTCCCCTGGACCCTGTTGCTCGTAGACTTGTCATGAGTTGCTTTTCCAACTGTACCAGGATTAAGGAGTGAGGACAGAAAGGGAGGGGGAAAAAGCTTGCATAAATATTTTTTGACACTTGGTTTAAACATGCAGAAGAAGTCAATCTTGTGACTATTCCCATCGAGATCTCTGTGCGGCTGAGGCTTAGCGAAGAGCTTTGCTTGCTGCATGGCACTGGCTTTAATCTACAGCAGTTTGTGTATTAAAGAGAGAAGGAGATTTTGAGGTAAATACCAGGTGATCATTCTGTCTTACGCAGGATGGATCTGGGCCAAGACTAATCTTAATTTTTAACGGTAGCGTGATCAAAGCAGGGGAGGGGGGTGGGTGGAACTCCAGAACTGTTCTCTGGCCAAGCAGGCTGTGTGCTTGCTTATTCCTAGTGTCAGAAGTCAGCATCTGCACTGCCAAGCTCAGAGTCATCAGATGGCTTTCGTTAGGGGAGCCAGCAGCACGGAGCTGCTAAATCGGAGTTACTGGGTAGGTGAATTGGACTGTTTGCTGGGTTTGAACTGGGTGGGGATAGGGAATTTAAATCTTGATCACCATGATGGATTGTACTATGGAAAGGCAGCTGTGCTTTTCAGGGTTGTTGCTAGGCTGCTTTTGGAACTGTAGAAAGGACCCTGAGTTTTATGTTACTAAACGAAAGGGTGAGGGGAAAGGAATCCTACCAGTTGAGTTGTGTTTTATTAGCTGCTAGCAGTGGGCATAGGTCTGTGCTATGCAGCTAAGCTGCTCCAGTTCCATCCAGGAGAGGCTGCATGTGCTTGCATGGCTAGTAAGCTGAGATGGATTCATTCTGTGGCTTTGGCAGACTCTGAACGGAATTGGTTATAGGGGCTGGCGGGGGAGTATCGGGTGCCAAGCTCACTTTGGTCAGACGAGACAAAGAGATTTGGAGTTGTTTAAAATCCTTCTCACTTCATTTGGTATTTGGAGTCTTATTCCAGTCTGTTTGTAAGTGGAAACACAATTCTACCCTCTGTCTGTGTGTAGGCAGTGGAAAGGTCTCATTCAGGGACGAGGAGCCACGGCCATCCACTAACTTTGAGCTGACTTTGCTGTCCTTGTCAGAAGGGTGTTGGAGGCTGGCTGTGCAGATAGTCAGCTTCTGACTCACAGGAGTATGCAAAAGGAGTGTTGTTGATGTATTGACCTTTGGATAATTATCTTGATTTGTTGGCGTGTGACTTATTAGTCAAGGAAATGCAGCTAAACCAATGGATAATGTGAATGAAGGGCAGTTCAGTTCTCCTTTGTCAGAGCAAGGGCATAAGCCTGGCTTTAAAGGCAAAAACCCCTTTATGGTGGCTCAGTTGTGGACTGAAAAAGGGAGCAGTCTAATTAGGTATTGACCAAGAAAAGTACTGGGGCTGTTCTGCAGCCTGAAACACGCATGTGTCACTAAAACAACATGCTTAAATCTAAGCTACAGGCTTTGCCTGTAGATCTGAGTTCTCCCCTAGGTTGGGGTTGTTACCACCTTGAGTTTTCTCTCTGGCTCATTTGAACCAAAAATGAGTACAAATGCTTGTGACTTCTATACTTCTTGCTGCTGGTTTGTTATGTAAATAGCTTACTTTTCTCTGGAGCAGGCTAATTTTTATTGTTCTTAGTTGAAACAACTTGGAGTTCTTAGATGCGTGGGATACAATGGTACTGTCATGTTTGGTGCCTTCCCAGAGTCTCTCCCTGGTATTCTTTGTTACAGTTGCACAAATACTTTCCCATTAAAGGAATTAATTCTTGCCTGATCAGCATTAAGAGCCAGGAATAAATGAAATCCAGCCTCTTCCATTAAATAGCATTATGAGTTATGGTGGGGAGAAAAAGCCCATCCCCTATTACATCGGGGGGAAAAGCCTCCTTTTCCAGTTTGGCAGAGAGGTTCTGTGGATATGTCCCTAAATCTGGAAATGAGCAGGAGGGCCCAGATCTTTCTAGATGATCCATCTCTTTACTAGTGTTGATCTACTACTACACCATAACCACCAGTACCCCATTCCTGAAATTTTGGGCACATACTTCAACCTGCTGCAACCCCCACACAGCTCATAGGTGTCCTGGAGAAGAGCAGCAGTGGTTAGAGCTCCCATTAGCAATCTGTGTAAAAGTGGTCCAGAGCAAAGTCCTGTGGCATCTCTGCATGCACTGCTTTGCTCTTTAAATGCTTATCCTCCTCTAGAAGTGCAAGAGCTTGACTCTGCTTTTATTTCCCAGAGTATAATTTGGAAGCAACTCTACTAGTGGTCGATGGTATCAAACAGGTGTCGCAGAGGGAAGAATTTAGCCCTCAGCTAATAGAAAATTTGTCCCACTGCATGTTCTTGGACTTCCACTTGTGAAAGCTGCAGAGCAGTTTGGGATAATATCCACTTCCATTATTTAGCTGCATAAAATACCTTGCAGGCAAATAGCGCATCTATAAATTAAGCTTCTGAAGTGTCGGTCGGGTTACTCAGGGGGTTTTGACAGTGAGATTATTGATGATGTAAAGTGATAGTTCTGCTCTTGAAAAGCTCATTCTCCTAACACAAATCACAGCACTGCCAGGATTTATTGAACTGCCTGATGGAGAGGTACCGTACAAGCTACTATTAGTCCATTTCCTCAGCTTTGCCATCAGGAGGCTTTAAATAATTGTATTTGAAAGAAATGTCAGAGTGACAGAATTGGGTGCAGAAGGCCATAGATATTCCCTCTCTGCTCCACCCCTCTCCTGTTCTTTCTCTTGTGTGCTCTCTCTTGCAGTCTCTTTTTATTATTTGATAATTTCAGAGGGAGAGGGTTTCCCTAGCTGCGTAATCAGAAGGTTTCAAGACATTGTGGCTGCTGCTTTAGGCAAAGTCTTTCTTTAGTTCTGCCGCAGAAATGGGAAGCTTACCAGCATCATGCAGTCCTGCAGATTTGTTTAGACAGCAAAGGATGCTCCTGCCAGGGTTGGGGCTGCCACAGAGGGTTGATGTACTAACTGCAAAAAGAGCAAAATGTGTAACGATGCTGCAGTGATGGCACTGTGGGGCTTGGCAGGCTGTGGGGAACAGAGGTGTGACCCCCTGAAGGCTGCATGTCGGTTCTTGGGAAGGCAGAGACTGGTCACCAGCCCCTCTTTACACTGGCTTGTTGTGAAGTGCTCATACAAGAGGAAAGGCGGCTGGTGTGCACGGAAACCGAAGCAGGAGGTGCTGCACCCTTGGGCACAAAGGACAGTAAGTTCATGGAATCTCAGGATGTGTTTCAGTGGGAGCAGGTCTCAGGAGGGCAGTGAGGGCTGTGAGCAGGGTGGCTCGGCAGGGTGCTCACAGCCTTGCTTGGCCAAGATCTGAAATCACCAAGGGTAGAGATTTCCCAGGGTCTCTGCCCTGGGGCATCTGGGAGAACTGTGTTCTCTCTGGTTTTATGATACTCTAGATGTGTTACCCTTAACGTGCTTCTGTTGTTTTGTCACTCCAGGACTTTCTTACGATGTGTGCTGAGCTTGGATGTTGCCATTGAGCATATTACTGGGGGGAGGTAAATGCACTGCTACAGCTCCTGTCTGGAGGTGCCTTGGGCCCATCTCTGACGGGTTCTGACTGAGCTGCCTTACTTCAGCTGGGTTGTACTTGTGTGCAGGAGAAGTTGAGGTTAATGGTGCTGGATGAACATAATACTAGCCTTTGGTGTGACCTAAGTGATGGCAGGGTTGGAAGGGATTTATCCTTGGATTTCCTCTGTCCTTTGTGACACTAGGGTTGTGCTGATCTGTCCCATTAACAGACCAGCAGGGTTGGACTGGCCACAACAATGAAGATTCTGCCCCAGTACAGGGTTGATCTGTTAAATGCATTGAAATGCAAAGGTGATAACTGATCCTCAAGGACATGGAACTGGGCTTTTAAGATAATTTTTACGGAGTTTTGCTGCCCACTCTGCACTGTCCCTTCCACAAATGACACAGAAACTAGATTTCCCTATAGCCTATTTCTGTCTGCTTGGCACATATCCCAACTGCCCCTTTCCCTGGAGACAAAGGAGAGTGGCTACCAAATAGTTCTTCTACTGTCACTTTAAAGGTGTTTGTGAGGTCTTTAATAATCTCAAGGTAAGCAAGGTTCATTATTTGCTACAAGTGGAGGAACCTGGCTTCTTGAAGCTAAGAGCAGGGCATGTTGTCCTGCATATTTGGAGAAACCATCAAGTTCTCTTTGAGTGCTTTGTACTACTGAATTCTTACAGAGGCTTCTGAGGTCAGGAGAGAATACCTCCTTGAGCATCCATACCATCATGCATATCAGCTCTCTTGTCACATCAAGAATGATGGCTCTTGGGGTTTGCATGTGAATGTGTTTAGGGGAAAAACATCTCATTTGTTATGAGGAGACAAAAGAGAAAAGAGGGCTTTAATTTTTCTTTTGTGCTGGTGAAGCAATATTAAAAACAAAATGGACCCACAACCCTAATAACACAGACCTGAAGCTTTTAGAAGAGGCAAAACTTGTAGAATATTCTTGATTTCTGCAGCAACCTGTAGCAAATGAGAAGTGCTATCATGTTTTTGCAATTTCTTTTATAAAGATGAGATGCACCTGCCTACTCCACAAGCTGGTTCACACACCTCTGACATTAAGAATTTATTTGTGTGTTTCTGCTGTATTCTTGGAGAAAGCTGCCCTTCTGAACAGCAAATAGAAAACAAAACCAAGGTGTCATGTACCTCAGTCCTTTGCAGCATGTTGTGAGGAAATGTCTCATTTTATTTTTAACTTTCCTTTTTTCAGTGAGATTGGCCCTTTGGGGGAGGTGGTTTGTGGCTTCTCAGCGAGGTGGTTGGCTCTGGAGAGTGCTCAGCGCTAGTTTCTCCAGTAAAATTGAAAGAATCTCTGTTTTGTTCGTGTCTTTGGGTCCCCTTGGTTAGATGTAGCTTTGAAGAAGAGATTTCTGGTCCCAAATGGGGAAATACCATTCCTTTTCAGTCACGTCAATCCCAGTGCCTCATACCCAGTCATGGTCTGAATTGCAAACTGATTTCAGTTCCAAAACATATCTGATAAGATTTTGACTCCTAAGTGTTTCTCCCATAGCTTCCTTATTATCTCAGCAAGCCCTGAACAATAATGAGCCTGTAAACACACGGTTTGTAAGCCTATTACAAGCCTCCCAGTATTATAATACGATTAGTCAGCACTGACTCATTTGTTTCATAAAGGCAAACGGAGGGGATTCAGGGATTTGTTTATTTGGATGTACCAATTTGTTGCACAGTCTAACTTACTTGTTACAGAAATCACAGCTCGTGCTCATCAGCTGCCTTTCCTTTTGCTGCCAGGCTGCATGCTACATTTGCAAACCCCTCACTTTCCACCAGCGTTCTCCAGCTCGCCTTTGCAAAGGAAATAATGTTAAATGGAGCTTTTTATTTAATGCAAACCTTTCCCATCTAACTCTGGAGAGTTAAATGTGGCACAGAATGTAAACTCTGAACCACTTGCCGTAGGATGTCCGTGTAGCTTGAGGTAATTATATCATAATACATGCCTCTGCTCCCATGGCCTGGTGATCCAGGTAGTACTTAGTGTCTGAATTAATGTTTGGAATTGTTGCTGCTTTCTTTGTAACAGAGAAGAGAACCCAGATGGTTTAGGTTATTGGTAATGGATTCCAGTGCTCTGAAATCATTCTCTCAAATCCAGCTCCAGTCTGTTGTAACCCAAAGTAATTATTATTTGATTGCCAGCCGGTGATGTAAAGTGAGTTGGTCATCTCGGCCTGGGTGGAGAGATGTCCAAGTTAAACAGCACCAGCTTAACAACTGCCAGCAACTCTTTGAAATTCTGTAAAGGATATTGCTGAAGACACTTACATAAATTAGGTTGGGAGTTTTCTTCTCTTGCTGGCCATTTGAGTGGAGAAAGAAATCCAGAATGGAAAGCCAGTAGAGCCTTTGCCTGCAAATGGATTCTCTGGGATCAGGGCTGCTGAGTGCAGTTGGAGGAAAAGGCTTTTCTTTGGCACTGGATCTCTTCTATTTTGCATCTTTGTCCTGGTGCAGAGTGCCTCCAAGGCAGGGTGTTGATGTGATAGCATTGTGTGTTAGTGAGTAGGCATCAGTAATTACTGATGAAAAATATTTCTCTGCTTCTAACATGGAGGGGGTTTGTGTGTGCTTTCTTGGAAGTGACATTTCTCTACTTATCCTGGAAGCCTTCAAAAAGGGGAAACTTAAAAAAAAGAAAGAAACACCTCGAAGTTGTTTGTGGTTTTTGTTCCTCCTCTTTTAGTTTTGATAACACAAAGATATATTGCTTGAGGGAGTGAGGCAGCAAGAGCTTTTGCGAAGGGCCAGCAAAAGCTCTTTATACCATCTCAAATCCCATTTGTGTTCTTCATGTAAGACAATATGTAGATGGTTCATAAATGGTCATGTAATTTCCACAGTGCTCTTCTGGAGTAATTTTCACTCAACTTCCTTCACTGAGAAACTTTCTGGTTGAACAGATCGAGTGAAGATACTTGGCTTCAGCACATAAGCAAGATGATGGGGCTGTGTGGGATTTGAATGTGAGATTCCACTGCCTGCAGATCTATTCATCACGCATGAATATTGCCATCCCTTGACAAAAACAATATGAAATAAATGGGTATGTGGCACAGTCTTTCATCACGTAGCTGGGAGATACAAAATCTCTTGACCTTTTTAGCAGTCTTTTCAGGCAGAGTCAGGAGATGTGGTTTACTTGACCTAAAGGTTTCTCTTTTCCTGCTACTGGAAGGGAGAAATCCTATTGTCAGCTGTTGGCTGTGGCTGAAGGTCTTCCATTACTATCTTTTATCTCCAAGGCCTGGCTTGTGGCCATACAATTGCACTCAGATTGACTCTTGGTTGTCCTCTTTGAATTGTGAGAAGTTTGGCAGCAACCTTGTCAAAGCCATCGCTCTGTTCCTTGTGCTATAATCAAGACTGTAAAATGGCCAAAGAGCACTTGCCAGGGCAGTTTGTTCTTGGGGCTGATTGTACCTGTTTTGTGGGTGCTCAGGCCAGTGGGCGCCTCCATCTCCTGACTCGGGGACCACCCAAAGTGTCCCTTCTGATGTGAGCTGGCCAGACCCTGCACCTGGCCATGGTGTAGAGGTCCAGCTGGTGAGAAACTTAATGGGAGTCGAATACATTGTTGGGATTGCCTTACTTAGCAGGTAATATAGGTTGAAAATACTACTTAAGTGTTTGCATTAGTGATTCTTTAGACTTTTAGGCCATTTCACAATGAACAGTAGAATATAAAAAGCTGCTGTGAAGAAAGACTGCTTCACAAATTATCATACTCACACGTTTCTCCTTCTCAAAAAGAATTTTACATTCCAAAGGAAACAAACTTGAAATGAATTGACTTCACTGCATTGGCTGATATGCTATTGTCAATTAACACTGGTGTTACGCTCCATTTAAAATTTCTACTTGTATTAATGCTAATTGGTGATGCTAGTACTATTACTTAGGCAGTGTTAGTATAAACTTCAGCAGCCATATGGTTATTCAGAAAAAAACCTCAGCAGTTAGTGGCATAGAAGTCAAGAAGCCTGTGAGGGAGGAGGTAAGATTCAAGTGTTTTGTTCCCTGGCCAGTGATCTCTGCTACTGAAATGAGATCTCAGTTCCTTGACCCTGAAAACAGCAGCAACAACAGGCGAAATAAATGCTGTAAACAGCTATATAATGAAACCTCTTAGACAGCCTGTCAGCATGTGCTGATCTTTTGCCTTCACTTGCTGCTATGACAAATTAGGTTGACCTTTCCCTGCTAGCATCTGAAAAAAAGGGGGGGGACGGGGTGGGGGACGGTGGCGAGAAGGGCCTGGAGTTTGAACAGAGCCTAAGGGAGTTAGGTACCCAGTGCTTATTGGAGTTGGGCGCTTAACTCTCATAGCTGCCTTTCAGAATCCTATTCTCTATAAATTATACCCTGCTCTAGAGGCAGTGAGCACCTGGGCTGATGGCACAGGGCTTTGACTTAGCAAAATAAGAGCAGTGTACTTGAGAAGTCAGGGTAGATCCTTTCTATGAATTAGATTAGAGAGGCAGCAGCATGAAAATTAACAGCAAAAGCTGGTAAGGAAAGTTTGAGGTATTGCTAATGTCTGCTTTACGGCTCTCTCCAGAAAGCTTTCAGCACAGGGCAGCACTCAGCAGTGATTGAGAACCCTTCCAGGGTCCCCTTCATCACACGACATATTTCTTAGCGGGTGTTTGCAGGTTCCCAAGGTCTCAGTCCATCCAGGTTTAGATTTTCCAGCTGTCCTGTATCTTTCCATAGCTCACTAGATGATCTGTCCCCATCCCCACTGCTCTTGTGGTAGCTCTGCAGTGCTAAGACTGGACTCAAACTGAACAACAACAGGTACTCGAGGCTATTGTGTGGGACACCAGTGGTATTTACCACCTGTTTTTAGAGTGCATCCTACCATTGTCTTTAAAGGAAGATGGTGCTCTGCACGATTTCTCCTGATGCAGCTGTAATTAGCATTGGAGCCAGGGGTTCAACCTGGCTCTTACTTAAATCAGCAGCAGCAGAACACCCCTTTAAACAGTATTGTGTTTGTGATGCACAACCATGATGTGTAGTGTTAATTTTCCTTCCATTAATGACAAAGGTGGAGTGAGAAAGATAAATAATGTTGTGGGGAGGGGAAGGGGGTATTTGTCTTTCAAAAGTGATGAAGATAATGATGGATAAGCAGGGCAATTCAGGAGTTTTATTCTTTATCCCACTTAATGGGCTGTAGTTGTATAAAGAAATGGAGGTCTCAGTTAATCTTTATACTATCTCCTTGTTTAGGAACACAGTTGCTTCAAATTAAATTAGCCTCCTTTTGCATCTTGCTGAAAATGATACAGCTTCTTTGGTGTCCTTGTTTACTTTTCATTGATCCAGAGAAACAGAATTTGTCCCCTTTTTTCTCTTGGGAGGTTAAAAATAAAGGGATCACCTTTCTGCTTTCAGCTGCCATGGCCTAAAAAAACTAGGAAAGAGGAATAAATTTACCATGGTTTGAAGAAATCCTCTTCAAAAAAACCGATGGGGAACATGACAGAGTTAGAGAGACCTCTCCCTCAGAAGAAGAGTAATATATATTTTATTCTCTTATTAATATTTCATTGGCAAGAAGGTCAAAATCTACATTTAAATGGAAATATTTAAAAAGCAGAAGCATAATATTTGACTATCTAGAGCTTTTATGGGTTAGAGAAAACCAGAGGCTTGAACACATTGGTTCAAAATTCGTGGGGTGGGCTGGGAATTCCTTGTGAAATTTATACAGCAAAGGAATCCTCCATTTGCCTTCATCGACACCTCTGATAAAGGGTTTATGTTCTTAATACAGAGCTCCTTTTTAATTTAAAACCCCTTCAAAGTATGTCGTGTCAGCTAGAAAAGTGTCTTTAGATGAAATAGTCTGTCGCCACTTAGAATATTATCTCGGTAGCTGGAGCGATCCGTGGCTTGGGAGGATGTGGTGTTATTTCTTCAAAGGGTGGGGGAGGTTTAAGTGCTGCTGGGCCTGGTGTGGGCAGAGGGGGTGTTGGCAGCCTGCCCCAAAAGCACTTGGCGTGAGGGAGTGGGGGTCACAACCACTGCCTCTTGTTTCAACTGGAGATGGGGTCTCATCAGACACCCAGTACAGACCCTGTTTTGGTGTCTGGGAACATCTGTGGCTCAGTGAAACCCATGGGTGCAGGGAGGCTCCTGTCCATCACTAAGTCAGCCTGTGAAGTGGCAGGAACTGATCCTTCCTTCAGCGATCTCAGGGGCTGATCTCTAAGGCTCTTGCTTTCTGGTCCTAGTAGTTTTGGTTTTAATATCAGTGACTCTGAGCCGAGGTTTCCAGCCCCTGTGGCAGCTGGGAGAGGAGAGGAGAGAAGGCCAGGCTGGATGGCATCACTGTGCCCCAGCATGGTCCTGCTCTGAGCCAGGAGCTGCTGCTGGTCCTGCGGGTGCTTTTCTGTAATGGGCACATCATTCCCTGCCTGTCGTGGGGACACCCCAGCTGGGGAATCCCTGGCTGAAGGGACACATCAGGCAGCCCAGGAGACAGAGCTCTGAACAACTGGTCAACTTCTGTCCCCGGGATGATATTGATCCCTGGCTGCTTTTGACACCGTCTGTTTGGGAGCAGGATGCCTCTGGCTTCAGCAGCAGCTGTAGGGGCTGTGTGCTCTGCCCAGGAGCGATAACATTGATTCCTCACTGGTGCAGCAATATTTGATCGAGTCCCACTGCTGGGCAAAGGGTTGGATTGGTTTATTGATGTTGGGGTTTGTTTGCTGGTTGTATGTTGTGTTGGGTTTTTTTGTGGGTGGTTTTGTGGTGGTTCTATTCTGTGTGGGGTTTGTTGTTTTTTTTTTTTTTTAAATCAGCAGCAGACCACTGAGCATTTGTGCAATTTGGGAACACTTGATGCCTTCCACCCCTATTTCCAGCACACCTGCGCCTCGCAGGCACGTGGGTAGATGCTGGGAATGACACAGAGGAGCTTGATGCTAGAGCCTGGTGCAGCAGAGAGACTCTGCTGCTGCTTGACAGACTTGTAACCAGATTCCAGTTTGTGCTGCATTGCCCCTTCGTGTAACCCTATTAAAGAGCTGTAAATAGTAATATAAATGATGTTACAGTCATTTGTTTTGATGTATCTGAGCCTTTAATAAATCAGCTGCAGCTTGGTTAATAGGAATATGAGAGTGTGGTGTTTGTTGCCAGCAGCTGCTAGTAAATTACAATGCAGTCATCTGTTTTACAAGGGAATTAAATGTTTGTTCTCTTGCTCCCTCTCCCTCTCGCTTTTTTTAGAGCATCACAATTGTACACAAGCCCCAGCTCTTTGCTAGGTGTTCTCTTAGCTCTTTTTACACTGGGGTGGCAGGGGAAGCATCCCCAAGGAGATGAAAGTCGTGATGTGCCAGCTCTATATTCCAGCCTTGCTCTGTGTGTGCATCCTCCAAAGCAACAGTTCTTGGTTTGATTTTGCTCAGGTAACAATTTCTCTTGTGGACTGACAGCAGCATTTCATCCTGGCACCTGGCACAGACCTGGAAGAGCTGAGCTGAAGGAGTTGTTTCCTTAGTGGGCACTTTGGTGTTTGGACCCTCCCTGCACTGTGCCTGATGCACTCTCCTGGCCCGAGGCGTGCTCAGGCTCTGGGACTGTCTGGAGTGGACACAGGGCTGATGATACATCTGGTGCTACAGATGTGTCAGTCAAAATGAATCACTTGTTTCAGTTTCTTTATAGATTTTGATCAGAACTGAGTGTTTACAGCCACAGTGGGTTGAGAGAGTGTGTACGTGTGGGATTGTTTTTGCAAGATCCCTGCTAGTAGCTGGCTGAGTTGAAGAAAACATCAAACCCAGAGGAACCTCTTGTCTTGGCTTTGAGGCTTTTCATGACCACTTGTCCACCAAAAGGCCACTGTACACTTGCAGCCACCCTCTGTGCTACATCCCTTTGTTCCTCTGTCCTCTCCTGAAGGAGTTGCATGGACTATTTCAAATCTCAGTTTTGCAAAACTCATCTTCTCTTACAGGGCTGTGCTTAAGGCTAGATAAATATGGTCTGGGCCCTAAAAGTTCTCTGAGTCAGTCATAATAGCTGCTAGAATTCTTGTAAAAACGTGTGACTTCTTTATTTGGTGAAGGAGGGTTTGGTTGTTCTCTTCATAGAAAATGTTTCCATACTGTAATGTGATGGTCATTTCTTCTGTCTCTCACTGAAGCTGTGTAATAATTCATGTATTCATGCCCATAATGACATTAGGTTTGCCAAATAATGCAATTAAAATGCAACAGAGAATGTCCCCTATGTTTTCTGATTATTTTTTTCCCCTGGCTTTCAGCAGCACCCACACTCCCCAGCATGACAACACATAGTGCTGAGCAAGAAGCAGCTACGTCTTTCTTTTGGTGTTTGCCTTCACAAAAATCTCCCTCTGGCAAAGGAGGGCAATCTTCCCTAGACTTTGATTTGGGCTTGGAGTATAAGCACGTGTTCCCAGTGTCCACATGCAACTGGAGAAAATGGTTCAGCTTCAGTTTAACTGGAGCAGTTGGTATGACTGTTCTCAGTTCAAAGACTCTAGGAAGGAGCTGTACTGGGCACACTTCTGCAGGTGAACACTAACTTTGCTCACACTATTTGTGCTTGGGGAAGTATGTGCAATCAAAGGATAACATCACAAATTTATGCACCTTTATCTTTATTAATGTATTTTAAAGAACAAATAATTACACTGGTTGACGTAGGTACTGTTCCTTGGAGACTGATTATCTAATTATTAAGACTTTTGTTTATGTCTTGTGGTCTGTCTTAGAAGCACCTCTTTGGCTTCTGAGGGTGATTTTCATGCAATGTTGCCCTCTGGAATACATTTGAGATCTGATTTGGAGAAATAAACCTTGTTATACAAGTATGAGCAGCTTTTTTCAACTCCCAAACATAGGTTTTGTGGGAGTTGATGTTGCCTGGCACATGAATGCCCTGAAAGTTTGATGAAGTGACCACTTAAATCCGCACTGTGGTGGTGGTCCTTTTCTTAATGTCTGTTTTAAGAAGAAATGTGCTCCTGTTACTCAAAAATCCACACCAATCCCAAATCATTGTGTTCAGTTTTGGTCCCCTCACTACAAGAAGGGCATTGAGGTCTTGGAGCATGTCTACAGAAGGGCATCCAGGCTGGGAAAGGGGCTGGAGAGCAAATAGTATGCGGAACAGCTGAGGGAGCTGGGGGTGTTCAGCCTGGAGAAGAGGAGGCTGAGGGGAGACCTTCTCACTGCTTATAACGACCTGAAAGGAGGTTGTGGAGAGATGGGTTTTGGTCTCTTTGCCCAGGCAATGGGTGATGGGACAAGGGTTAAGCTGTGCTAGGGCAGGGTCAGGTCAGACATTAATTAGGAAAAGTTCTTCCCTGAAAGGGTTACTGGGCACTGGCACAGGCTGCCCAGGGAAGGGGTTGAGTCACTGACCCTGGGTGTGTCTAACAGATGGGTAGAGAGGTGCTCAGGGATATGTGTTAGTAGAGGACAGGTATGGTTGGACTTGATGATCACCAGGTTGGAAAAGACTTTTGAGGCTCTGTGATTCTAAGAGAAACCAGTATCATATTTAAGCTTGCACTCATTTTGGTATTGAAGACTGAATTTTGGAATCCATATGTACCTGTTGTTGTTAGCTTTTGGAAGCAAAATTCCAGTGTGGAAAAATTATCTATTAATTGTTAACAATTGGATTTGAAAAGGGCAAGATTTCTGGTGTGGCTACCTGACAAAGGCTGTCTCAGTTTCCCCACTGCAGTCGACGGCTGAAATCCTGCACACATCAGTGGCACAGAACAAATCTCATAGCTGAGGTTTGTTTTCTCTCCGCTGCTCAGCTTGGCTCTGCATCATTAAATCTAAAACTGCTTTGCTGAACTCAGACTGGAGGCTCACTCTTGGAAGGAGACTTGCAGTTTGCATGTTGTGGTGAGCTGACACCATTTCCAGCTTTTACAACCACTCTATAGTAAAAAGAATCCTGTTATACTCAAAGCCACTGGGGGCAAGTTGCCATATGGTTTAGGTCCCAAACACAGAGAGATTTCATGAAAGGTTTTTGTCCAACGTGCAGTCTCAGTTAAACCTTATCAATAAGGTAAAGCATGTTCCATTTCCTTCTGTGAAACCCATTGTCTCGGCAAGGTGTCGAGGGGAGCGGGTCACTCTCCCCAGGCAGCTCCCCCCGTGGTTTGGCTGACTTGCTGATATTCTCCAGACACACTTTACAAGCTCCGCCACAGATTTATAAGGGTGATTTAAAATGACTGTATTTCATACTTCCATGGCCTGGTGTTTTCTATTTAAAAGCCAAACAAGTGTGGGCTGTGGTTTCTGAGGCAGAAAGCCTGAGCTATGGTTTCTAGATTGGATCGGTTAATTGGGACAGTAGGACGCACAGTGCTGCATTGTCTGGTGTCCTCCCATTGAGCGGTGAGGACTCTGAGCTTCAGGGGTGTCCTGTGAGCTGGAAGGAAGGAGTGCTCCCTCCTGGGCTGCTTTGCTCCTCCTGGTACCCACACTGATGCTGCTGTGCAGTTCCAGCCTCCGTGTGCTGCGATAAAGACAGCGGCTGAACCGAGACCGAGCGTTTGCTTCATTCTGCTGCCTTACCAGGCAGCTTCTCTCTGCATTATTCCGTGCTTCCCCTGGAGTGCCTGCCCACTTGAGCTGCAAGCAGCTCTTGTCCCCCTCCTGTAAAGAGCTGCTGCTGAGACAGTCTTGTGAAGCTCTTCCAAACTGGTGTCACGGTGAAGCTTTTTCTCTCGTTTAAAGTGCGGAGGTTGTTGTTGGCCTTTTCCTGCTGTTGGATTGAGTGAAGCAGGGACACTGTGCATGTGCCTAAATGAGCTTCTGTGTGCTGGATCGAACGCCCAGCAGCGTAGGCTTGTTTGAATGAAGATGTGTGGCAGCACTCTGTGGTCCTGTAGCAGAGCATCACCTGCTCGCTCTGTCCCACAGTTTGGGTACAGTTTTTGCACAGTTAAGTTTGCTCTGTGCTCTGGAAGGAAGGGTCACAAGTAGGGTGCAAAGAGAGTGAATGAACCAGAACCAAAGTGGGCAGCTATATGGGGATCTATATTATTAATAATGATAATAATAAAGGCAATCTATATAAGTAAGCATGAAAGTTCTCAACAGAGATGTGAAAATTCTCATCTAGAGCTCTTGGACATTTGTAAGGGATCTACAAAGCACGTGGGCTAGGGCTGCAAAGGGGAGGCACAAGTGACTGCTGTGTGGGCAGAGCATGTTGGCTTCACACCATCTCCAGGAGTCTCTGTACTCACCTCCTGAGTCTGTGCTCAGGAGAGGGAGTTAGGGAACACATCCAGTGCTGTGCTGTGGTTTTCTGTCTGGTTGCACTTCCCCTGTTGTACTTGGGTTTCTCCATGTAGCTGATAACCATCACCGATGACCTGTGCTGATCTGGGCTCCATCCACTGATACTCCTGACCTGGCTTTGAAGCCCAGAGGTGAAGTGCCAGCTCTGACAGCGCAGGGCTGCCACTGGAGACCATGAGAGAGCAGGATTCTCAAAATGCAGAGGTTCTCTGAGGTAACAGTACCTTTGGCCTGTGATAGTTCTGTCACAGTCTCTGGATTTGGGGGACCTGTTTCTTAATGTGTAGTGTCTGGCAGCAGTGCAGGGCAGTCAAGAGCTGCCATGGGAAGAACCTGGCTCACCAACACGTGTTCCTGGGTGTGTTAATACACCCTGCCAGCCCCAGGACTGCCTCTGGCAGCCAGAGACCATCTGCAAATAGTATTTCTAAGTGATAGGAGTAAAACTGAATCTCTGTGCTTAGAAGAATAATGTCTCCTTGAACAGGGATGCTCTGACAACTGCAATGAACTCTGAGATAACTGACTGATGATCAGTGCTTTACAGATTAATGATGTCAGGTAAATGAGATTAGAATTACATTCTTGGAGTAGTTTAGGTTGCGGCACTTTCAATTTACATTAATTTCAGGTCAAGGTAACTCCTCTCGATCCTGTTGCCGAAGGGCAGAGAATCAGAAGCCAGTCTCTGGCACCCCAGTTCTCCCTGTTGCTGTGCATCCTGTGTTCAAGATGGATTGCTGGAAATAGTTTTTTTCCATGAGCTTGAATAAATCAGATTTAATGTATGAAGACTTGAAATGCGTTTTCTAGGCTGTAGGAATATATATTTTGTAACAGATGCCATACAAATGCCTTGTGTCCTGTAAAAATATATAGACATTTTGAATGTGATGGGAAATTGCAATTTTTAAGAGCATCAAGATTCTTCAAGCCAAAAAGCTACAGACAGTTGTAAGAGAGATTGTCTTGTCTGTCAGTGCAAATGCTATTCTACAACTGAATCATAACTGGCTGCACTTGACTAGCTGTATCTGAACTTCTGTCAGCTGCTGCAGACAACTCTATTCTCTTTGTAGGGCTTTTTTTCCTTCCCCCGGGAAGGTGGCTGAACTTGTTCTCATCTGGAGATCCCTGCTATGGCTGCAGCGTTTTGTTTAGCTATTTAAGGTGTTTGTATTTGCTGTGTTAAGACCTGGTGGAAAACTTGTCTTGCATAATCTCAGATCTGCCTGATAGAAATCAGATGTGCTGGGTGGTGGTGGTGGTTTCTGTTCCTCAGCTTTGAGCACAGACAGAACAGTTCTGTTGAAATAGCTGAATCCTAGCCCAAAACTTCAGCTAAAAGCAAACATTGCTTGCTGAGTTTCCAGAAAAGGTGGTTAGTGCTCTAAATCTTGTGTAGCTCTGAGGTCGGTTTCCACCAAATGTTGAAACACAGGAAGGATGTCTTCTGGTGTTGGAGGGAATTTTTGTTTAAACTGAGAGTTGGAACTAAGAAAATTGTTCAGTTGAGTGTGGGACAGTTTCTGGCAAGTTCCCAACCCTCTTAAGAGTGACATGAGTTTGGCATTTTGATCTAAATTCAAAATTCCTCCTGGCTTTCAAGAAGCCTAAAACCAGATCTTGACAGTAGCTGTTCTGTAACCCATTCATACAGTTTCAAAGTTGGTGATGTGGGTGTTCCCTGGGCTTCTTATCCTAGAAAAATCAAGTAATATTAGTTAGTGTTTGTTAGCACGATGTTAAGTCTGAATCTCACGCAGAAAAGTTAGGAGAGGTTTCAGAGAGTATCCTGAGTAGTGTAGTGGGAGGTGTAGGAGCTGGTGCTGTCATGGCCAGCTAACACTGAGTACACCTGGGAGAGAAATCACAGTTGTATTTTAAACATCACACAAGCCAAGCTGACTCCTCAAGGTTCTTCCTTGTAATCTTACTATTTATTGCAAATTAGCCCATCAAAACTATCAACAAGTAGCTGCAGTGGAGTATCTCTGTGCACTTAAATACAGAACAGCCATCTGGACTTCAGTAATTACGTTGTAGTTGTTTGGCTGAACAATTTAAATATCATAAATCTTTCTGTCCATGTGAAAATGCCATCAAAAATCTGCCCTTTCCCCCCTTCTTCTTTCTTTTAAGCAAGTGGTTGCTGTAAAGTCTACTATTGAAATGCTGAGGTTAGAGGGCTCAGATGTATGACAAGCTGGCAGTTAAATGCTGGGGATAACGTGCTTTCAGAAGCTATTTTTTTTTTGAGATTTAGTACATGAATAGTGTGGTTTCAGTAATAATAAAAAAAAGGTTGTCAGCTAAAAGCAAAGCCTGCCTTGGAAAAGGAATAAATAATGACAAAATGTCAAAATATTAAAAAAAACCCCAACCCAACCCACAACAAAACAACCCCAAACAAAAGTTCCTGTAAATAGCATTAAAAAGTTCATTGGCAAATATTTGACATGTGTTTTGTGCTGTGTCAACATTAGTTGAAACTCCTGGTATGTTTACCTTTGGTAATACTGGGGTTTTTTTCCCCCCTTAAGTAAGTTATTTATTTTTAATGAAACACAAGTAATGAGGCCAAGGAATTTCTGTCTCCCTCTGGCCCCCTCCTCCCCCATTGTGGGAGAGAAAGCTCCTTTGGTAATTGTCATCCAAAATGACAAAGTAAAGGAAGACTGTAAAATCCATGTTTAACTGCAAGGAAATGCTGTGAGCATCTGAGCAGGAGTCTTCTCAGTGTAACAGCACAGCAGTAAAATTACATTGACCTCGTCAACTCTTAACAGCTCTCATTTAGCAGCTACTACTCCACTTAGCATGGTACCATTCTGCAGTGATCATTATGCTTTGAACCTGTGGCCTGACTAGCAGAGAAGCAGGGCACCCATAGCTGCCTTTGATGTTGATGGGAAGTGTGGGTGCTCAGCTGACTCTGAAAATGGAACTGTTATCGGTCAGAGCACCTTGAACAGGGGGCTTCAGAGTGCTGAGATTAACACCCACGTCAGGGCTCAGACCTGGAGTTGGTGGAGGAGCCCAGGCTGATGGTAACTCTCTGCCTATCGCTTTAATTGATAGACTGGAGTTTGGGAGCACTGTGAGTAATGCGTTTGGGGGTGGTGGGCACTTGAAGATGAAAAATTGTTATGGACCAGGAAACCTGGGAGTTGAGACTGGATCCACATTAAATTCCATTCCTGGCCCTTTTCCCAGTACACGTATGAAGCTGGACATGCACTTGTTCTCAGTATGCCTTTGTCTTCTGTGAGATAGGCTTATGTCTGTTGGGTTTTTCCCTGTGTTTTCTCAGTTGAGTGTTTTTCCTCCTTACCTTTCTGGCTGGCAAGCTTTGAAGGCTCCAGGTTATAAGTGGTCACTGTACCACAGGCTGAAATACCAGTTTTGTCCATGGGTTTCTAAATCACTGGCAATTAGAGCACTTGCACTCCTGTTCTAGCAATGCAGAATAGTACTAAATGTTTCTTTAATAAAAAAAAATTAAAACACCCCCCAAAACCCCCATGACATACGTATTGAGTCCTTAGAATAGACTGATCTGGTCTGTCAAGCAATGTTTTGAATTAGTGGACCACAGGAATGCTGTTCATTGTCACAAGGCTTGTTTTAGCCTGATTCTTAATTTAAATAAAAACCTCTTCATTTTTCAGTGTTCTGATTAAAAGGCACATTTTAATTCTGGAGCCATTAGGCATCTAACCCCAAAAATATTTTACTCTGAGTGAATAAGGAAGAATTGTTAAGTGATAAATATTGAACTCTGTGAGGAAGGCATTCATCAGAGTGGAGTTTTATACTCTCATTTTCATGCCCTATAACGGAGTTTATTATGCAGATACAGACGAGTCTTTTGATAACAACAGGGGGAATGGTTCTGGTTTTACTCAAATTTTATTAGACTCTTTTTGAGCAATAATTTAGCAATAATCCCACAGTAGCAAATAGTTATGTAAGGGGCTGTGGTCTCCTGTGGGCTTATTATAGAGAGGGAGGTATTTCTTTACTTGGCATTACTGCATAGTTTAGCACTATTTCATTCCCAGAACACTGGAGAGTTTGTTTCTGATTTAAAGGTATCGTTGCACTTAAATTTTGGGAATGGAGTGGTTTTGAAAAGATACCAGCTTGACTATGAGGGTGGTGGTTAGCTGCCTCTGGCTGCTGCCAGTGTTTAGTCTCTGTGCATGTGGTTACCCATCTCCCAATGCACAGAGGTGATAAATGCAAATATCAACATGTGAGATTTTCCATTTGCTCTGCCAAGTTGTAAACAAAGCTCTTGGTTGGATATGATCCCTTTTCAATAATAAAATATTTAAGAGCTACATGGAGGTTTTTTCATTTTCCAGGTGAAATCAAGCTAGCACATGCCTGTTAGCACAGCCTGGTATGGGACACACAGACGTTATCCCAGGAGACCTCTTCCTCAGAGGGTTCCCCCATGACAAACAGGGCTCCTCTTCCTCAGGCCAGGAGCAGAACTGAAGAGAAAATGATTTTGTGGTTGTTCTTTTTTTTGATGTATCAAAATGTTACCATTCTGCATTAGGACAAAAGGAAGAATATTCCCAACAAAATACTGGGGGCTGAGGGGGGGGAAAAAGTCATTCCACATCCCAAAATAGCTGTTGCAGAAGCACAAAAAGACTCTAGCAGCCCTCCACTCTAAAATACAACTTTGGGCACAAGCTATTTGGAATGAGAGCTGGAAAACATGGGGTCAGCTGAGCCTTCTGCCCACCTAGAACCTCATTCTCCTAAATCTTGGATGGCAGCTTTTATATTTGTGTGGTTGAGGTTGTTTATAGGAGATATTTAGGTATTTGTCTTTCTCTGGACATTTCTGTGCTTAAATCTTCTCTGAATTTCCACTTGGGAAGTGGTTACCACCAGCCTCATTTCCCACTGATCCTTTGTGGGAAACGGGGATGCATCTTGTGCCTACCTAGAAGATTCTGCAGTGTACTCTTAAAAAAAAGGCTTTTTCTCTGGGACAGTCTGAGGTGGATATGTGTGTTCATGCAATGTTGTGCTAGAGTTTAGGCACGATTTGGTTTTGTCCTGTTCCTGGTAGTTGAACCAGGTCCTGTGCATTCCAGTGAGCTTGGCTTGAACTTGCTCCATCCAGAGGAGCACCTACCACCAGTTGGTTTTGCTAGTGAACAGAATTTTCCATGGGAGATCCCACATAGCTGTGTTAGACCTGTACTAACATGAGCTCAGGAAGCCTTGCTCCTGTGGCTGTGAAAGTGTTACCTGCTGCTCCTACCCCACAGATCGGGGACCTGAAAATACTTTGGCAACTTCATTTAGGCTCATCTAGAGAAATTAGTAGGATTTTTTAAAAAACAAAACAAAACAAAAAAAAAAACACCAAAACACCACCAAAGACCTTGGAATATGAAGCAGAATATTTCTTAATAATTTTATAATCTTTATCTGGGAGTAAGAGAAGCTTATCCCATAATAGCCTGGTTCTGCTTCTGAAGTGGTGTTAGTTAGCTCAGTATAAAGAACTTCTATTTTGGAGTAAAACAGTCCCCTGAGGAGATCAGTTGGGACTGGCAATTCAGGAATAAATGCTTGTGTAGACAGCCTCTCTCCCCTTTAGTTATTTACTTTTTTTTAAGCCCCAGTCTGCAGGATCACATCTGCATGCCTATTTAAAACATCATTTCCTTTGCACAGAAGCACTACTACGACTCAAATTTAATTCTGATATTTAACTGAATGAAATTGCTTGCAGATGACTGTTTGAAAGAGAAACAAACCACGGCCTTGTGTGCTGCTGCACTTGAGAGGGTTTGTGAAATATTATACTAATGCAAAGAATGTGACCCCCCTCTGAAAAATCTGCCTGAATAGTTTGATTTTACACATGGAAATTACACTAGCACATTTTTCTTCAAAAATTGTGTCTCGTTATTGTTATCTCAAATAGCAGCCAGTAACAATTGCAGAGAGCAAATTTATCCCAAAGTAGTGCTGTCTTTTGTTTAGGTTCGTTCTGAGCCCACCACAGCGACTGCTCAGACACTGTTTCAAGGACAAATAAAAGTGGCCATAGAATCACAGACTGGTCTGGGTTGGAAGGGACCCCAAGGATCACAAACGCACAGGCAGGGCCACCAACCTCCAGGCCTGGAGCTACACAAGGTTGCCCAGGGAACCATCCAACCTGGCCTTGAACATCTCTGGAGATGGGGCACCCACCCTGACTCTGGGCAGCCTGTTCCAGCCCCTCACCACTCTCTCTGGAAAGAACTTCCCCCTAATATGTAATCAATCCATCCCCCTTCCCCTGCCATTCTCTACCCTTTGAACAAGCTGATTCCCCTCCTGTTTTCTCTGCTCCCTTCAGGGACTGGAAGGCTGCAATGAGGTCCTCCCACAGCCTTCTCATCTCCAGGCTGAACAAGCCCAGCTCCCTCAGCCTCTCTTCATAGGGGAGCTGCCCCAGCCCTCTGAGCATCTTTGTGGCTCCTCTGAACCCTCTCCACCAGTTCCCCATCTTTCTTGTACTGGTGGCCCCAGCTCTGGACACAGGACTCCAGCTGGGGCCTCAGGAGGGCAGAGCAGAGAGGGACAATCCCGTCCCTGTCCCTGCTGCCACCCCTCTGCTGATGGAGCCCAGGCCATGAAATATTTCAGAAATAATTGTAATGAAAATTAAGTGGGTTTTGTATGTTGTGCTGCTTCAGGAATGGTGGTCCACACATAAATCACCTCGCCAACATGAATGAGACTGGTTTCCTCTCAGAAGGGTTTAGAAGGGAGAGGAGGCAGGAAGGGAATTTGTTCTAAGTCACTCAGTGAGCCTTTGGCTTTGATTCACAAAGCACACACGTGGTTTTACACCTTGACTGATCCCTGGTGCTGACGTGGAAATGCTCTGCCTGTGTCTCAGGCTGCGTGAGCTGCCTTTCCTCATCCACCCTGCTGTGCAGCGGGGACCCTCCGAGCCTTAATGCTTCTGGGTTTAAAAAGCAGCAGCTCCGGGCACTGCAGGGCTGTTGGTGTGTGTGTCTGCTTGATTTTGCTGCTGGTAGTGATGGGGTTAGAAATGAGGTGTGGGCTGTTGTGGGATTGCTGCTGTGTGCCGTCCTCTGCTCAATTCACACAGGACTCAGGGGTGAAGCTGTGCTGTGGAGCTTAGCAGGGCTAACAGCATCAGCTGGCACCTCTTTGCAGTGTGCGTGGTTGGCAGGCACATGCCAGAGGTGCTTATCTCCTTGCAGCTAGGAAGCCACAGGGCGTCTGGGGAGCTGCAGTTTTCCTTCCCAGCAGCTCTGTGACAGCAGCTGCTGGTGTTTCCTGCGGAGCCCAGTGAAGGATGCTGGAACAGGCAGGTTAAATGGTTATGCCAATGCTGTTTTAACCTTGTTGTAGTCCAACTTCCTTCAGAGCCAGGCAAAGCAGGCACTGCTCTGAAGTTCTGCCATTTGTGGCTCCAGTACCATCTAGTACTAAAATCACAGACCTCCCAGGGAATTTTATTTCTCTTTTTCTGATAATATTCAATATGTAGTAGTTTTCTATTCTGATCGTATCAGCCTGGGACCAAACCGAGTAATATTTTCCACTGAAGTTGCTGTGCCCTGGAAGGGCTCCTTGTTTTGGTTGACTTCTGCACACTGTGACTCATCTTTGAGTAGAGGTTGACGTTTTGGTGGTAACCTGACTTACGTTCTTATTATAGCATTTGGAAGCTTTCTGTAGGGTAATCTTTAAAATTGATCTCTCCTTTGCCTTTAATCTTTCAGTGTGTTTTTACCTTTCTTTTTCCTTCTATTTATGGTTTGGGGAGCTTTTTGGTTTTTTTTGTATGAGTTACCTGAGCTGTTCCAGTGCCTCTTGTCCCAGCTTCCCCCCATTTCATTCTGTTCCACTCTTGCTTTTTTTGTTTTTCTCTGTTCCCTTGTTTCTTCTCTGTGGCTTTTGTTTGTTCATCATCTTTTGTTCCTCATTCTGCATTTTCTTTCTCAGGGTGTTCCTCACATCCAGGTTCCATCCTCAGTTTCCTTCTCTTCCCCATCTTCTCAACCCACTCTGCTACTCTCTAGACACAGAAAGAAATTGGGGTGGCCAACTTGTGTTAATTCTTTTTACTCTTTGTCTTAGCTTTCCTTCTGTTCTCTTCTGTCCCCACTCTTCCTCTTTTCATACTGCAATAGCTGGTATCTGTTGAGCATGTTTGAGTGTTACGTTCCTTTCATAGTGAGGTGGGTGGGGAGCTGCCAGAGATAGGGACAAGGTAGGTGTGTGGTTTGGTGTTCTCCCACCCTCTGAAGCCACTTTTCTTGCCCTGGACACTGTGTGCAATGCTAGATCTTGAGTCCTGTTGGTGAGGGAAGAAGACTTCCACGTTGGTGTTTCTGCAGTGAACTTGCAAGAGCTGTGCTGCTGGGGATGTGCTCCTGGGCAGGACTCTTTCTTGGTGCTCACTTTTCTAGCCTGTTTGCCTTCTGATAACCTCAATAAAAAAGCTTACTGTACAGCACAGGGCTCCCTTAAGTTTTTAGGGCTTGTTTTTAGGTTCAATTCACCAAACTGCTGGGTCCTCACTGTTGCTACTGATTCCCATCTTAAGGGTAAATGTTTCAGAGGGGCGCTTAAAGAAAAGCTTATGATCGGGTATATGAATTACCATTCTGCTCCAGATGAGGTAATTAGGCAAAAGAAAACAATCTTTAAGACTTCACTCTGATAATTAACAATGGTAAATCTGCCATGGGTAATCTAGGACTGGGTGCTGGGAACAGATTTTAATTGTTTGACATCCACCTGTGAGCTTTTTATCTGTTTGCAGGCTTTTTCTGGGTTGGTTTTTTTTCCCAATAATCCTTGATCAGTTTGCACTAAGGTGAAGCACACGAGCATGGAGGCCTTTCTCAAGATGCTTACTTAACCTTTAAAAAACCACTGACATTTACAGGAGGCGCCTCTTTCAAACCAGCAGACTGCTTTTACACCATGCTACTGTGCATGGTGAGCAGCACCTCTGAACACAACCAGCACAGTGTTAACAAAGCAACACAGGATGAGGGTACCCCAGCATTGTTATTCTGTGAACTCTTTTTCAGGAGAAAGATCTAAATGCAGATTATGTTCCTAGGAAATCCTCAGCACTTAATTCCCAGACTGTTTGACCAATGAGCCTGGCATGTTGGCACTGCCCAGGTGGATCTCAGGAGAATTCTTTACATTTTGGCCAACTGAAAAGTTGGGTTTTTTGAGTTTAAGGTGCAATTTTCTGCTTCTGATGCTGAGGTTGTCTTTTGATGGTCAAAATGGGGGTCATCTAAACTTCAGCAAGTCATGAAGGGTGTGTATGTATATCACGAGTGCTTAAATGAGTTGCAGTGGTCTGTGTCTGTGAAGTCAGGCAATTTGTATTCACCTGGATGTGTAACCTCCAGTGATGTACCAGATGCAGCAAGCTGAGTACAATTTCTATAATGCATGGTAAATGAAAAAGGAAAGGTTGTTAGTAGTTTACACATGGCTCCATATTGTAAAGTAATCACTCCTGATGCAGCCCCTCTGCTTTTCTGAGGTAATGAGGTGACTCTTGTGTCCAATCCAGTCATTTGTGTGAGAAGTTCATTTCAGTGCCTTTTTCTGGTTTTCACTGTTGGGCATCATGGTCTGGATGAGTGACAGACTTATGGCTCATGTGTTAAGTATGACATACGTGGGGTGTTTTTTTTTTTTTCAACTAGAGCATTTTCAATGCAGCCTTCTGTGCACAGCCCCTCTAAGGACTAAAGAGACCAGGAAGACTCAAGGGGGGAAGAGGAGGGAGAAGACATGGCTGTAAATAAAGTTTTATATGTGGCTCTTCTGAAATTACAGCTGAGGTTTAAGTGCTTGATTGTTGAGATACGGATTGGATGGCACACCAAAATGTAGTGCTTTGTCTTGGGGGGAATTTTAAAGCTATCTTCTATACATCTCTAGTTACCATATACTTAAAATTTAATAATAGTGATGGAGTTTTAAACTCCTGCACATTTCATGGAGTGAAATGGAGGGAGGAAATAAAAATCTAGTAAGCCTGTCAGTGAGGAATAGCAAACTGAATTTGGAAGCTGAGTACCTTGTGATATATTGGGTTAGAAAGTGAATTTTTAAGAACAGTCATGATGGGACATGAGGCAGTGATGCATTTTGCCCTACCTGCAAATAGTTTGCCAAGTAAGACTTGGTAGGTGGTAGAGCTTTAAAATGCCATTTTTGCCCCCTTAGTGTGGGCTAAAAGCATAGTGGGGAGTGTGTTAACTGGGTACTTCACTTTTATTAAGTCTGTGTGGCAAAAGGGATGATAAAGTTTTGTACCACTGTGAAAAGAGAATCCTTTTCCGCTGGGCTGACACATCAACCTGTGGTAAGGGAGCATGTTAGTCACAGCAATTTCATGGCTGGTAAAATCTAAAAGCAGAGACTTCCACTGAGCAAATATGTGTGCTTCCATTTGGGAATCGCTAGGGAGGAAAGCAATTAATGACCCACTTCTGGGAGAAGAAAGAAAAACCACAGCTGTTAGTGACATTCCAAGGTGTTTCCCCTTTCACTTGGGGGCTGTGAGACTCTCTCTCCCCTCAGTGCTGCCTGGCTGAGAATGTCTTGAGCTGCTGGTTGTGGAAGAAGGGTCTTTCCTGCCCATCAAACCGACAATCACCTCGAACCTCACCTCCACCAGTAATGTGGGAAACTTCTCTAGTAGTGATAACAGCTCGTGCTCCTTCTAGAAGGTGCTAACAAACACCTAACCTTTCCTGTAGGCTGGTGTTTATGCTGGACTTTGGGCTGGCTTACTTACAGAGTTGGCTTTATTCCTGCTGAGACTGTCCTTGCAAATGAACAAAAGGAAATGGAAACCCCTCTAATTTGATGGGCTAAGCCCTTAAGCTTGATTATTTTTGTAATTTCTTTTTTAAAAAATAAGTCTGCTAGAGTATTAGTGGATCAGTGTCCATTGAAGCCTACAGTTGTACTCAATGAGGAGTCACGTCCCTACTTAATAAATCTCATTCTGGTTTTCTGGCCTTTTACTGGGTTCTGTGGCCTTTCCGTGACTGCTGGCTTTTCCAGGTAATTTAAAGGCTGATTTTTTTTCCACTAGTATTTATCTCTGCAAGGTGCTGATAGCTTAAGAGCAGCAGTACTGGATCAGGACCCTGCAGTGGCAGATGGAGTGCCAGTGCACAACAGAGGGAGATTCTTGCATTAGAAATGGGTGGGTTTTCTCTTTCAGGTTACCGGTGAAGCAGAAACTGTCAGGGAAAGCTTTGTCAAGTTATGAGACAGCCCCAGAAGCACTTTGAATTACAGTATCTTGACTTACAGTGTAAGTTTGGCTGGGGAGTTCAGTCAGGATGACATCCAGTTGTATCTTGACTGTGTGTCTTAGCCCTGTATTTGCAAAGAGGTCTATTGTGCCTTTTCAAGTGGTGGTCCTTGGGTTTAGATGAGGCTTCCTCTTTTGGAGTATTTTCTTGTTTAAAATGCATGGGGAGAAATCGAACGTGAGCCACTGGTGCTGAGCAGCTCTGTGTGCTCAGAGACACAAAACATGGGGCCTGGCTCCCCCCCTTGGGGCCTGGCTCCCCCCCTTGGGGCCTGGCTCCCCCCCTTGGGGCCTGGCTCCCCCCCTTGGGGCCTGGCTCCCCCCCTTGGGGCCTGGCTCCCCCCCTTGGGGCCTGGCTCCCCCCCTTGGGGCCTGGCTCCCCCCCTTGGGGCCTGGCTCCCCCCCTTGGGGCCTGGCTCCCCCCCTTGGGGCCTGGCTCCCCCCCTTGGGGCCTGGCTCCCCCCCTTGGGGCCTGGCTCCCCTTTGCTTTGGTGAATATTGGCTCCAACTGTTTAACAACTTGAGCACGTCTCCTCGCTGCGGTGTTTGTGGGTACGTGAAGGTGAATAGAAGCTCAGAGTCAGTAAGACATTTCTCTTTCCATGAATTACTATGGATTATCTAGCAAAACTGCTTAAAGTAACTTTAATTCCTTCTTTGGAAAGCAGCTGGTAGTGACTGCTGTTGGAGGGAGAACAGTAAGCAAGATGGGCTTATCTTGTTTGCAGCTGCAGTCCCTCTGCCTGGTGCTTTTCAGGAACCACTTAGCACCCTTTCTTTCCTGGTCCTTCTCTGTGCCCTGCTAGCCTTTCACATGCCCTTTGGCTCTTTGCACTTTGGTCCAAGGGTCACCATTTCTAGTTCAGTTCTCACATGTCAATCAGCACAGTCTTTGCATTGATTTGTGCTGTTTCCCTGTTCCCTTCTTTGCTATCTTCCACAGGCTCTTGGGCTCCCCAGACCCTGTGCTGCCCCAGGGCTTCTTTGGGCTGATCTGTCTATTTGCTCTAGGGAGCTGAAGGCATCTCCAGAAGCTCTTGCCTGCCATTCTTCATGCATGAAGATTTTTGGAGCTTTGCAGTCTCATCCTTTCACCTCTCCTGACCATTTTCAGCCTCCTGAGGTGACTTACACTTACTCTCTGGACATCAGACACTTTTCTTCATGGATTTTGTTTCTCCAGTTGTTTTATTTTTTGTCTCTACTCATCTTCCATTCCCTATGAATGTTAGCTGTCCTTGCTTTTGCTTCCCCTATTCCCTCAGAGATGTTTAATGTTCAGACTTGATGGCCAGCTCGTGCCTTCTTTTCCTGGGTTTTGTGCCTCCTCCCAAATCACCGAATCCCCTTACATCCCACTATGATTTCTGGTTAAAGACCACCCTTGCCATCTTGCTCCCACAGCCTGTACCAGCACTCCTGGGTTGAGATGGCACTCATTGCTACCTCCTGAGGTGATCACAGCAGCTTTCAGTCCTCTCTTTGCAAAGAGCTGCATATTTCTGTGCAAAGTCATTTCATCTAGCATTTTTTTCTTTAATCATCTTTATCATCAACTGAGTTTTGATACTGCCAGGTTCCCTGAACTAAGGATACTTTTCATGCTTAATGTCACTGAAAGCAAAATGTAATTGCATTCCTTTGCCATCTATTCCATGCTAATCCTCCAAAAGAAGTGTTTCACTCATCATCTGAGCCAGTGGGTTTAGTATAGACTGTGAAACCTGAGATCTTTAATTTTCTGCATGGAAGCAGAAGGGAGAAGGAAGAGAGGCACTGTGCAGTTCATCTGCTTCCTAACAGATAGGCATTGAGTTCCTGTGCATTGCCAGATCGGTGTGTTGTGCTGAGGAAAGAAGGAAAGCAGAGAACTTACACCAGGATTAGGCTTTCTTCAGAACTGATGTGAACATCCATTCAGTCACTAATGTTAGATTCCCCTTTGACCACTGCTGAGCAGAAGGCTGAAGGCTGACTTGTCCCAGCTAACAGGGGTCCTGTTGCATGGGATTACAGATGGAAAGCCAGCCAGATTTCCTATGAAATTCTGCTGATACCCTCCAGCAGTTGTGCTACTGCTTTTGTCTCAATAGAGAGAGATTAGAAAATTAACACCTGGCCAACAATAAACTGGAAAGTGGATGTAATTCAGGGGCAAGAGGAACAGGTTTGTTTTGCCTGTCAATCCCATTTTGAGGTCATTAAAGAGGAGTTAAAAAAATAAAGTTTGAGAGAGAGAATGAGTTGTTTTCTGAAGACCAGGTGTCTCCAGTGTCTCCAGAAGCCTGTCGCTGTTGTCTTTGGTCTTGAAGATCATCTTAAATGTGTTGGATGACAGGTGGAAGCCCATGCATGCAGCACTCACGTGGTGAGGCCGGGTCTCTGCTCGCCATCTATCTCCTAACTTTGCTGCCTTTTCTTGATTTTCTGTTTAACAGGAGTCTCATCTCTGGCTCTTGCAGTGGCACTGTGAGCTTGTAACTGGAGGATCGATGAAAAACTGGTGCTTTAAACACCCTGATGTGCATAGGGCATGTCCCTGTGCCCTGGGGTCTGCTGCACGGCTGGTTAGAGCGCGTGCGGTGCAGCAGCGTGGTTGTCAGAGGTCAAGTAAGGGTGGAAGCTGCAGTTATCTTCTTTGTTTTCTTTCCTTGGCCTCAGATCATGTTTTGGTCTTGTCTTTAAGAGTGTAGGCTCAGCCCTTAGCGAGCGGTGTAACTGCAGGAGTTGAAGGAGTCTCACCTGACTTCTCCCTGTGTCACCTAAAAAATCTGTTGCATATCCCAGTTAGAACACTTCAACACAGTAGTTCCTTGTGAAGAATATTCCTAGCTAAAGGGAAAGGCAAGAAGGGTCCCTGAAACAAAAGTCTGACTTAAAAGTACTGCAAAATCTGACATGCTAACAGGTTTCCTCAAATCCTTAAGAAAAGGTTATTGAAAGAGAGTTCAGCTGCCACTGCCAGGGGACTGTGTAGGCTGGTGTCTCTGTTATCGGAAACTCTCAGCTGCATTTGTCTGCTTAATAGCTGTTGATGACAAGGTCATGTTCACACCTTTGAATTTCTGGGCCTTCGTGGCCACTAGAGACCAACCTGATCCCTTTAGTCATTCATGTGGCTCCTAAAACCTACCTTGTGCCTGTTGTGCACAGTGAGCTCGTATGCTGAGTGCAAACTCAGCTCACATACACGTGCATCCAGTTGTTCCCTCTGCCCCCTTTGTGGTGTTTCTCCTCTACTTGCTGGGTGTGGTGAGCACTAAGTATGTGCATCTCAGCACTTCCTGTGCTGACAGTGTCTGAATGATTGTAGTTCAGTCACCTGGTGTATTCTGATCTATGAGTTGGGGGATGTAGGCTTGGGTTTTCAAGAAAAGGCATTTCTCAGCTGGATGAGCAACTCAGAGGCATTTTGCATGGCTTTCTTAATAATAGTTGCTTGCCTTCCTCCCTTACTGCTTTTTCATGATGATTCAGGACTGTAAGCCAGAGTTAATCTGTCCAAATACAGCGATGATGGAGCTGGAATCTAGCTTGAAGACATTCAGGCATTGCCAGTTGTTGCTACTGTGGACTGTGTTCTTCAGCGTTAAGAGGAATGGTTTGCATTGCTCCCCTACCCTGGGCTTAAACACACAGTTTGCTTTGGAACAAGATTGCCTTAATATCTCTGTAGGATGAAAATAAATGGCCTGAAATACAAACAAATGCAATGAAAAATTGCACTGGATGGTCGTTGTGTCCCTGGCTTCATACTCTTTACATTCACTGCCTTGGTAAAGGGCTGAAATTCGGTACTATCCATCCAGTTCTCAAACACTGACCTGTGGGTGGAAGGGCCAGCAGGACTGTACAGCTGGTGTAGGCATCTGGGAAGGTGGTCCAGTTTGGGAGATGTGAAGAAATCAACGGGGCTGCTTCGTTTGGGTGGGGGGGGTTTAAGTAGAAATGTGAGAAAGGATAGAGCAGCATGGTTTCTCTGCCCCCTGGGCCACAGAAAGCCTTGCATGTGTTTGCAAGATTTGGAACTGAAGGCTCTCCTCTCAGCCCAGCCTGAGCTACAGAAACAACTTTGTATTGGATTTTCTGTCTTACATAGGTAATTGTTTGAAATGTATAGTGTGATCCTTTATATGGGAGAGGAGGTGGGTGTTTTGCTGACATCTTTGTTAGTCGGATGTTGATAGCCACCTAGAAACACGCTGCGCTTAGAGAAGCCGGTGGCTTGTCAGAGCAGCGGCTGTTGGCATTAGAGGATGTTTTCTATGGATCTTGTAAGGTCTCTGGAATGAATTTAGCAGCTGTTAGGTTCCTGAAAATGTTGTATTTGTCTCAGTGGGTTCCAGGTCATAACAGCTAGCTGCTGAGTCAGGAGTCTCTGTTGTCTTGTAGTGATGAATCCCAAGGATGAAGCTCTGTGTTGCTATCCCATTCTTTATATAACTGCACAGGTGACAGGTAAAAATCTGCTAAAATTGTTTCTTTGCTTTCTTTCGGGAACCTGTCAGTGGGAAGCTGACCTCAGTGATACTGCGATGATGAATGTGACAGGACGGTACCATGCGTAGAACGCAGCTCGATAAAGAATTTGAAAGATTAGAGGGCGCAGAGAGAGGATAGGCCTGTGCAGGGTGAAAACAAGCTCTTATTAATAATCCAGTCTTGGCTCTAAGGGGTTGGAGCAGCACAAATCCTTGTGGCAGCATGGATGAAGTGACAGACTGACACACAGCTTTTCCTGTAGATGTTTGTATGCGGCGGGTGTCTGTCTTTTGTAGGGAATGTTCCATATTTAATGTGTTTTCCACCTGGCCTACAGAGCAGTGGGATTTGTGATGACCTTTAATTTTGGGACGTTACAGTACATAGGCATTTTCTGTTTCTTCTGTGTGGGGAAAACTCATGAGAAGTTCCCTATGCTCTCTACAGGTTGCTCTACCTGTTTTCTTGTCTAACCTTGAGAAAATCCCAAGTCAGTTATAGGTGATCTCACTTAGATCAGGCATAAAACCCCAGAAGATAAATCAGCATTACTAGTGAATTAATCAGACTTTGTATCGGTGGAATGTGCCCTTCAGGGAAAATCTCAGCATGTTCTTGCTGGGTATCAGTGCATATAGCTTGGTAGCAATTTGGGCAGTCCCTGGGCATAACCAGTGTCTGTGATGCCAGGAGCTGCTTTAGTGATTAAGTCTGTACCCTTCTGCAAACTGCGTTTGTGGGAAGGGAACCAGCTCCTACCTGGTAGGGAGATCATCATTCTGTTAAACACAGAATCACAAGGTTGGAAAAGACCTTTTAGATGGAGTCCAACTATTCCTGTCCTCTGCTAAACCATATCCCTGAGCACCTCATCTACCCGTCTGTTAAACACACCCAGGGTTGGTGACTCAGCCCCTCCCTGGGCAGCCTGTTCCAGTGCCCAATAACCCTTTTGGAGAAGAACTTTTTCCTAATGTCTGGTCTGACCCTTCCCTGGCACAGCTTGAGCCCATTCCCTCTCATCCCATCACCTGTCAACTGGGCGAAGAGACCAACCCCCACCTCTCTGCACCCTCCTGTCAGGTAGTTGTAGGTGGTGATAAGGTCTCCCCCCCAACCTCCTGTTCTACTGGCTGAACACCCCCAGCTCCCTCAGCCACTCCTTGGAAGGTTTGGTCTCCAAAACACTCCAATGCCTCAAATGCCTTCCAACTTTTCGCAGTGGTGGTGTTGGGATGCAGTGGTTTTGAGAACAATTCTGCACAGCCAAATAGATTAAGATTGATTTTAAATATAAGAGCTGGAATCTTTCCATGGAAAGGAACTCATGGTTTGTGTTTGTTTAAAGCTGACCATTAGTTTAAAAGTGTGGTTAAGTGTTTCCTGTCCCTGGGAAGGCAAAGAAAAGCTTTGTAAGTGTAGATCAGGAGGGACATACTATACAAAACTTGGAGCTGTCTTAGAAGATGGAGGTTACAGTCTTTATCAGTCTTTAACTTATCTTTGGCCTTCATTGCTCGATGCTGTTTCCCCTTATTTTCCTTCTGTCTGTCAGGTGTCAGCAAGAGAATGGGAAATGCTGTGAGTGATCTTCAGGCTGTACTGAACCCATACGGGGGGGCAGAGCTGGGGGAGAACGCTGTGCCTGCAAAGTCAATCCAAGTGTTTTTGGAGCAGAGTTAAGAGGCTGAGCAGCTCTCTCCTTCTGGAGTATCTCCAAGGCTGATCACATTTGCAGGCTTTTTCTTTCCTTAGTGGGAGCTGAAGGTGAGATGCTGGTAGAAGTAAGTGTATTGGTGCTTGGGAGGGTAAACAAGGAGAAATGTTAATAAAAACTCAGTAATCCTTCACTGGAGGGAACTAAGGAGCTTGTTTGATTGGTTACAGCATGGATAACACATCAGAAAAACAAAAATCCAGAAAACACTGTGGGGTTTTGGGGTGGTTTTTATTGGTTGTTTTTTTTTTTTAATCCAATTTGAATCTTTTTTAAACATTTAAAGGGCAGATAAAATGAGCAACTATTATTTGAAATGAAGGAAGAACTGATATGCTTGAAAGGAAAATGTCAGTGCCACAAAAATATCATAGCCCTGTAGATTAAAGAGAGGCAATTTATAACTTCAGGTGACAACACAGAGCTGTTAAACAGAGGGACTTTATAAAATACGTGGCTGTTATCAGGGTTTGATAAATGGCTTGAACAGTGTGTAGCAAAACTGAATTTTTCATGTTTTCCTGCAAATGCAAACCTAAGTTTGGGCTCCTATCTCCACAAACGTGGTTATCAGAGATGCACACTTTGTTCTATCTGATTAAACCTTGTTTCCTCAAAGCTGGGACATCTATTCCTTCAGTAGCTCTTCCAACTGGTTTTCATACAGGCTGTGGAGAGACATAGTCGATCATCTTCCAATTTGCCACTGATAGAAATTGCTAGTGATACTCCATGTCCCATGGGTGTGTTGCACACAGAGGTGTGTGGGAACAATGTGCAACCACAGAACAGAGCACCTGATAAAGAGAAGAAAAGGAAACCTGTTTCCTACACAAAGACTTATCCTCTTCATTGAGCTGCCTTCCATTGACATTTGTGTTTGGTCTTTATTGTTCTGCTTATCAACACTCCAACAAAAGATTTGGGAAAGCACGAAAGATGCTTTGAAGGCTTGTGCAGTGTTCTGAGGAGATGTATTTTCCCTGCTGCCCAGCAGACAGCTTGCTTTTGACAAGGAAAGAAAATGGAAGTGGAGGGAGTGTCTTTTTTCTTCCAGGAATCAAGAGTCTCTTCCCACCACATTTGACTGATCCTTTTTCCTTGTTATGTGGTGTGAGGGAAAACCAGTCAGGCTTTCAGCCACCCAAGCCCCATGGAAGACAGACATGCCCCGAAGTTTCTCTTTCCTCCCTCTGATATCAACGGGACTTGTAAAAACTATCACTTCTCCCTGAAAACCTTCTTTTTGTGTCTCTTCAGTTTATCACAGCTAAAAACATTCCTTCTGAAATGGCAAATGTAATTTTATATGCCAAAAAAAAGGTGTGTGTGTTTTCCCTGAGCTGATTGGTCATTAATTATATTTCAGACTCTTAAGATCAAGAACCACACTTACTCCTGTGCAGTGGCAAAACCAGCTCCACTCTGCTGTGATGGAGCGTGAGGTTTGGGATCTGCCACTGTTCATGGCTGGGTCCTGGGTAGGAAAAGGAGATGGATTCCAGCTCCCATGGTCACTGCTAGGGATGGGCCACAGCCCAGGGACACTGTAGGGAGACAGCAGATTGTGTTCAGGTTGTCTCTGTAATTTGTGTGCCTCTCTGGCAATGCATTTTGCTGCTTCCCAGACCAGTTCTAATCCTGCTTTTGTTAAATTCTCTCTGTACCCCATGCTAAGGTCCAGACTTTCAAGTCTGTTGTTATTTTTGCATGTCCTGTTGTTCTCAAGTGGTTTATTTTGTCTATATACTGTGATTAAAAAGAAAATATTCGTCTGTGAGAAAATTTATGTCTCAAGAAAAAGATAGATGGTTACAATGGCAATTTCTGGGTTTCCTTATTTGTTTTAGCAGATAAACAGGAAAGAAGTTTTCAAAGCAAATATGTGGTAGGTCTGTTTTGGATACTTGTCAAAGTCCCCACCCTCACTGAGGTGAGATTTCCACCCCTTAAGCATAGATTCCTTTTGGGTTTGGGGTATTGATTCAGAGTTGATGCAGACATGAGCTTGTCTCTGCTCCCCCCACACCTGTCCCTTCATTTTTGGGCAGCTTTCTGCAGCACTGCTGGTTATCTTCTCACCAGCTCCTCTGCTGCTTTCTGCTTCATTTCGTAGAATTGTTATGGCTGGAAGGGACGTTAAAGATCAAGTCCCAGCCCCCTGCCACTGGCAGGGACACCTCTCACCAGGCCAGGCTGCACAAGGCCCATCCAACCCGGCCTTGAACACCTTCAGGAAGGGGCAGCCACCACCTCCCTGGGCAACCTGTGCCTGGGCCTTGCTGCCCTCAGAGTGAAGAATTTCTTCCTAATATCCAATCTAAATCTACCCCTTCCAATTTAAAACCCTTCCCCTTCATCCTGTCACTCTTCTAAAAAGATCCTCCCCAGCTTCCTTGTAGGCCCCTCAGACTGGGAGGCTGCTGTAAGATCTACGCAGAGCTTTCTCCAGGCTGAACAACCCCAACTCTGAGAGGTGCTCCAGCCCTTTCTAATCATCTACAGTGGCCTCCTCTGGACCCCTTCCAACAGTTCCCTGTTCTTCTTATGTTGGGGACCCTAGAATTGGACACAGTACTCCAGGTAGGGTCTCACGAGAGCAGAGGGGCAGAATCAGCTTCCTTGATCTGCTGGCCATGCTCCTATTGATGCAGCCCAGGACACAGTTGGCTTTCTGGGCTGTGAGCGCACATTGTTGGCTCATGTCAAGCCTCTCACCAGCACCTCCAAGTCCTCCTCTGCAAGGCTGCTCTTCATGACATCGTCTCCTAGCCTGTATTGATGAGGAGAATTGTCCTGACCCAGGTGCAGGGCCTTGCACTTTCTTTAGCAGGTACCTCAAAGAAGAGCTGCTGAATTGGTGTAGTTTTTAGTTGCTAACTCAAAAGGAGTTTAAGTGGACTTAAACAGTGTGGAGACAGTGGTCTTCCTTGTTGGAGATGAGTTTTTTTCCCCCCTCAGTGGATGAGCCTGTGACTTGGTCTTGGCAGCGTGTGGTGTTCAGTGCTGAAAGGCCCGGTGGGGATCTGTGTCTGCGGTGACAGTGGTGGTGACAGAGGGCTGCAGTTGGCCAAATGTGTGCAATCTCTGATGGATGAGGACAAGGGCTGCTAAGGTATTCTGTGTCCTGCTTCCCTCAGAACCTGAGCATGTTTCCCTGTGTTTACTCAAACAGCAGAGTGTTAAATGCTGTGAATGTGCAGTGGTCTGGCTGTGTTCACAGGGAGTGTTTGAGGGCCAAGCAGGGAGATTTGTAGGTAGTTCAAAATATTGGCAGAAGCTACCTGGCCTCAAATTCTTGTGGAACAACAGCTCTTCAGCCAAGCAAAATACCACCACTGTAGGCCTTGTTGCATCTTCCATTGAGTGCTTTGGGTGTGTTTTAAAACCCTTCTGCCCTTCTCTGTTGTGCTGTGTCCCCTCATGGATGTACTTGGGATGCTGGTGGGTGGGTTTCCTGTTAACAAAAATGATGTGATCTAGGAAGCCTCTTTAAAAGGAGAGATTTATGACGTCTGTGTGTTCATCCCATTTCTGCAGACAGCTCTTGTAATGATAAAGGTGCATATATCTCAGGGTGATGTAAACAACTTGATGGATTGCTTACAGTTTATGTGGAGAAAATATTGGAAGCTTTTTATCTATCTGTAAAGCTTCCTGGGAGGCTGCGAACAGGTGGCCTGGTGCAGGCGCACAGGTATATCATCATTACAGGCAGTCAGGCTGTGTGCAGGTACCGGTGGAGGCCAACATTTCTATTCTGAAAATAATCAGGTGGTGAAGGCGAAACGGATGGAGCTCAAGGCTGCCACAGCTCTTCTCTCTTCTTTACAGTATAAAGCCAGAGTAAGGAAAGATGGAGTATATTAATATAATAACCAGCAGCCCATCTCTGTAGTACAGTGATTCTTTAATCCTCATTTAGGAAAAAACAGATTTAATGATTGTGATGTTTGGTCACCCATCAGATTTTAATTGTGGGGTAGTAGGAAAAGATAAGAATCTTGGCTATATATGTTACTGACAGAGATGCTCTATCCATGTTCTCAGAAAGATACCCATCTTTCCACCGAAGTGATCTGTGTGTGTGTGTAGCTCTTGTCTGCATTTTTGCACCTGTGTTCCAAGTGTGGGCACAGGCACTAATTAGCTCTTCAGGTGCAGAAATTCCACTTAAAAATGAAGCCAAGTTTCAGTTGTCGTAAAAATGCCAATGAGTGCAGTAAAATGCCTCCCTAATTTAAGAACACGAGAAGGCTAAATAAATTAAATAGTGAAATATATAGAAATTCTTATGTTGAAGTGGATAGGTTTAAAATTATTACTAACATAAAATTGTTACAAATCATCTCTTTCTAATCTGTGACGTGTAGGATTGCCTGGGAGAACTGAGCTGTAGCTGAGAGTTTATAACCAGTGGGGGACTTTCTGTAGACTTCATGTCTCAAAAAGCATCATTCCTTTGTAACACCATAGTAATACCTGGTGATGTCATTTGCTCAGAAGTGACAGCACCCTCATGATTAGATGCTGTGGAGTTGCCCAGTTTGTGGTTTTGGCTGTTATTGTACAGGGTTACCCATACTCGGCATTTGTACTCTGCATTGGTGAGGCTGCACCTCGAGTGCTGGGTCCAGTTCTGGGCTCCTCACCATAAGATAGACATTGAGGTCCCGGAGCGAGTCCAGAGAAGGGGAACCAGGCTGGGGAAGGGGTTGGAGGGCAAATCCTGTGAGGAGCAGCTGAGGGAGCTGGGGGTGTTCAGCCTGGAGAAGAGGAAGGTGAGGGGAGACCTCATCACTGTCTACAACTACCTGAAGGGAGGGTGCAGAGAGGTGGGCGGTGGTCTCTTCAGCCAGGGGACAGGAGATGGGACAAGGGGAAATGGCCTCAAGCTGTTCCAGGGCAGGGTCAGAACAGATATTAGAAAAAAATGTTTTACTGAAAGAGTAGTTGTGGCTGGAACAGGCTTCCCAGGGAGGGACTGAGTCATCTTCCCTGGGTGTGTTTAAAAAAAGGGTAGATGAGGTGCTCAGGGATCTGGTTTAGCTTAGGATGGGAATGGTTGGACTTGATGATCATAAAGGTCTTTTCCAACCTCGTGATTTTGTGATAAGGGAAAGTTCTTGTTCAGCACTGGCTCAGCCAATCTGTTTTGGAGCTTGTGAACATCATCTGATGGATCTCGTGCTGCAGTAACGGCTCTTCTGGCTGGGTTTGAAAACATCCAAGATTTACACAGGTCACCTTGAGATTGTTTGCATGAAGCTGGGAAAGTAGTTCCTCATGGATGTTTTTCTGGATGCTTAGCATTGTGTAAGCATTGGCTGTTAGCTGATCCTGCGTTGAAGGCTCTGAACAATGGATTTTTATGTAGATGAAGTCTGAAATTCCAGATAGATTGGGTGAAGCATGCACAGCATCGCTGCATGAATAAGTAATAAAGAGCCTGATGGGATGAGTGAGGTACAGAAAACCGAAGCAAGTCAAAATGTTTTTCATTCCATGATGGAGCAGGAGGAGGAGGGAGAACAGCTTTGCAGGGTTTCAGTCCTGGAGCTCTCCTTACCTTTAACGGGACCTGGGGAAGTTACTTCATCCCTGTACTTTGTTTAGCACCTGAGTTTGAGGGATAATTGTTGCCAATTCCACAGGTAATTGGGGAATTACTGGAAAACAGCTTGAGACCCTTTAGCTTTATGATTCATATCCCACCAAAGCACAATGCCAAAATTTTGGGAACTTGATCGCTGTAGGTTCCCTCCACAACTGCTAGAGAGGAGGCAGGCACCTCCACAGCCTCAGTCAGTTCCCTCACTCAGCAGTGTCCCTCTAGAACAGGTCCTGTCTCTCCACTGACTACAGAATCCACCTCAGTTCAGTGGGGTCAGTCAAGGTCTGTAAAGTGAAAAAAATCTTAGATGTGTCATCTTCTGTTCCACAGAGTCAGCAGATGAACCTCTGTTAGGTGATAGAGACTTCATGACTCTGAGCATACAAGCTCCATGCATTTCTATTTGCTACATTTCTCTGTTCTGGTGTCCTGGACTTTGCTGCAAAGGGGATTTTTCATTTGGGAATGATGATGATGTGTTGTGAGGGTTTTGGTTTTGGCTTTTTTTTCTTTTAATGACATTTAGGACCTGTAATATAAGTAAATTAGAAGTGCTTTTTAATCAGCTTTTTGAGTTGATAGGCTCACTCTGTAGTGCATAAGGACAGGAAAAAAACGTGTTTGCACTTCATTATCAATAGTTTGCATATCTTAGTTGTAGACTATGAAGATCAAACAGAAAAAAATCATAGTTCACCATATAATTAAAAATGACACCATGCTGTTGTTTTCGAGCAGAGCCTGTCTAAGGTTTCATGGATAACCCGAATACCTTGGGATTTGGTTTGGCTTCTAATATATGATTATATATTTTAACTGAGAAAATAAGTACTGAGAAACATTAAGAAAATACTTGTCATTGCTGATGGGGGGGTTCTGCCTTACCAGACTCAAGAGCAGTAAGAGTTGGTTGCTGTATGTGTGGCTGCAGTTTATGCCGTGCAGCTCCCTGGGCTCACAGGGTAAGCAAGCAGCAAACTCTGTCCCTTTCACTCAGCTCCTACAACTTCAAGTCCTTAAGTCCAGTTTTCTCATATTTCTTCTTTTTAGGAAAGAGGAGGGATTATGGCTGTTTGGTTTTTACAGATGATTTTTGCTGGATCACAGTAGAGGTATCTTACACAGAATCCAGGAGGTGCCTCCCCTCCCCTTAGCTGCCCCAAAGCCACAGCAGTCTTAACAACAGGACAGTGATGTTCCTTCTGGCAAGAAGGTTTTACTTGAGTGCTAATCAGGTCACTTGTGCCATGATCTCTGCAAAGGGGTACATTTTTAACTAGAAAAAGCATTTGTTATATGTTAGCTATGATACAGATTTCTCCTGGATAGGTTTCTGGTGCTGTGTAATGCAAACATTGTGTGATTTGGTGATTGTATTGGCATTAGGTTTCAGCTCTGAACGGATGCATATGTTTGGGATCCACATCCTTAGTTTAATGCATACTAAAATATTTACTTTGTCTGCTGTTTCAGACTACTTATAAACAAGTAAGGAAGTGGTTTTGGTTGGTTGTTGGTTTTTTTTTAATTGTCCTGCCACTGGTTCCCATTTCTTTTTAGCTGAGAAAATGACTATTCAGGAAAGTTGTATCACTGGGCATTAGGAGGACTGGATCATTAATATTTAACTGTGTTGGAAGTAGAAAGCACTGTAACAATAATAATAATTTGCACTTGCACAGCACATTTCTCCTGAGGATCTCAAAGCACTTTACAAACCATTTAATTAAGCCTTACTAAATCCCTCTGAGGTTTATTATTAGTCCCATTTTACAGATGGTTAAGCAAGGGCATAAAGAAGTTAAATGGTTTGCCTAAATGAGTTAGTGGCAACAATAAGCATGTACTTCAGGAGTCCTGACCATGTCTGTCTAGCAGAGGAGGTATCGAGTGACCACGGTGTCTTGCCAGCAGCAAGTAAAAGCAGGTGAAGTGTTTTGAGAGGGTTCATGTAAATACTCTCTGGAAATGGCATGATGCTGCAGTTTGATTTTGTTATTACCCAGTATCCTGGCTGTAGAGGTGGTACCCAGCACATCCCACTGTGGCTGAGGGGCCCAAGTTGTGGGAACAAGCGGGGGTGAGTCCTGGCTCTCTGCCTGGCTGAGGTTCCTAAATTTCACCCCTTCATTCACCAGGCACACCTTTATGGCTTTGTTTCAGTCCTGTAAGAGACTGGTGCTTTATATTAATCAGTGCTGCAGCTTTGGCCAGCCAGGGACTTATTTCATCAAGTAAGGAAAGACATTCTTGCCACCAGACTTCAAATTATTCATATCATTAGCAGCTGCTTCTCCTCAGGTGCCCAACACGAGAGGTTGGTTTATCAAGACATAAAGCAGAAGCACACAGGCGAAGGGGACTTGTGCTCATTGCTTAGCTGGGAACCACTTAGGAGGGTGTTCGTGTACAAATGCATTAGATTATGGTTAAGCAGCTTATGGACATAAAAACACATTAGAACTTTACAGCATGCTATAAATTACAGTTTTGCGGCATTCACAGCCACAATGTTAGGTAATTACATTCATTAATCTACTACTAAGAGCACATAAAGTTGCCTCCCAAATGGTACTGTGTGTGCTTGTGCTCAGCTGGGAATGGGAATGTGCTGAGAAGGGCTCCCCTTCCCCCACGTCTTCCTCCCCCATCATTCTGCCTTGCTCGGAAACCTTCCAATTTCGTGATGGCTTTCAGCAGACCAGCCTTCCAAACCTCTTGCTCTAAACACTTAGGATTCATAGTGGAAGAATTTCTGATAATCTTGTCTCCTGCAGCTCTGAGCTTGTTTTGATATGTTGTACATGTGTCCTGGCAATCGTTTAGTTAAAGGACGTTATTGCTTGTTGGCCCTTGGGTGGGAGGGCACAATTGGCTCACCTGAGATGTAGTAGTGCCCTGTAACTGTTAGTGACTCATATTCCTGGCCATAGGTTGAGCATCTACTATTTCATTTTCTTCTGTGCAGAAATAATTCCTCTAATTAGAGCACATTCTCAACTGGTGTAAGTTGGAATAACTGCATTTGTATGTCTCCTGGTGCAATGTCTGTGCCACTGACCTTTTCCTTTCTCTTCCTTTCTTTATCTTGCTTTATCTTGCTTTCAGGCCATTCATTTGAGGTGCAGCCTTGTTCTGTACAAGCAGACATTCCTTCTTGCTTTGAAAGACCTGTCATGGCCTTTTCTTGCCCCCCCCCCCCCCACTCTAAAGGACCAGGTTTTATGTTCAATATCTTCTACCCTAGAACAACAAGCTCTCTCATCTCCCTCATTCAGCCATGTTTTCAGTGGCACTTCCCATGAAATTTTAGCTATGAAGGTAGGAGAGCAGAGAGTTGTGCACTAACCAGTGTATTCCCCACTCTCAGCATCTTGGAGTGCGCCTTAGGAAATGAAGCCTGCAGAAATTCCCTCAAAAACTTCCCTCAGTTTGTGACTGTTGAGCAGGGTACTTTATGTGAAAGGTCCTGCTCAGCTAGAAGGCTAAAGGTAACAGCAACACAACAGCTGACTGGTTTATCACCCTGAATTTTTAAGAAATTGAGACACTAACACAGATTGGGCATCTTAGTCCTTGTAAAAACATAACCCAAAAGTCAAAGAACCAGTCCCCTAGAGAAAGGTCAAGCCCTTGAGTCAAACTTAACTAAGGCAGAAAGCAAAATCTATTATCTTTTAATTGTAAAAATTAAGCTTTTATAATCAGGTTCATTTAAGCTTGGACAAGTCAACAGGAATAGAAGACCTGTAGGAATGACTCACTGCTTATATTGTCAGTTCATTAATTGGGTTTTCATTTGCTGATCTCCTTTCACATCAAGATCATCTTTACATCTGTAGAAAAAGAGCCACGAGCTACCAGTGGTACTCAAGTAGGAGCAGCCGTTACGTGAGACAGTGACAGATGCTTAATCACACGACAGTCTTCAGTGAAGGCATTCATCTCTTTGCTAAATAGATGTAGTTTCAATGACACTTGAGCACTCCAGTTTCTAGGGAATTTCTTTGTCATGACTGACAAATTTATTATCCTGACCATTAAATTAATAAAACACAGAGTGTGCAGCTACAGCTTTTTGAGGAAAAGGGGTTTTTTGGTGGAACAGAAACCCTTCCAGCTCCATGTCTGAAGTTTTCATCAGCCTGTTGCCCTGGTTCTCTGTGCCTTATGACCAGAGGAGGCAGAAAAAGCAGGTCCAGCATCTCACAGCTATGGGACAGGAGAGGAGGAGCACGTTTGGCAGTTACAAGTCTCCCATTGGAAATGACTCACTTTCATGCACCTTGCCAAGTGCTGTCTGCCCAGGGCAGAAACACAAACCACTTCAGCCCATCATGCAGACGTGAGCTGCTCCTCAGCTTCTGCTTTGCTTTGGTACCAGCACCAATGTGCTCTTTGTTGACAAAAGCAAGGACTGTAGTGATGGAGTTCATTGCTGAGTTTCAGGGAAAACTGCCTGATAAATCACCTTTTTATGTCTGATGCTGTTGCTGTTACCTGCTTGGCTGCAGCCTGCCTCTTAGGTGATACATTGAGATGTGCAACTGCATTCAGGTGGGCTTTGCTTCCCTGTATTCCACATGTAAACATCAAGAAATCAAAAATCCTTATTTTTAAGGGCAGTGTGTCTCCCTGCTGCTGGGCAGCTGTGGCTCGTGGGTCTGCAGCCAGGCAGCAGTGGGGAGAGCCTATAAGCCTGGCCAGCAGCCTGCTTGAATGGAGATAAATCAGGGTCCTGCAGGAGAGTGTCAAGACAGAAGGATGTTGTCAGAGCTGGATGTTTAATGTAACGTGCAGCTGCTAACCTGGTCCTTGCTCCCCTGACAAAACAGCTGCCATTTTGGGTTAGCATCAGAGTTGTGGAGCCGGGTGATCGTCAGCGCTCATGTATTACTAATGCCATCTGTGTCATCTGCAGAGCATCCCATAAAGCATAGAGGGAAAGCAATAAACATGGGCTTTCTCTTAATGCTGAAGCACCATGGTGGATCTCTGCTTCCCTTCCTCACACACGCAGTCTCAGAGCTCACATAACGCCGAGTGCTTTACTACTCTGCTCAGGCGTTCAGTGACTTAATTGTGTGATGGTATTGATGTAAAATTTAACAGCCACTGTGTGTATTGACTATAGCTTCATTGGTTGCTGCTAGAACATGCTGTGCTATTGCCCTGCTATTCATTTAGCTGTTTTGGTCCATTTATTAGATATTACAGAGATTTTCCTTTTCTGGACAGAACTGGTAGTGATTTCTGCAGTGGAAACCTATTGGGAATGACTCTAATCTAGTTTCTGAGGATTTGTTTATTGGGGCAGCACATGCTGGGCTAATTTCAGGGTACATGTTCCATGGTATCTTTTCTATCCACAAGTGAAGTTTTAATGATGGGATGTAGTACTCAGACAGCAGCTTCTTTCATTGGGATTTTTTTCCCCTTTTATTTTTCTACCCAAAAAAGCAGCAAAAGCAAAATTGGCTCAGTCAGTATTTATTGGCAAATTAGTGTTCCTAAAGACTTCCTCTTGCTTGTTCTTTTCCAGAGCTTGGAGAAATAAGATTTCACGTAATGCATCTGGGATTGGATTACTGGATTGAATTTTGCAAAGTACACCAGGGATAGCTGAGCCTGTTTAGAAAGCAGCTAAGCCCCTCTAAGTCAGTAAAAATTCAATTCATGATAGTCGATGAGGGATTTTTCAGTGGTTTTTTTTGTTTGGGGTGATTTATTTGCTGTTGAATGGTCATGTTTCCTTTGAGGTGTCTTATCAAGGTAAGGTTTATTAAGCTTTTGGCAGAGGGGATGGTGGGATACAGCTGCTCTGAAAAATAGGAAGGAAGACAGCATCCTGGAAGCTGAAATCCCTCGGCCTCCTTGCTTGTTGAACACACACTCTTCCAGGAGCTCTTCAGCTGAGTTTGTGTTGTGGCTGTTTTGGAAAGCCACAGAAACATGAAGATGTTCCAGATTGATCAGAGTTGAGGTTGTGATTGGTTATTACTTTGCATCTGGTCTTTTGTGTACTCGAGAGCTCCTGCTCCTCCCCTCCCTCCCTCCTGCTCCTCTCCTGCTGTGAGTTGAGGTTTTGGTCCTCAAAACCAGGCCAACCACGTAATTATAGTGCAGATGGCAATAATCTCTGTGTGATTCTGATAACACATCTCAGGACGCAGCAGGCTTTGGGAAATTCCAGCCCTGTTGCAGGGATGGATCTTGTCCCAGAAGAACACTGTCTGAATACAGATTCTGATTCTCTCTGTAAGATTACCCTGATTATTATTTGTTTATCTGTTTCTTAGGACAGTGGTACTGTGGTGATGCTGCTTTTAGGGTTTGTTTTTATGCTTGGAACTGAATTTTTTTGGAAGAGAACATCAGGGAAGTTTGCACAGTGCTCTGCCAGCCAAATTAAGGAGAGGTCTGAGTGTACGAACCTGGGGAGGTAGCTGGGCTCAGCTAGAGGAAAAGGAGGGGTGAGGAGGCTGGCAAACCTCTTAGTGTGGAGTAAGTTTTATTGAGGTTGCCAAGAATTGAAGGAAAGGAGGAAAAAAATAATTCTGAATAAGATAAAGACTGTCATGGGGAGAAACGTAAATATTTTGTTGAAATGCTGTGTAGTACCTTTTAGAGTCTTATCTGTCCTGTAATATTCCTGATGGGAGGTGAGAGGGCTGTATCCTCCTCACCCTTAAACAGCAAAAAGAAGCAATATGCTTTTCCTCTGCTAGTGGGAAGAAATAATGGTTTTCTAGGTGAGGTTTAATGCTCTCAGCAAAGCTTTCCAGCTTATGTTTTTACATTATAGTCATTTTCTTGAGTCAGATATCCCTGCTGCCTGTTAAGTAAACACAGAAAGCATAGATTATCAGTTAAGAGTATCGACAGCATTTCAAGTGCTATCAGAGAACATTTAATTCAGTTTAATTTTGTGATAAATCTCATGTTTAATCCTCTGGTTGCTCTGTAATCATGTCTCTATTGATCTTTTCTGAATGACTGCATGCAGTTTAATAAACTTTGCCATTAACCCAAGCTTTCTAAAGGGGGAGATTGATTCCAGTATCATCTGATAGAACCAATAAGCACCTGAACATCATTAAATCTGTCCATTATAAAACATTTGCATTAAGATCAAAGTAAAAGTGTAGGGGTGAATTTGCAGCTTATTAGAGAAAGAGTTTGCAATCGGGAAGTCTTAGTGTGTCAGTCAAAATCAGCAGCAGTTTTCAGCCTGGCTGATTCAAGCTGACACCTCCTTTCATTTCTTATTTCTCAAATCTGGCTTTCATCCTATTGAGCGACCTCCTTCCCTCTTTTCCCAGCCATGATTATATCCTTTAATTTATTCCATCTTTTTCCCTCTGGCCATTTGTTTAGTCCAGGTTTTTGAGGTCATTTTTGCCTCCTAATAAAACTGGAGTTTGGGTGTTTGTCCAAGTGTTGGTTTGGATTTTTGGTCCTGAAATCCTTTTATAAGGAACAGCCCTAGTTATGTGAGATGGAAAATGTGCTGGGGAATGAGGGGCATGTTATGGAAAGGAAAAAAAAAAAGGCATGACCTTCTCAAATGCCTTCCTGAAAGGCCCATTCCCACCACTCCTCACAGGGGCTCTCTCTCCAAATGCCAAAGTGTATTTGGCAGGTTGGCCGGTCCATAAAGCTGAGTAGGAGCAGGGCTGGGGTGGGGACCCAATACCCGCTGAGCTGCATTGAAATAAAGCGCCCCAATTCCTTGTGACTGAGAGTGTGTTGGTGGCTGTGGGAGCATCTGTGCATCTCCATGATGCTGGGCAGGAGAGTGGCCCCACCAGTGGGTCTGACTCAGGAGATGTGCACTGGCACAGGCTGGCAGGGTGCCATCTCCTGGGCCGGCACTGCCCTTCCAGTGTCACTGGTAGCTGCTGGTCAAGGCCTATAGGGAGCTTGGAAAGGAAACTGCTTGCTGTCTGTCTTCCCTTTGCTCCCCCCGCTCCCCTCCATGTCTGTGCAGGCACTGGAAGCTCTCAGCCCACGAGAGAACAAAGGGTCTTTATTGATTTCAAAGGCCATTGGTGGGGGGAATGGTAGCAGCTCCTCGTGCAGCAGAGGCACCAGCTCAGGACAGCGCAGGAGGATGTTGGGAGCTGGTGGTGCAGGAGGTGGGAGAAGGCTGATTTGGCTGGGAGAGGACAGAGATGAAGAGCTGTCTGGAATTGAGGTGAAGAACCAGGAAGGGTAAATGGAAAGGGAACAGGGCATATAGGGAGCCTATAGGTGCGATAGCAGGGAGTCTGTCCTGGATGATGTGCAGAGAAAGGGAGATCTGGATGTTCTCCTCTCCCAGTAAGGCTGATGAAGAAGAGATGAGAGTCATGACTCTGCTATCCCACGCCTCACTTGGAGGAGAACTGGGAGATGTAAGAAGTACCTGCTTAGTAGGAGGCTTGGAGGAAGCCCCTGAGTATGGAGATGAGATGGGGTGGGAAGCAGGGATGAAGGCTACAACAGTCCCACAGGGCAGGTCCCAGATTCAAACTTGCAGTAGTTTGGCCTGGAAGGCCCTCAGAGGTTTGGAAGATGAGACATTGACTTTGCAACAGTTTAAAAATTAATGAATAGCCCAAGCCTTGAGATGTTTTATGGTATGTAGCGGTTGGAGACTGTTATATTTCTTATGCCAAAGAGGGCTGCCATTATCTAGACCCGACCAAAGGGAAGTGTGCCAGCTGCTCCAGGGACCCACTTTGCCTTTGCAGTGTCATCTTTGCTTTTTCCAAGCATGTGTGCAGCCCCTTTTCTTCCTGTGGTGCCTGATCCCTTCCTCTAAGCATTTAGTATTTTGAGTTGCAGATGATGCTATTTTACTTCCATTTTACAGCTGAGCTCTGCTACACACAAGGGCTAAAGGCCCAAAATTCACAGAGCCATTTATTTCCTTTGGAAAACCAGTCAATAGGAATTAAATAGTTTTATGCCCCTGAATACCTGCTTTGTGGATTGGGGCTTAGCTTACTGCTGCAGGTCACAGAGAGAGGCAGTGGAAGATCAGGAATTTCAACATGTTGTCTCCAAGTATCCCCATTAATAACTTACCATCTCAGTCTGGCCAGCTCTAATCCTGTGCCTGGCAGGGTACAACTTCTGATAAGATCAGACAGGGGAGATTTGGATACCAGCACCAACAAGCAGCTTAGAAAACAAATCTTTAATAGGAAAGGTTTCCTTCCAAATGCAGACTGATTCCTGCTTACGGTTCTAATTCTCTTCAACATATTCCGCAGCTCTCGAGAGATGCATTGCAGAGCTTTATCTGCTGCCTGCTCCAGGCAAGTTTGTACAGAGAGACAGCGGTGCGGGTGCTTCCTACAGCAGAAATAGTTACAAGTTCAGTTCAGGCAGCCGGGTGTACGCTACAGTGTGGTTTGAATCGAAGTGTCGCTCAAGTGGTATGATTCACAGTTTTCCTGACTCCTCGCAAGTTTGCTGCAGGCATTAGCAAAGCTCTTGACTTGAGATGTTTTGTTTTGGAGCCGGATCCCCTGACTGTGCATCCCTACCAAGTTAAATTTGTAGCTTCTGGGTGGCTATTAATAAGAAATATTGCAGAAATTGCTTTTCCAGTCACTGAATAGCCCTGAATATTAGATAACACTTCAGAACTATCCACAAAGTAGCTTAAAGTTGGATATTTGCAGAAGGCAGCGTGTTTTCAGCCACAGCACAACTGTAAAGGAAATTTTCATTTTTGGTGATGTATGAGGCAGCTTTACAGTGTCTGTGCCCTGTAATAAAACTGAAGAAAGCAGTCATCTCTGGCTTTCTCTTTTTATTTATTCATGCTATCTTCTGTGTCTGTGCAACTGGAGATTCCATATTCTCAATACAGGACAGAAGGGAGGAGCTGTGTTCTCCCTCCTAGGAACTGCTGAATACGCCTAATGGGTTGTTTGGGTGATGTGAGATAGATTTTGGAGCATCCACTGGCCTACAGCTGAAACAAATGCTTTGTTGCAAGGATGAGATGTGGAGCAATGGAGATGGACCACGTGTGTGGCAGTTACCCAGTGGGACTGACTCTCTGCATTCGGTACGGTGGCTTATACCTCTGTCAAGTAACAGCGGAACAGTTGTGGTATTTATTTCATCTCAGGATGTGAATGAGGACTCTTGAGACAGGAGCAACTTAGATCCGCTTTGTAAGCGGTGCGAAGGACAAGGCAATGATAAATCTGGTCTGTTATGCTAAGCTGCGCTTCTGAACTGCAGAGAGGGGGATTTGCCAGTGATCAGTGCTGTACAAGGATGTAATCCCTCTGGTTTTTTGATCATTGAATTTATCTTCAGCGTATCTGTTTTCTAGGGGAAGGACAAGCCAGCGAATGGAAAGGTTACATATTGCTCTATTTCTTAAACTTTTGTTCTTTCCTGGGGTTTTTTTTCAGCCTGAATGCTAGAAGGAGGCTTCTCTTCCAGATGAGAAGTTGCACCATTGTTGGGTTTTTATTTTTCCCTCTCTAGTTGCACAAAGGTTCTTATTCTTTTCTTAATGAAGAATGTTACCAAGCTCGAGTCAAGTGATGCAGTCTTCTGGGTGTATCTGAGCTCCTTCTGTCCTTTTCCTTATTTTCTAATCACCGTTCTTTCAGTTTAAAAATCTGTCTTCATCAGCCTTGTGTGTGAGGTAGTGTGCCACATGCCAAGAGCAGTGGTAGAGCTAAGTGCTTCCCAGAGAAGGAGAAAGATACTCAAGATGAATATGAGACAGTAGGAGCTTAGCAGACTCCGTTATGTATTTCGACTTCTTGACCCACAAAATGGCAAAAAGTTGTTTCAAAATAGGTCTTTTTCATTTGGAAAAGCTCAGTAATTATAACCCATTATTATATGGAACGTTTTGATCTGGTTAAAAAAATCTGCAGATTGGAGCATTTGCTGTCTGGCATAACCCAGGAATAGTCCTTTGACTTCTGTCCTTTCCATGCTTATTTCTGTACTGTCTGTCCAAAGAGCTGGGTGCTTTGTCCCACTTGTTTGGTGTTCAGAGGGATGCTTCCCTGCATGCCTCTGAGGCTTCCTTGGATGAGGATGTTCTTATGTCTCTTTCTCTCCCTCTATGTGAGGTTTCCTAGTTGTCTTTACCTGTGTTGTCTCAAGGTGGTTTTTTTGTGTCTGCTCCTAGAGAGCAGATTTTCTGGTCCAGTTTTGAGGCTAACATGACAGCACAGGAAACCTCTTCTATGGCATCCTGGCTCAGTTCCTTTCTGTGGCCATGATACTTAAGTGAGCATCATGAGACCTTCAAAATACATTGAACTTTCCTGGTGCTGTAGCACCTTTCCTCAGGACAAGGAATACAGAGGTGCTTCTGATTTGATTTACAAACCGTAATACATTTTTTATGAATGCTGAGAGCTGCGCTAATGGATGGTGCCAGTGTGAGAGCCTGGAGGCTGAAGTCATCTGTTTAGCCCCATTGCAGGGATAGCAGGGATGAGAGCAGTCTAAGCCCACATCCATTTATTCTAACCATACCAATAAGGGGGATACCCTTTAAATGTAAGATTTATTGGCCCACTAACTCTGTGGCCTGCCAACAAAAGTGCCATTTGAATTATTCAGCAAGCACCATATGTATCTGGAGAGTGGAGGAGCCCGCAGTCAGCTTCATGCCAAATGCTCCTCTGAAGGGAAATGCAATTTCATTGCAGGAATCTCCTGCTAAAGTTGGCAGGATGTTGTGCAGAAAGAAAGGCCTGATGCTTGTGGACATTTTATAAGCAAGGTTCAAATGGGGGCACAGTCTTCCCTTGAAGGTAAGAAAGCAATGTAGTTTGGTCCCAAGCCAGCATTTATATTTTGGTCAGTATATGCAGATCTTCTATTGCTACAGATACAAACATGCAGATTTTTTATTTTTGGAAGGAAGTTTAAAATGTTAAGGATTATTTCCTGTCCAAATCATAACAAAAAGTGAAAATTAAATAACATTGCATGAAGGGGAAAAAACCCATCAGAAATATCAGTGTAGAACGAACGACTTGCTTGATTATTTAGACAAACGGAAATTGTTTGTGTTCCACATCACTCAGTGTGGCACTTGACAGATTCAAGTTCAGCTGGATTCTCTCCACCATGAAAATCCTGTTTTCCAAGAAAAAGTTTTGTCCCTGCTGTGACATCGAGCTGACCCTTCTACTCAGGCACAGGCATCTGCGTGAAGCGCAGACAGACCCAGCCTGTGCCTGCAGCCCAAGGCGTTTCTGGGGCAGATCAAGGCGTTGGTGTGCTTGGCTTGGCTATATGGAATAACAGAGCCACGTACTGGTATGGGATCACCACTGTAAATACGTAACTAGTACGTGGTAGCACGGAGAACAAAACAAATTTGCCTTTGTGTCAGGAGCTGCCTTAATGCTCCTTTCTCTCTGCCTTATCTCTCATGGTAACCGAGCAGCACAAGAGCAGTGAAGCCCTCTTTGTTGGCGTGAAGATTTAAAGCGAGCATCCCTAGGGACTCTTTTTCCCTCCACACCCCTTTTCTATTTCTTTTCATTCCTCAAACAAAGAAAATAAACACTTGGTGAGAATGTGGCTGTGCTGCTCACGGGGTAGATCAAGCACATTTATTTAAGGCCCAGCACTGTGAAATAAGCCCAGGGCCAGCGGGAATACATTTCCCTTGGCTGCAGGGGCTGTGTACTGCGTGTGAAGTCTTGGGGATGCAAGTTATGTGAAGCATGTCTGGGATGGAGTGTTTTGTTAGCACTAATGTGCCTGTTGGGTTCGAGACAGTCAGAGTAGAGCCCTGAATTCTGCTGAGGCTCATGCACATGGAGCAGGGATGGGCTGGAAGGACAGCAGCATGGGCAAGCCCAGTCCTGGTGCTTCAGCAGGCAGAAAAGGTTGTGGGGTATGAAAGATGGGCACTCACTGAAGGTGACGTGAAAAGTCTGAAAGACTGTGTACGTGGAGGAGTTGGAGTGATCAGGACTGAGATGATGCCAGCGAGGACACAGAGTTGCTGATAGCAGAGGGCAGTTAAGCTGGTATTTCAGCTGGTATTTCAGACAGCACAGGCTCAAAAAGGCAGCTGCAGAGGAATCATGAAGGTGGTTAGTTGAATCTGCAATGGGTAACCTTGGGCTGTACTAGTAACTTGCATTAAGACCTAGAAAAATCTTTGGGAAAGCCACAGTAGGATTTCTATGCTGGAAGAAGCTGGGTGGAGTGAGAGCTTCAAGATCTCTTTCTTTTGGCAGGACTGCACAGATTTCTGCCTAAATTGGTCTGAGCAGAATCATCTGTGAGCACTTTGCCTTCTACAAAACCGGACAGCTTCAAGAACAGCAGTTCGGTGGCCCTGGCATTGCTTGGCGCTGCCTCCAAGAGCAGGTTTTTTCCTAACTCTAGTTGCAGACTTGAGGAGTTTGGGTGGCTGTTCTACACCACTGTGGTGTGATGCAGCAGTTTGAGTGGCAAAATAAAGAAGGGGGAGGATAAGGCTGTGAGAATACCACATCGTATTTGAAAAAGATGGAATGAATGAATAGCAACCACTTGCTGTGATACTCATCTTCAGGTATGACATCAGGCTTTGCCAGCTTTATTTCATCAGGCCTCTTCAGCTCAACAGCTGGCACTATGGTCTTAGATTTCAGCTAAGCATTTATTTTGTGTAGCATCTGTAGGCTTACTGAATACTATGAAAAATGTTGTCTAAGACTGTCCACTTTTCAGCCTCGTTGCTACAGCTGTTTTGTAGCACTGGGTGCCTTTGTTGATATCTTGAGTAATTACATTCTCTTGTTGTCAAAGTCAGTGTGTAGGAGTAAGTTTTAATCGTTTGTCCTCAAATACTTGAATAAAATGTCTTTTTAAACATGCTTTTTGTCACGTCAAGGTTGAGTGTGTGCTCATATTCAGCAGTCTCAAAACAGATAAAAACAAGTTTAAGGGTTTTGCTAAAATCCCATTGAATGCAGCGAGACTCACACACGTGTGTGTGTGTGTAATTAAATGTGAGAAAGTTATTGGGGTAAGACAGAAACAGTATTATTAGGTAGTCTGTGTGAATAATCACAAATGAACAGCACAGATCACATTCGAAGTATCAAGTGTCATAAATTGTTGAGAAATAGACTGCATCCAAGCATGCAGCATGCTGAAGAAAGGCACGCTCTGTTGGCTGCACTTACAGGGAAGGACATTTATTATTCTGAGTAAAATACTTCTTTTAGATCACTTCCTTAGGTCTAGTGTGTTAGTAGGAGTCAGTCACAGTTTACTTGTGCTGAAGAGTGACTGCTGTCACAGAATCACAGAATCGTAGGGGATGGAAGGGACCTCCAGAGATCAAGTCCAACCCCTGTGTCTAGATGGGGCTGGAATATCTCCTGAGAAGGAGACTCCACAACCCCCTGGGCAGCCTGTCCCAGGGATCTGTCCTGCTACAAGTAAAATCTACAGTGTAAAATCTAAGTAGAAAAGAGTTGACAGCCATATATTCTTTTAACTAATCCTGGGTGAACACAACTGAAAGTGTGTAGCTGTGGCTGAGTTGGAGTAGTAGGTGTGCATGATCCTTTGTTGCTGTTCACTTGATGTGTGTATATAGTAGATAAACTTGAAGGACCTTAAATACATAGTTATGTACTTTCGGGGGGTTTTGGCCCCTGTATTTTTATGAATTGTGATGCTGCTGTTCATGAGATAAGTGCCTGCTTTGTGTGTTGAAAATCCCAAAGTCATTTACTCAAACAGAATAGGAGGCTTTTCACTTGTTGAGCCCCTTTCCTCCCTGTTACTTAAGCTCGAAGGTCATGGTGAGGAAGAAGAGAGCAGGAGGGATTCCTCTTGCTGATAGGAGTTGAATGCAATGAGAATCCAATTTTCCTGTTCCTCCATCTCGTAGTGGGCGGTGGCATCGAGGGAGGCCATGGCACTACGTATTTTAGAAACAGTCATTGTGCCCTTATTACATGTGGTGCTTACTAAGGCCTGATTTGCAGGAGTGCTCAGCACTCCCAGGAGCTGCTGGAATCGATGGAAGCTTTGCTTCATTAGATAAAGTGCTCTGTAGAGCTACGTTCCCTGAAAAATCAAATCTTAGGTGCTTTCTAGTGGGTGCTTAAGCTTAGCAGATGTTTTTGACCTGAACACATCAGGACTGTTGTTGCCGCCTATACAGTGGGAAGAGTGAAATACCTTCATCTGGCTGAGCAGCTGCAAAGCAGGTCATTGATATCCGCCGAGCATCTGATACTACAGAAGACACTGTATAGAAAAGCCCTTGAGGAAATTAATAACAGGAGGAGGGTGTGAATGGAGTGTAAGCAAACAAGGTTTCGGTCCACAGGTTGGACAAAGAGGAGAAAACAAAATCCTGAGTGGCTGCTCATTAGCTGAATGCCTTCCATTCTGCCCAGGGAAGTAAGAGCATGCGATCATGTAATTAAAGATTGTATCACGATGTGTATGCACAAGAGGGCTGAATCAAGGTGGTGGTTGCAGCCCTAATCCTGGTCTTTCATAACTTCCAAGTCCTTGACTTCGTAACCTCAATAATACTGCTTTAATGTCGGGGGTTTTGTGTGTAATTTAAATCAGCAGCACCTGAAAAAGACCCTTCTGTTTATCAATGATATTGTTAACAAATGATTTGGGGATGAAAAATCAAAGCAATCTCTTTGCTACAGAAGCGCTTTTATAAAACATATCTCAAGCAGACAGCAACTTGCTTTTCTATTGTTTTGCCTTCATCTGTAATCCCCACGTAGTGTCCTGCAGCCTGGTGCAGTGTTTCATCTTCAGGCTGTTGCACAACCTTTTTTGCACAACGCTGAACCACTTTGTTTGCAGATTCCAGAGATATGTGGTAGGCAATGGATTGTCATTTTATGAAAACAAAGCAAACAAAACCAGATTAAACCTTTCTGCAGAGGTCTCCTGGCTCGAAGAAATTGCTGGGGTTAGTGGATGGGTTACTGAACCCACTATAGTTGACATCACAGTGCTCTTCACCAGTTCCTTGTGTCCTAAAATACCTATGCTTTGAGAATCCTTTTGTCTTTTGCGTTGCACTTTACACTTGCCTTCCCTTCTCCCTGGTGTTAAAGAGGGTTTGCAATTTTTTTCCCTCTAGATAAATGTTCTTGAGGAACTAATCATGCCTTTAGAAGTGTACACAGTGAGTTTACCTGTCTTATCTGGAGGGAAATTAATGACTGTTAAAACCATCTTTGTTTCTTTTTCAGGGACTAGTCAGCGCATTGCTTTCAGATCTTTGCATCTTGTTCCTGCCAGCACTAAACCAATGTGAGAGGGGGGTACTGAACCCTTAGGGCCCTTTCATGCATCAGCACTAAAAGTTATTCTCAAATGTAACAGAAAATGCAGGATGAGCTGACTGCCAAGATGTGATGGCAGGTTTGGTGCCCTCAGACGGGCCGGATGCCTGGCTCTGGGGTTTTGGTTCCCCTTGTGCAGCTGTTTGAGCACAGCATGTGATGTGATTCCCAGCTAACGATACCCACTGCCTGATGCTAACAAAGCTGCAGGATTTCTCTCAGCTGTACTCTCCAGGCATCTTAATTTCTTCCCAGCTAAACTTTTGTAACAAATGTCAGTGAATGCAGAGGTGGGGGTTTTGTCAGGGCTTTTGTGAGTTTTTCCTTAGGAAGCCCTTTGGCTGCTTCTTGCTTCTCCTCACGGAACGTCCCTGCCAAACAAAGCAGTTCTGCACCTGACAGCCAGGGCCGAGGTGCTGAGTCTGTCTTACCGTCATGTCTATAACTTCAAAAGAATTTCAAACTGACTTTTGAAGCCAGTGAAAATGTTTGGCTGGTTCCCCCCACACCCCCCCCCCCCCCCTTAATTGTCTTCTTCCTTCTGCACCTGTGTTCTGATCAAATATGAGATGCTTGTACCTTGAAAATAGAGGAAAGGCTCCAGAAGCATCTTTCCTACAGTTCCTTTGGTGACTGTTGGTGTTTTAAGTGGAGCATTACATTGTGATTTCGTTACTGATTAATAACTTCTTGTTTATAAAAGCATCTTACTACTTTATAGTTAATTTCATTGTTGGAGTGAAGGATAAATTATTGGGCTTTGATGTAAAGCTGTTGTGGGCTTTAGCAAGAACCTGAGGAGAAAATAATTGGATTATATTTGTAGACTGATGCAGTCACTACTGGTTTTACCAGCCCTGTGCTGTAATAAAACCAAAAGTATAATAGATTTTTAAAAGTTGTGCTTTCTGGGGTCACATTCAGTGAGAATTCAGAAAGCAAGTTGTTCTAGTACTGGGATCACAAGGATAATCCACAAGGATGGTTTGGAAAGATTAAGGTTTGAAATCCCAGAGCAGCCCCTAAAACTTTGGTCCTGCTAAGTGCCAGCAGTGTGTTTACTACACAGTGTGTTTACAGCCTTGCTTTCATCAGGAGTTCCCATAGAAATCATGAGCTCCCATAGAAAAATCCTGTCGTAAGGGGTGGAACAGAGATCCTGTTGTTTACATGGAGATTTTAAGTTGTCCTCAGAGGGAAGGTGGCTGCAGGAAAGGGCAGCAGGCATGGACTGGCTTTTGGGTGAGATTTGTGGGGTGAAGTGTGTACCCCGTGAAGCAGTGTGGAGCGCTGCTTGGCTGCCACTGAGCATCTGATTTATAAGTAATGAGCTGTCATTTACATAGCAAGAAGATTGACTCTGCTGAAATAAATCAGGCATAGCTCCCTGAAAGCTTAGTACCTGATGAGAATGCAACGTGTCCTTCAAGCCTCCTACCTGGAGAAATTATCCCATGTACCCATGGAGGCTGCTTCTCCTCCCCTCACCAAGTGCAGGGCTTGGATTGAAGCTGTTAATATTAATGGGAGCTGAGATGATTGCAGTGCCACCCCGTCAGGCCTCGGCAGCCCTCCTGCTCGCTGACGTCGCGGCAGGAGTCTGTTCAGCATGGGCGGCTCTTCTCCGCTGGGGCACGTACAGTGGTATCAGGTTGATTAATGTGCCCAATAGAAATAAAACAAATGGAAATTTTTTTAGATTATACAGTACACTCATAAATATTAATGCACTTTCGTATTGAATTGCATGTAATTACATATTTATACATTTAAGTCACCTTCCTGATACACTTAAGGCACTTTACTGATGAAAGGTATCTCTGAATAAGATGGTTTTAAACCGTGCCTAATATGTTTGTAGGATTTATTTAATAATGTGTGGGCTTGTATGCTGGCAGGAGAGGAGAAAAACCTCTATTAAAGTCTGAATGTGTTGTTCACAGGGTCTGCTACTTAGTTTGAATCGACTCCATGGGTAGCTGCTGAAAAATACGTCTCGACATGAAATATTACTACATCTCCTTATCTATGTAGATAAGGTCTGTGCAGTCCTGTCACCTTAGAGTAATTACAGCTTATTACTCTAATCATGATGATGCCTGAAGTCTGTAATTAAGATTGTGCTGGCTAATGTACTAGCACGCGGCGTGGTACAGCTATTGTCCTATCTAAACAACAGAAAGATAAAAATTGGATGAGGGAGAAAGGGCAGAAAGCGGGAAGTGATTTATGCAGGGCCACGGCTCCCAGCCAAGCGCCGCCTCCGCCGAGCCCAACGGCTTCCAAGAGGGCAGGATCCGTGTGTGTGCTTCACAGCCCCGTGTGCACTGCTACGGGCGGTGTGTCCAAAACCATCCCGGGCACTTTGCACCCTCAGACATGAGGGTCGACACCCTGTGATGTCGATTCAAGTTTTAATGCACCCACCCGTGCCTAAGCTTGTTTCCTTTCACCATGTCCTGTTGCAGTCCCGTCCGCAGGTGAAAAATGTCATTTTTTTTTCTCTGTGCTGTGTATATGTTTCTATAGATTGTGAGGCCAAGTCATCTGTCTGTTGAGAGCAATGAGCAGTTCTGCTGTACGACTCAGTAATACAGGGGTTTGACCCGCAGCACTCTGTAATTTTCTCGGCAGTGATGTGAGCCAGTGAATAGCAGGCGGCTCCTCTGGAGGAGCTGCCTTGTCTAAACACCAATCTTTGTCTGAATTTCCTAGTGAGCCCACCCACCAAACTGGGCATAAGGCCCTCTTTCACAGTGCAGGGCTCCCTCTCCTCTCCTTGGTCCTGAGCAGAGGAGACCCCTCTCTTCTTGAAATTTCTGCAACTGGTTCCTTTGGTCTTGGAAGATTTTTTTCATAGAGGTTGCCCGAGGCTTTGTGGAGCTGATGTCACTCTTCTTTGCTGTAGGTATATAGGATATTCTTTCATCCCAACTCTGACATGAGCTGAGCTTTGCTTTAGGTGTATCTTGAAGATTCATGAAACTTGATGCAATCGGCTAGCAGGTGGGCTGCTTCCAGAGGAGTTATCCCAGATATGCTCATAGTGATCTGACCCATCTTATACCCTCTTTAAAGCTAATGGGAGCCAGTAATTTCTTGATGGCAGCGCTAGCTTCATTAGACATTTTATAAGTTTCTGGAAGCCTGCCACTCTTTCATTTAGATCCCTAGCTGGGGAGGGGGGGAAATCCCACAAAGGCTATTTAGTCATTAGGAGAATATGATTTTTGCAGAAAGTTTCCCCTTCTTTACTCCTTCAGCCTTTCACACTTGGAGTGAAACCTCTTCCTAGCTTTTCCATCCACAAATACAGGCTCTGTGTTTTAATGGGAGCCCTGTGCTGACATAATGGGCTGGTCATAAGCCACTAGGTTTTTGATATAAATCTGAAAAAATAGATTTATATTTATCATTAGCAGTGTGATAATAGTTATCTTAAGGCACAAATCTGTTGTTCTATGGTAACACATCTTGTTGTTTCAGGAGAGTGTGCTGAACAAGTTACAATTCTAGTGCTTTTCTGCTGCGGTGAAGCCGCTCTGTGGGAATCACAGTGTTGCTCAGGTGTCCAGCTCAATTCCAGAAGTGAAGCTGAATAGGACTGAGTGTGGGAATCGCTGTGTGCTCTGTGTTAGTTATCCAGAAGGTCAGCGTGTATTGTAGTTGCTGTAGTTGCTATTTTATGGGGCTATTGATGATGAGAATTAGTAAGCTGGTAACCATAATGTGTGAAACCTGAGGATTTGCTGCTGTGCAGCTGTGTCCTGTATCTAAATCTAAAACATCCCAGCAAAGGAGACAGAAGGTGGGTGCAGAAAAGTGATTCTTTCTGCTTAGTTTTTACCTTGGGCTTGGTCTCTGGGATCTCTCTTGTGTGCAGTGCTTGTCAAAAGTAGACCTCAAAGCATGTTGATCAGTGCTTCTGCTGACATAAATTTCTTCATTTATTCATAGTGGGAGGAACCAGAGAAGAGACACATGACGTTCTTAAAATGCTGATCCTGCTTTAGAGCTAAGGGTGCTAAAGATTTTTTTCCTGAGCTTGGATAAAGCTTCCTAACTTTTCCAATATGAGTAACACCGTGTGCAGCAAAGCTTGAGGATATTTCCCATGGTGTCTTAAGGAAAGGTAGAAAGTGTCTTAGAGCTTTGGTTTCGTGCTTAATATTTGTAAAACTTCCTCTTTTTACCGAATATCAAGTTTGAACTCTGACTGTCTTCAGTTTAATTAACGTTCTCATTGGTTTTAGTTAAGAGTTTCATGAAGCTCTTGTGTTTTAGATAGGCATTTAGGGAGCATTCTTCAATTAAAGCCAAACTGATTTCTTGCCTTTAGGCATGGGCTTTTTTGCATTAAAGGGTGGCATAATTTGAATTATTCTCCTGAACCTGCATCTTTGTTACACAGGGACCAACAGCCCAATTTCTTTCCTGCTGATGGTTCTGATATGAAGTGGCAATAAACAGAAGCACGAAGGCTTATGAGATCATGTAGTACTGGATGGTAGGGCATGGAGAGCCCAAAGCAGCCATGTGTGTTAGTAGTGTATACTTGAAGTATTACACTATATAGGTGATATGCCCCTCTCCTGGTTCTGGTCAGGCCAGAATCAACTCCCCCAGCAGCCAGCCCAGGTGAGCTGAATCAGCCCAGGTGAGCTGAATTAGCCTGGGCTGTTTCCACCCCACCTGACATCACTTCCCCATAAAAGGGGCTGGGTGGGGAGGGGTAGGGGTTTGGTGCCTCCAGGACAGTCTGACTGTGGCCAGGGTATTGGGTCGGTTGGTCCTTGTGTTGTGCAGCACTCTGTAATCATCAGGTGGGTAAGGTACTCTGTGTTATCACTGGGTGTGAGTGTAATTGGCCATTATTGTTCCACATTCATGGTGATTTTGTCAGCAAACTGTCCGTGGAGGCTCTGTTTCTTTCTTCTCTGGGACTGAGTAGCATGTGGTGCTCAGCAACTGGTTGGGGCTGAACCACCACAGCCCTTTCTGTGGGAATACTGGACTCTGGTGAGCTCTTGGAGCAGATGTGTCTCAGCAAACTATATATATTAGATAAGCAATATGCATTGTAAATTACACCTTTTCAGTAGCTTCTAATTCTTCTCTCCTAATGATCCTCCAGCCTTTGATTTTGTGTTACTGGAGAGGTTGTTTTTTTTTTTTTTTCAAGTAACAGTTAGTTGAAACAAAAATATGTATTCCCTGTGTTGTGGGTTATTGGTAAGAAAGTAGCTGTAGGCTCCTGTTTATGTTACAAGACTTGAGTGGTTTTTATAGATAGAAGTTGATTCTGGGCTTTAAAGAAGGGTCTGTAATGAAGTTTTCAAATACAAGTGTGCTCAGCCCCCACTGCCCTCCACCCCTTTGGAAAGGGGGAGGTTTGGGGGAAATGTCTGCTGAAGTCAAGAGAGATTCCTGGGCTTTAATTGAATTTGGAGCAGCTCTTTCCTTGTCTGGTCAATACAAGAAATAATAAAGGCAAACTGTAAATGCTAAGCCGTGTTTAAGTTGAAGACTGCTGTTTGTTGAGACATTATGAACATACTGTGTCTTCTAAACTTATGCTCACTTAATGCAGGAGATGTGTTTGAGAATTGATGTTGGTGGTATGAAGTCTAAAGGACAATGTGTCTGCTCCTATCCCCTTGCTTCGTCTTACAGACTTTGTTTTGTATGTGCCTATATTTTAGATTCAGGGGAGACCAGGGAAGACTTTCTCCTTTCCTGTGACCATAGTGTTACCCTAAGAATACTTTGCTGGTTTCCTAGAATTTCTGCTTAAAGACTTTGAAGAAATCAGAGCCATGTTTTAACCACTGTGTTTGTCTTCTCCTTCCCCTGCTCCCTCCCTCTGCAGAAGGACGTAGCTCTGAAACCTCAGGAACGTGTGGAGAAGCGACAGAATCCTTTAGCCAAGAAGAAACGGGAAGCACTTACCAATGGGCTGTCGTATCTTCCCAAAAAGAACAGACTTCACCACCACCAGTACAGCTCCGACCGGGAAAATGATCGCAACCTCTGTCAGCACCTTGGGAAAAGGAAGAAAATACCCAAGGGCCTCAGACAGGTAGGAGACAAGTTACCTGTTGTGGGGAGGGAGGGCTGTGGCTGTCAGCACGTGGTATGTACAAGTCATTTCTCATTTTGTGGGATCGCTTATTTTAACCCCTGCAAAATCATTTCACTCTTGTGCTCTTGGGTGCCGCTCATCCTGGTACTAGACGAGATGAACTGAGTGGGGAAGGCAAGTTAATCTATTGATGCTAGAACTGAGTTGATTAATAAATGTGCAAAGGTTGGAAGAGCTTTCCCTGGGCTGGCTGGGAGACTGTCAGGGCAAACAAATGTGGTCTCTCTATTACATTGTTAGGCCAACTTTGTGCTATAAATATGCCTTCTCATCTGTAGGCTTTGTATACAGAGGTGTAAAACCCTGTTGAACATCCAGGGCGGGTGAGGTAATTGTACGAGGGGCAGCTGTTAATCAAGGCAAAGCTCTAAGACTGATTATGGTGTGAGTAGCTCGTGTGTAGGATATCAGTGGTACTGCATGTGCTTTTCTGGGTAACTAATCACCTGCCCTTCCCATTACTGTGCACGTGTGACCAAAGAGCAGAGAGCATCTGGCATGGCAAAGCTGGAGGCTGGAAATCTTGGATGCTGCAGTGTTGTCTTTCATGGTTTTGAAGATGAAAGTGTGACAAGTGTGACTCTTCTGGTGACCAGGATGTTTTTGTTTTGTTTTTTTAAAATAATAAAGATCCCTTACATGTTTACTGTATATAAGAGTAAAGCAGAGCTGGGCATTTTAAGTACAGGATATGTTTGCATGGACATTTGACTCATTGTCTGTGAAACTGACATCTAAAGTCCCAGTAAAGAGTTCAGCTTTGACTGAAATTTGATTGATACTGAAATTTTAACCAAAATTTTTATGTTTAATGGAGATGGTTGATATTAATTGAATGAGTCTTTGGCATTCCTTGGTGCAAACCAAACATTGCTTTGCAGAGAAACTTCTAGACAATAGTGAGAATTCACTGTTTTTCATTTTTGAGCCCAGGGAAATGGAATGAATGTTGAGGATGACAAGTCCACAGACCTGTATTCGGTTTTGATAGAGTTACAGAAGTTGGTAAAAAATGTTTTCATTACTATTTTTAAGCCAATACTGTGTATAGAAATAAAATAGGAGAATGTATAGTGCTTCAGCAAAGCAAACAAATTGTAAACCGCCTATTTTATACTATTTAAAGGAATTTCTTCTAATTTAATTTTACTTTGTATTTCAGAGGGAGGTGGGGAAACTCTTCAGTGTAGTTAATGCAATTGGTCATGTTCTAAGTAGGATTGATGGTTGCTGTGTTTCCTTGACTGTTTTCTGTGTTTGCCTACGTGGTCTTCACTCTGTTCCTTTTTAGCATAGTGAATGGTTGTGCTTTGTGTGCAGGAACTGGCCTTGGTAAAGCTGACTGTGCTGTTTGAGTCCCCTGGCATAGCCTACTGTCTCCTGAAACCTTTCTGCCTGGTACTTAAGCAGTGAAGGAATGGGCCTTGCTGCTGATGGAGGTTATTTGTAAGGTTATGTTTTGAAGAATAAATATATACTGGCTTGGAAGGTATTGAGTTGACAAATGTCATGGAAAATGGTTTTTCTTTTAGCTGATAAATCGGAGTACTCTGGTTAATTCCTGAGGGATAAGGCTGAGAGGAAATACAATATCTTGCTCAATATAAATATAATATGTTTGGTAAGGGTAGAGCTCCTTAGGTAAGAATATTTTGGTCTCAGGAACAGTTTAGGTGCTGACAAATCCAAGTAGCTTTGGCACTTAGTTTTTTCCATGATATCTTTTCTTCCATGACATCTTTTTTCCATGACATCATCTTTTTGTCCATGTCTGAGGCTTGTTTGAAAAGACATACTTGCAACCTAGTGCTTCTGGTAAGCACCTTCTGTCTTTTTTCAAGACAAATGGTGAAGACTTCGAGAAAAGGAGCAGAGTGACAGGTTCTGAGGATGGGTTTCTCTGATCATGTTACTCTTTTCCTCCAAGAGTGACTCTTGGCTGTACACTCTGGGTTTGTTTTCCTAAGTAGCTCCATCCCCCTGAATTCCTCAGCTCAAAGTTGCCTCTTTAGATGACAAGAAGAGTTGGGCCCACTGATGTTTTGTGCCTGACCAGCAGTAAAGTCAAAGACAATCAGAGTTTAATATCCTGCATATATGTGGTGTCTTTGCTGTGCTAGGGCTATATATTTTACACATGTACAGTGTATCTTGCCCTCATTGTCTCTAGAGGAATGCTGAATTGTCACATGTGAGTACTATAACAGGATGGCAGGATGCAGTCGTGATGCTGTCACTTGTGTTCCCGTGCTGGCATAAGACCTTGGAGACAGCCCCTCACCGCTGGGAAATTTGTTATCCCTGGAGATCTTGTTCATTGTGTTACCAGTAGTTAACAGTCCTGAGTGATATGCCTTTCTATGAAATGTGTTATCTGCTGGAAGTAACTCTTGGATGCAGGATTTATGGTATGAAGCTCCCTCATCAAACAGATTTAGGTGAAGTCAGCTATTGGAAGGGCTGCTAATTAGTTTTCAGAGAAAATCCTTGCAGTATTCATGCAGGTATTTATCCAGCTATGCTGAAATGCCTACAGGTTTATTGAAATCTAGAAAATGTGAAACTGTAGGTTAATTAAGGCTCATATTTTACTAGCAAGAAGACTTTTGAACTCTGCTTTGTGAGCTTTTATAAATGTACTTATTAAATGCCCCAAGGAAACTTTAGTTGGCGTTAAGCAAACATAAGACTCATCTGAATATTTCTCCAGTGTTTTAAATTTAATTTCATTTACTTTAATTGGTGATGGTTTGTTTTTATGTGTTTTCTGTAAAAAATAATTTGGAGATTTTAAGGAGAACATTTTAAAACTAGTCAAAGGGGTAACAAGCTTCAAAGTTTTTATTCCTCAAGGTTCAAGGAGGACTGGGGCATACCGGGAAACAATGAGCTTTCACTGCAGAAGGAGCATTGAGAATGAGTGGAAAGGGTCATTTCTCTTTGTTCACTGGGTGTTTGTTTTGGAAAGAGCAGGAGGCACTGACTTCTGCTACCTCTACTGTTTCCTGCATTGTTTTCTTTATCTACTGGGGGAGTTGTGCGCCTTCTTCAGAAAAGGATCATCTCTGGCATATGGTTCTAACCCAGCAATCTCTGTGCTGGGCAAGTGGTATATTAGCTGGTTTACATAGATACAGGAGCCAACTGCTGCTGGGCTCTGCTTTAACTGGTGGATTCCAAAGACACTTGGAGAATATCACATCCCAATCCCAGATACCATGTGAGTGCAAGGCAGGAGACAAACTGGTAATAAATAAGAAGCAGATAATGAAAAAAGGGAAGAAAATTCATGATGGAGAGATGAAGTAGGAGGTAAATTTTAATGAGATAAAGGGGAAATGGGAAGAACAAAAAAAAAAAATACGCTGCTGACTCTGGCAGTCATCAGCTACAAGCATTATAAACTATTAGCTGTAACCTCGTACTCCATTACATGAATCAATTAAAGGGGAGGGAGGGAAGTATTGAAGCTTTTTCTTCTCAGAATTAAGTCCATGATCCCCTCAGCAGTCTCATCCTGAATCTATACATCTTAAATTTGACACTGCTAAGGCTTCTGATGGCTGATCCGGATGGCCACAGCCACCCCCTGTCATCGTTGCTTGTGGGCATGACGTTGTTAATTGTGCTGCAGGTTTACTTACAGCACCCTTGTCCTTTGGTGCGGAGGTGCTTGTGTGCAGCAAACCTCCGGTGTGGTGGGGGAAATAACCCTCGTGTGAGCTGATACAATCCTGCTCACAGTCAGGAATGGCTTTTGCATGCTCTCAGACAAGCCTGTACATGACAGGTAATGAGAGCAGAGCTGGAGGTGGGTGTTAGCTGGATGGTTTGTGGTGACATTGGTCGGGGAGCTGAGCAGATGGGTTTAATTGTCACCGGCAGTGTGATTCCAGTGAGAGCTGACTGTGGTGACAAGCGATTTACAATGTGCTATTTACAGTTTGGGTTTGCAGTCTCTCAATGACATCTGAGTGCTCTTTAGCAACTGCTTTCATTACTGCTTTTCTAAGAGCTGTTAATTGAAAATGAAATTGTGGGTGGGCTTTGGGAGCGCAATAACAGCTACAAGTATTACATGCAGCCATGGAGAACTGTTTAATTTCTTTGACTCCCAACTCATTGCTCTGTGCAGCAGCAAGGGGAAAAACATGTATGTATTTGTGCAGTGTGAGGTTAGACACCTTGGAAATACTGTGTACGTAGGAGTGGTACCAGCCAGGCGTCAGGGCAGGCGCGATGCTGCCACGTGTTAATGAGAACGCAGATAACAGTTGGGCCGTTCTGTTGTGAAGAGACAGATCTTCTGTTATGGGGGCTTGGGGTTTGTTTTTCTTTTCTTAATTTAAAAACACTGGCACAGCCACTTTGAAATTACTAGGTTTGCTGTTTGTTTTGCAACCTACGCAGCATGGCTTGATGTGCACAAGTGTTGCCAAAAGGTTAACGTAACCCAGAGCAGCGTCACAAGCACCAGGACTTCACAGGGGGCATTGGTTTAATGAAAATCTTTCCTCTGTGTGTTGGTATTGTGGGTGGTGTTTAGTTGTTAACCCACCTTATTAACAGCATTTAATTTGAAAAATAAATTATGAAATGACAAAACCAGATCACATCACTGGATAGAAAGGGCCATATACCAGTAACTGGGCTTTGAGTTACATACACAGCAGGAGTGGATGTAATATGTGGGAGAAGATGCGTGTGGGATAAAGGGAGATAGGTAGACCTGGGATCTGAGAAGCCTTTGGAGGATAGGAGGACCGCAGCAGTGTGAAAGGGGATGGGGTGCAGTGGGGGACAGGTCCACATTGCACAGGGGGGCTTTTCAGGGGGGTGAATGCTACCCAGGTGTGTGTGTACAGAGGGATTTGCCCAAAGAGGGGGCCTGTTGTGCGAGTTAACATCATCTGTGTCAGCTACTGTCCAGCTCAGCGTTATCTGGCCTCCCATCACGCTGTTAAATGGCTGAGTGCTTTGTGCTGGCCAGTTGGCAATTTCATCCTTGAAAAGGAACCGTGCTGTATTTTGCACACACGCACAGTATGTGGATTTCCTATGTGAGAGAGCGCGCGTGCCTAAAAGCTGGGCTGCTATTCAGTTGCCCTTCTCGTTTCCTGCTCAGAAACTACCACTGGTGACAAACAGTGCTTGAATTACAAGCATTTTGTGATTCACAACTGCTGTTTGCTTCTGATCAGGGGCCACAGAAATCTCCAGCTGCACTTAACCCCCAGTCACTGTATCCAGTGCGTCATCTGTGAAGGCACCCAGCTGCTCGAAAGCATCCAAACAACTTCTGGGCCCTGATAATATATAATTGAGCTCAATGGGTGCAGAAAAGATTGTTGTTCTCTATAGAAAGGACTGGAAAATGATGTGTTGCTTCGTGTGCCTGTTGTTCTGCACTGCACATCCCCCCCCCAGGTTTAATGAAGTTCCTGAATAGGCCCTTTGGATTCCTTGAAAACACACAAAACCAGGCACATAATGTGAAAACCAGAGTCATTCACAAAACCAAGCGTGCTGACAGGATGCAGCTAACGTTTTCCAAGCGAGACAAGGAGCTGTGCTCCGCAGCATGCCGAAGCAAACACCTGCATTCATTGATCAGCCGCTCGTAGAAGCTGCCACTTTACTGAAGATTTGCCTGCAGTGACGTGTCACAGGCATTTCCCCCCCTTATAATCACCAGTTTCACCTGCAATTTTTCAATAAGCTATTGAATTATACCTCTCGGAATGATGTACTGCAAATCCAGCCCGTCCTAATTGCTAATGATGGTTCTGAAAGACTTTCATTTGACTGTAATTAGGTTTGCAAGCAATCAGCTGCCCTTATCAGAATTGAAAACACATATAATGTAAAAGACGGGCTGGTGGGAAGGTAGTGTTTTCTTAGGAGGAGGAGGGAAGAGGAAGATATTTTATTAGCAGAAGCTGTGACATATTTTAACACCTTGAAAACATCATGTGTGAAATTAATTCTGCTCAGTATTATACCATCTGGCAGTGTTGTTATTCTGTATATATTGCCATGTAAAGTGCACTATGTTTGAAATAGTAATCGGAGTCAAACTGATTACTGGGGAGGTTATCTCTGCTCCATGGCTCAAAAATATGTGTTGGGCAATCCCACGAACACAAGTGGCTTCCCCATGGAGAGCTTTGCTTGTAGGGTGGATGAAATCAGAAGAGAAGGACCTTGGCTTTGCTATGCCCTTCTCCTGTGAACATGCTTAAAGGGAAGAGAAACTCTATCTGAGTGCTGGTTTTTGAAGCTGAAGTAAAAATACCTGTGTGTCAGGCTCAGTGCCATGCTAATTGTTTCATGATATACTATAGTTTTGATCCTGTCTCTATGCTTTTGCATGTAAACGCCCAGCTTGGAGCCTACAGTGACAGCTAACAGGCGTTATTGGCTTGTGTCTTCAGGCTCCAGTGTGGGAACAGAGGGTTCTGGTTTGCAGACAAAGAAGAATATAAGCTTAAAACCTGGTTAGGATCTGGTTTTTGCCCACTCTGGATATAATGCAGCTGGCTGGCAGGGTGGCCTGTCTCTTTACCAGGACCCAAGCATGGGCATTAATACCTGATACGGTGACCAGTGTAAGTACCGTGATCATGATGCTTCAGGATGGTAGAGCTCGTACAGCCAGAGGGAGAGCGTGGGAGAACTGGGGTCATATCTGGAAAGAAGAACAAAGGGTGGGATGTGGTGCTCTCCCTCGTTTCTCTGAAGCTGATGGTGAAGCTGGTTGCACCAGGGATGTGGCAGAAGAAAGGTTTCTGTGCCGCCGCTGCGTTCTCCTGTCATCGCTGCTGTGCGGTGGGTGATCGGGCTTGTAAGAAAATGAGCAGTGTTGGCATGTTTTTATTTCTAATGCAAATTTGGGCACTGCTTTGGGAGCTGCCCGGCTGCGTCTCGCTTCGTCTTTTGGCTCCAGTTTATGCAGCTGGGAGATGGAGTTGCCAGCGATGTCACCCCACTGTCACGGAGCAGGTGATGCTGGGGGAGAAAGTGCCCCTGTGTGCTCTGCTCACCCGCTCCATCCAGCACAACCCAAACTCCAAACAGCAAATTCCAAACTGAGAAAGAGATGAGCAGCTTTTGGGTTAACCTAATTAGGGTAATCAATTAGGTATCTTGAGAATAATATTGAGAGAGCTGTGCATGGAGCAGTTACTGTCTCCCGGGATTATCTTTTTTCTTTTAATGTTGAAACCCTACTTTAATTGAAAACTTAAATGATTATTAAAGGCGCTGTATTGGGAAGTGAAGCACATTTTAAATGTGCAATGCAATCAATTCCTGTCGTACAAGCTCTTAAGCGTGTTACCAATAAGGAATTAAGTAAAAAATTAATTTTGACTGAGGCTACTTGGAGATAAATTAAGGTCTACCTTAAGTGATATAAGACACTGTAATGAAATAATCATTTTGAATTAAAACCAAATCTTATAGCGCTACTTAATTTGGGGTTTTTGTATTATTCTGCGAATAACTTAAAACTAAGGCTACTGACTGAGAGAAGGGAGTACAGGTTGGATTCTGTATTAACTGGAAGCACTGGAGTTCGTCCTCAGATTTCCTATGAGAAAACTGGAGGTGTTGAAGCACTTCTTTTTCCTCCCACAAGCCCTGTGTTCACAGAGGGAGGAGGTGTGGGAGTGATGTGTTTAAATGTGGCTGTGGCATCCTATGGTGCACGGGTGGCTTTGCAGCACCATCCCAGCACAGGGCCCGTCAGCGTGGGGGTCTCTGTGCTGGTGCTATTCCTGCTGTAACACCCGGGTGAGTGGTGGGTGCAGGGAGGCTCCTGTATCACTGCGGTGTGGGAAGAGCTGTGGGAGCAGGAGAGCGGCCTTGGGAGCATCAGGCTCCTATGTGATGCTTAGACTCTTATGCTGGTGTAACCTTCAATCCAAGTGAGTCACTTGCAGGGGCAGGGACCTGAGCTGTGTGCTTGAAAAATGCACGGGGACACTTGTAATTGTCAGTAGACAACACTCAGAGGAAAGATCTCTTACCAAGACTCCCTCCTTCCAAGGGGAAGAGGATGGTGTAGAAGAAAGATGCAATCCTTTGAATTAGGTCAGTAGGCTATTTCCCTCTCTGCTTGTAAACTAAAGGCAGTGCTCCTGCTGTTGTAGCTGACTCACTGCAGTCGCTCTGTAGAGCAGGGAGTGCAATTCCTTAGGGCTAAACACCTGCTTTTTGGTGGAGATTTGTTAGGAGCAAGAAGTAAATGGCAGCAGGAGTGGCAGTACTGCAGTCTGGTAACTTGAAGCCGTGTGAAATTCAGGTACTGAGCTCACAGGATTGCTTCAGGGGTTTGCAGAGCTTTGTGGTGCTGTTGTAGGGGTTTTGAGCATTCCCTGGATTTAGCCTGGCAGCAGCCATGCTGTGGAGGGGCAGCACTGCCCAGCACCAGAGGCTGCATGCTCCCACCATGATGGCATGACATTGCTTAAAGAAATAAGCTATTTACCTCAGGTCATCTAAAATCACTGGCGTGTAAAGCACAGGACAGTTACTGATCATCTTCCTCAGCTGTGAGGAGAGTATTCTTTACGTGGTGTGGTTTCACAAGTTGGAATGTTGCATTTCTATAAAATGAAGGTATTTAAGGCTTTGTTTGTCTGCAGACCCACTGCAATGGAAGAAACTTTTACAGAAAAGTCTTTCTTTCCTACACTTAAAGCCTTTCATAGTATATGAACTCCTTGCACCAGGAAACCCTCCTTTATTATTAGGAGGAGGGGGAAGTAGCTTTATCTTTTTTATACTGATCTTGCTGAACTCTTTTGAATAACTGAAAGGGCTCTTGTGAATGTGTTCCGTTGCTGGTTGGACACAGCATGGCCACTACTGCACAGGGCCCTGACTCCTCAAACAGGCAAAACAAACTTGTCTGGAAACATTTTCTCTGTTCAGTGTTAAAACACACTGAGGTTACATGAGTGAAAATGAAAGTGTTACCCTTCAACAGCAGTTAATGTTGCTAAAAGGAAAAAAAACCAACCCCAAAACCCACAAACATTTTAATAGATCAACTGTGAAAGTGTCAGGGCTTTTGTATTTCCAGCACTGTTGGCAGTTTGCTTACAGGGGCCATGACAAAATACATACCCCTGCTGCATCCACCCTTCCATTTGTGACAGTCAGTGTAGGACCGGTTTCAGATTCATCCTTCTGATCAGCTGTTGGAAAGATGATTCAAATGTGTCACTCCAGTGTGAATGGACTTTCTTGAAGTCCACCCTTCCTCAGGCAAGTGCACGAGCGTGTTCTTGGCCAGAGCTGCTTTCCCAATGTCTGGTTTCTTAATGCTGCTGAGCAAGAAAGTTGTAGTCACCTGTTTTCAAGCAAATCGAATTCTCCACTTGCTCCAATTAAAGAATAATTGTTATTGTAGCTCAATCACAGTTCCTTCTAGTATAGATACAGCAGAAGAATGCATTCTCTGTAGTCCAGCAAAATGAAGACATGGAAACAGGATGATAACTGTTCCAGTTCTGTCCCATGCAGCAACATCCATGAGGCACAAGATCTATTTCAGGTAAAGGAAAAGTTTGGCAAAAGAGATACCATGGGTGTAAAATAAAAGTGGGAAGTGAAGCTTTCAACCCAAAGCCTAGTGATACTCTGCAAGAACTTGTGGGAGGAGAAAGCAGGAAATTAAGTGGTTTGCAGGCACAACTTGATTTAGATTATATAAAGAAAAAGCTATACGTGGTAAGTCTCTGAGAGCAGCAAGCTGCATCGTGGATCTTGAAGCCTCCCTCTGCTGCATGCCCAGCTAGTAGAGTTACAAATAGATGTAGGAACCCACACACTTGAAGAATGGAATTCAATCTTCTGCAGCTCTTCCCTGTGTGAGCTGAGAAACAAGAGAGGGAAGTTTGCTCCTGCAACGCAGTCAGGCTGAAGCCCAGCTCACCCTGCTAATCCTCCCTGGTCTCCCAACCCCTAAAGAAGTCTTGAAATTAATAAAAATAGTAGAGCTGAAAATCGGTGTAGAACTGGAAACTGCTGTTTGCTATTTTTTTATAAGATTTGAGGTTGGCTTTGTCTAAATATGTTAATAAAAATAGTTTAGTTGTAAAACAGGTGGATTTTATCCCAGCCATAGGAAGCAGCAAACATTTGGTGTATGAAAGTTTCTCCTGGTCCTCTTATTTTTGCTGACTGCTCAGCTTCCTGAACAGGCTTCACTCTGATCTAGTTGCACAAAATAATCTCATACTCTTACAAATAAAAATGAAAAACCAAATGCCCAAAGCAGGCAGAGGGTTAATAAAAATGGGCATTCTGTTCAAATTACTGATCAGTCTGTTTAATGTTTTATAGTCTCCCTTCCCCCAGCACATGTTCTTCTCTTGTAAAGCACCTTATTGCTTCCTGCTTGTTTACCGGCTTTTAGCAAGTCAAGCAGCTTTCAAATTGCTTTGATGTTAATTATAGAACTTGTTCAATAGGGCTTGCTAGGTGAAGGGAAGTAGCTGGTATGTTTAAGAAAATATATAAATATACAGACAAGTGCTCCGTGCTTTGGTTGTGAAGCAGGAAATGACAAGGCAGGGATGGCTCAGAGTTGTGTTGACAAATAAAGGCTGTATTTGGGTGGTGTGCTGCTTGGGGTTTGCAGGATGTGATACTGGTTGTCTTCACTTCTCATCACAGAATGACAAGGTTGGAAAAGACCTTTAAGATCATCAAGTCCGTTGCCATCCTAAGCTAAACCATATCCCTAAGTACCTCATCTACCCTTTTTTAAACACCCCCAGGGAAGGTGACTCAGCCCCTCCCTGGGCAGCCTGTTCCACAGCCCCACAACTCTTTCAGGGAAGAACTTTTCCCTCACATCTGCTCTGCCCCTGCCCTGGCACAGCTTGAGCCCATTGCCCCTTGTCCCATCTCCTGTCCCCTGGCTAAAGAGACCATCACCCACCTCTCTGCACCCTCCCAGGTAGTTGTGGGTGGTGATAAGGTCTCCCCTCAGCCTCCTCTTCTCCAGGCTGAACGCCCTCAGCTCCTTCAGCTGCTCCTCAGAGGATTTGCCCTCCAGCCCCTTCCCCAGCCTGGTTGCCCTTCTCTGCACTTGCTCAAGGACCTCAATGTCCTTCTGATGGGGAGGAGCCCAGAACTGGACCCGGCACTCGAGGTGCAGCCTCACCAGTGCCCATTACAGGGGCACAATCCCCTCCCCAGACCTACTGGCCACACTATTTCTGACACAAGCCAGGATGCCATTGGCTTTCCTGGGCACACTGCTGGCTCATGTTCAGCCTGCAGCCACCCAACACCCCCAGGTCCCTCTCTGCCTGACAGCTCTCCAGCCAGTCTCCCCCAGCCTGTAGCGCTACCTGGGTTTGTTCTGTCCCCTGTGCAGCACTCTGCACTTGGCCTTGTTAAACCTCATCCCATTGGTCTCAGCCCATGGGTCCAAGTACTCCGGTTGGAATGGGTCAGTCAAGGTCAAGCCATAAAGCCCCTGAAAGAGCGCAGTAGGCACCGGTGACAAGGTGGGAGCTGGGGACTGGGACATTTGGCTGTGGCTCTGTGCTCTGTGGTCTCTGGCAAGGCACAGCTTCATTTCTCCCTGTTCATTTTGTATGTAAATTGTGTTTAATCATAAAGAACTTGTCTACCAATTCCTAATCAAGGCATAAAGGCTTAATCAGAGAATTTGTGCAGTGTTTGGAGATGTTCAGATGAAAGGTTCGGTACCTGTGTGATAAATGAATATTAATCATTTCAGGCACAAAGCACTGTAGCCATTGCAGCTGGCTGGGGAGCTTGTCAAAAACCAGCACTGTGCTGAACAACCCGGCAGTGTCTATCCACCAGCCATGTCAGACCTTTCACTTATTAGCAGCGTTGTATTTATAACTCAGTAACAATACACAGAGGGTGATGGTGGAAGGTCTATCATTACAAAATGCCTTTGAAAGATTTGAAGTAAAATTTGCAGCCTTACGTTTCCTGGAAGAATTGCAGTGTTTTCAGTGATGGAAAGATATTATTTTCACTATTAGGGCTTGTGCTTCCAATATTTTAAATGAACCCGTGCTTTAGTATGCAATAAATACTGAAAACGACCCCCTCAAACTTTTCTTCTTCATACTAATGATACATTTGTGATGTAATTATTACTGGGGTGCTATTGCTGTTGGACAGCGGGTACCAGTGGGTGTGTTGTTTCCAGCAGCAGTAAGTGGCATGGCAGCTCATGTGCTATTTTAGAGTGATCATAAAGCATTTCCTGGAGAAGGGGCTGTGTGAGATTGTAACATCACATCGTGGGGGAAAGAGACCTCACCTATCAATAGCAATGCAAGGCTTGTAATTTTAAGTCTTTCTAATTTAAATCATGAAAATCTGTTTTTCATGAATAATTCAGAGATCTGATTTAGTAGAATTATTTCCAGCCCATGTATATTAAACAGCCAACCTGCTACGCCAGTTCTGTTTAAGACACTGTTGATGGGGGTTTTCTCTTTCCTGCAGAAATGATGGTCTTTGTCTGTTGGAAAATAAAGCTGCTGTGGTATTTTGTCCCTTTGATTGCACGAGGATTTCTCTTTAAACCTTGTAGGCTAAAATTCAAGCTGAAGAAAAATAAACCGCTTACTACTAGGAGCTCCTAGAATTCAATTTGGAGAGAGTAAACCTTGTACTGTATCCATTAGGAAAATGGCAGTATTCTTCCATTTCCTGATCTTATTCAATTACTTACCCCGCTTCCTGCTTTTAGCATAAACTGTATATTTTAGCTCATGACCTTTGACAGCAAATTGAATCAGAAGTGGAGATGCAATGAAAGTTGGTGGGGTTTTGGGGTGGGGTTTTTTGGGTTTTTTTTTTTTAAGACTCTAAAAGCATTAGTGTGTAGGAAAATTTGGGCTGTGTTTTGTTGGGTGTTTTTTTTTTTTTAATAAGCTGTCCTGCAGGGTTTGTAAAACAGTGCATTTTCCTTGGAAAACAGAAAATTTAAGTGAAGGTCCTTCCTTATTTGCCTTGGATAACAGTGGAGTCTGCATAGCTGCTCTTGTTAGTGCATGCCTGCTGAAATTAGCATTGCGTATTTTAGCTAATACCAATAAAAGTGGAGTTTGTTTAATTTAGACTCAAAGCCTTGTTTAGATTGGATTAACACTTTACAAAAAATATTTAACTTGTAAAACGATGCTATTGACACAGAGTGGTTACAAGTCCAAAGTCATCCTGGGCTTTGTTTCACCGCTGTCATGGCCTTTCTCTTCTTGCCCACTCCCCACTCACAGGATTTTATAGTTTTGAAATGATTTTATGCAGTTTAAAGCCTTATGATGAAATGAAAAGAAAGTCTTTTTTCTGGGTGAAGTCATCAAAACAGTATAAATGGAGTCTTTCAAAGGTGAGACCATCTTTCTGTAGCGTGATACACCCGCCCCATGGCTCCGAGTGAGGACCGCTGATAAACAGCACTGATGCAGCGTTCGCCTGGCATCCAAGGAACCTCTCATCTATCAGGGACTCCAACGTGCTTGAGTCTATCAGGAAGCCTGCAGAAAGCAATTCACCATCAGCCCTTTCCTGGCTTTTATCTTGCCCCAGTTTTGCTCTCTTAGAAATACAGGCTTCATTTTCTAAAGCTGCTCAGCATCGCAGCTAACGAAGTCCAAAGTGACTTAAATAGTTGGGAGACTAAGTCTTAATAAAAACAGGTGGGACTTAGGGTCTCGATTGCCTCTCTAGCTATTGACATTTAGCCAAAATCTGGTGTTCTCCTGATTTTACAACGCCCTTCAGGAGGGAGGGTCAGCCCAGCCATGCTGATGGGGCTGGAGTTGCAGCTATGTGGGTGCTAAGAGATGTGAGACATGACCTGGACAAACCACAGAGCTTCTCATTTATATAGCATTTTAAATTTTTAACATCTCAAGATGTGCCCCCCCTTAAAAAAGAACAGGGAGGAAATACAGAAGTGCTTGGACTAACAGTGCTGCAAAATACCCTCTTACAGTGGGAGGAGCAGGTCTGCACATAAGTTGTGCTCATTTGTGCTATAGTGCATTTACAAGCTATACTATTTCTCTTACAGTATGAGTAGTGAGAACACAGAAAGAAATCCAAATTAATGTATTTATCTGAAGCTTTACAAGAGAAGTACCTCAAACCTACCTTAAACTGCAGAAATCATTGGTAAAGACTACCAGTGCTGCCCAGGTGAGCCAGTCCAGCCAGACCCAGTTCCTTTTTCCTGATAAAACACCTAATGTGGTGTTCTCTGAGGTTTTCTATTAACAACTGAATGAGATTTTAGCAGTTCTTAGCAGTACCCAGCCAGAACACCTTCATCTCATAGTTCCCCCTAAATTTATCATTTATATTATTGTGGTGTCTTTTTAAAATAATGACGTTTTGAGGAGAGTAAGAGCCCATTGGTGTGTTCAGGTCTTGCACTTGGATTGAACTTGAACAGAACTTGAATAAATGTGAAAAAATCATGAAATGTTTTAATTTGTTTTTCTAATGTAAAGAAGCAGACACCCTTTTTCCTTCCCTAGGTGACCGAAGCAGCAGCCCCTCCCCTCAGTTGATGTGGTATCTACTTACACTTTAAAGGCAAGCTCTCTTTCTACAAGGAGTTGCAAAATTTCCAGGCCTGTATGCAAGGTTAAGTTGTATCATGGTGGGACTTGGGTGTGTGCTATAAGAGAGCCTGACTTCCCTGCCTGTGTCTTTGACCTGCTGCAAGAGCTTTGTAGCTTCAGGTTGTGGTGTTCTGCAGACTGTTCCAAGATAACATTTAATTCATTCTTGTTCTGGCTGCAGCAATGCCAAGTATTTGTTGAACATCTGTCAGTGTGTTCAGATTATTAACCTAACTTCTGCTCATTTATGTTAATAAAAACATTTGAGTTTCAGAACAAGCCTGTGTAACAGTCCCTCACGCTGCCAGTCCCACTGAAATCCAGCTGGGAAGGTTGATGCTGCCTTACCCCAACTGGCAAACCCTTGGCAATTCCCCCTTGGAATTCTGCACTGCCCAGATCTGGGAGGTGGCACAGTTTCTATATGCTGGTATTTAATCTTCAAACTCTAAAGCTCCTACTTTGGGACAGACTATAAAATAAGGGAATGGAGACTGGAACTGTTTTCAAATTTGGCATGTGTCATCAGAAAGCTGTGGGCTGTTGTGTTGGTGTGGTCTGGTGCCTGTTGGCTGGTGTGTTACGATGCCAATGGAAGTGTGTCAACAAGAACTGAGTAACACAAAAGTAGTGAGGTCAGGACCTGTAGGTGCTCTTCTCAGACCTGCCACAGAGGTAGGTTCCTTCAGGTCAGAGGTTGTAGGATCTGCGTCCTTAGAGATTTGCACATGCCCACAGAGCTTGGACAAGGTCACCCCGAGGGCCCCTCCAACCAATATTGTTGTGTGTCACACCGAGCAAGTGAGTTCTGGGAACAGAAACTGCTGTTTGTTACAGTTACTTGGTGTCTACTACTGGGCTGCTAGTGTAATATGTATAAAAAGCAACTCTGAAGCCAGCCTGGGAAATGGTCCCTGTGTTTGGGTCTCCAAAAGCCTTCATTTTACTGTTAGCACAGAGTTTTTGCAAGCTGAATTGGAGGCCAGGTCTCCTTTTTGGACTACGTGTAGTCTGCTGGGCAGCAAAATGCACTTGGAGCTGTTCTCCCAAGCCCTATAATCTTTTACTAGAGATACTATTAATAAAAGTATTAATTACACTTCTGGAATTAGGATTTCATAATGAAACCTCAAACAGAAAACTCAAGCCAGGTTGGTCAAACGTCATGAACCACTCAAAACTTGAGCTGTGAGTAAAATAGAAGTCTGAGTTGCTTTAAGGTTTACGGTTAAAAGGATGTAAAACTTTCCAGCCTGTCCGAGTTCTGACAGAAAACCTTGTGCTACTTGGCAGCCTGGCTGGGTTTCCTTAAGTGTGAACTGCAAGATAAAACTGGTGGTGTGGAGCCAAGCACAATGAAACGAAAAGGGTCTCCTGAAACAAAGAGAAAGGGAGGTGCACAGGTTTACTCACAGCTCTCCTTCAAATCCTAGCACGGTTCAATGGGGTGTGCGATGGGGTTGCAATATGAGCTGGGGAACTGCTTTGGCAGGGGGGTTGGACCCCATGATCTCTTGAGGTCCCTTCCAATCCCTACAATTCTGTGGTTCTGTGGTTCTGTGCTGGCTGGAGTGTCCCCAGGCGTGGCATGGGGCTGACTGGGAGAAGGTGCAACTGGAAGAAGTGCCTGGTCCAGTGACTGGGTGATGAACGCTGGTGACATCTGGGTGTCTTATGACAGCTGAGGGGTTGGACCACCAAGTTATGGCTCAGTTGTAGAGTGAGAGGAACTCCTAACTGGTAACGTGTAGGGCAGTGCTGACATACAAGCTGTTGTGAATACATTTCAAGTGTTTGGCTTGGGTAGGAGGGGAAAGGCAATTTTCTCTTTGTCCTTCCTTTCACCCTTGAACTGGAGCTTCTACAGCCTCTTAGGCAGAATGAAGGACTTTTTCCCCTTTTCTGTCCAGAAAGGCTTCTTAAGAAGGAGGAGTGGTTGAAGTATTTGGGAAGATTTTGCTGACAGGGGATAGAGTTGTGTTTGCACATGTGGGAGTGTGTGTGGGGTCAGCCATTTCTGTTCATCCAGTGCACTCCAGAATTCTGATTGCATACAGTGTTTTTAATCTATTGGAATCATTTCAGTGCTTAGGTATTCATTTTTAAGGAGTTTGACATTTTTTTTTTTTTTTTATTAAGTGCTCTGATTGGAGCTTTGTGCTAATAGGGATGGGTTGGGGTCGGGGAGGGGGAGTGGTAAATAGCAGTCAGTGGGTTTTTATCCAGAGCCCTGTTATCTATGATCGAAACAGTGTAATTTTTTTATTCCTACCAGGACTTCTAACTCTTATGGAAACTGCCAGCTCTTTCACACCAACGTGAAGCACGCTCATGGTAACAAAAGCAGTTTCCCAGGGTTTCAGTGGATTTTTGGAGTGGGGAGGAGGATATATTTCCAGTAGTGACTGTGTTGGGGCTTCTTTGACATTAACTCCTGGAGTATGATGAATTGCAGGCAGTTGCCTCTGCCACCAGGTAATCCACTATAACATTCTGTAGTGACTTCTGTTGTCAAACCCAGTTTGTAAGGCTGTGGGAACGCTGCTCTTGTGTCTGACCCTAACTGACAGTGCAGCTTGCACCCTTGACACAGGCTTCACCAATAATCTGGGGATAGGCACAGTGCCCAGCTCTCTGTGGCTTTTGCCCCCAGTTAACCAAATCTTTGAGCACTCTAATTCGCAGACATCTGAGCCCAGTAGGGTAAATTGGTTTGTAATCTAGGACTTAACAAAGATGCTTCAGCCAAAGAAATGTAGCCTGGGACCTTACTGCCGCGGCTCTGCAGGGCTTTGAGCACGGCTCTTCCCCCTGCCCCTTGCCCCGTGAACTTGGGGGCAGGGAGTTTTCCCTTCGGCCGGTCCTCCCACCCGGGGCCTGGCCCCACAGTCTCGGGGGGGCTGTAGGTAGGGTGCAGCCCGCGGTGTTACAGCCGGGGGTGCCCGTCCGACTGACCCGCGGGTAACCAGCCGCTTGGTGCTCCTTCCCCGGCACCCACCTATCCCGCTGGACAGCGTTTACTTGTCTTGCAGGGAACCCGGAGCGGTTTAAACACGTAGGAGAGCGATTTTCGGGGAGGGTGTGAGCGTTCCCTCCGGGGCGGCTCGGGCGCTGCCTGCTCGGCGGGGCTGGGGCTCCCTCTGCGGACCGAAGCGGCAAAGTGCGGGGTTCCTGCTCGGAGCCCCCAGCCCTGCGGGCTGCAGACAGAACCCGCCAGCCCGCAGCCGTTCTTTTTTTACCTCCCTTCTGTTGTTAGGGGTTTTTTTTCCCCTTTTCTTTTTCCCCCTTTATCTTTTCCCCCTTCTCTTTATGATATTCCCCCTCCCCGGAGCATCTGCGTCTCAAACTCCTTCCATCCCCTCTTTGGCAGGGCACACTGGTTTAAGGAAGGGGGTGGGTTGGTTTGTTTGTTGTGTTCGGTGGCATTGTGGGAATGCTGCGAGTAGCAGATTCCAGTTTTGATCAGCCAGACTTTGTCTGGTCCCAGCTGGCTGCCTCCTGCTACCTGAACAAGCAAAAGAAAAAGGGTATTGGTGTTCCAAAATATCCCAGGCTTGTTCTTTTATCTCACCAAAGTGGGACAAAGATATCACAGCCCTTGCTGTGGCATTTACCTGCGCTGCTTGAGAAGAGCAACTCCGTGTATTGAAGTCGGTGAGAATCTGAGAGCATTCAGAGCTTTCCCACAGGGCTGATTGCAGGATTGGAATTAAAAGTGTAAATATTTATTGACAAGCAAGAGGCTGAAGGTGTGACCTATTAAGTCAAACATGCTTTATAGTGATAGCTGAAAGGAGATCTGTGAGGGAAAGCAGAAGACCTGCGGAGTTGCATCTCCTCTTTTGCCAGCTGCTCAGGCTGAGGTTGGTTGGAACTGGTGCAGTGAATGATGAATCCTTCCTCACTTCCAGCACAGCTTTAGTGAATGCTAAATATGGTAAATTTTTTGTGATCGTGATAGCAGCCTTTCTTAGAGAAGCAGAAGTGCTGTTTCTAAAGGTGTCGCTTGCTCCCTTGTAGAGGTGAAAGACTAATTGAACCATCTGGTAGCTGGTTCCCTCTGAAGTTTCCCTCAGGATAGCTGGTGCTCAGCAATGGGCAGTTTTACCTGGTAAAGTGAACGACTAGAGGCCTTGGGGCTGAAACAATCTCAACCTATTCTCCAACTTTCAATGGGTAAGGGGTCTGGCTCACTGGCGTGAGTGCTCAGTGGGCCACTTTTGGTAAGCAGAATGGGTGCTGAGGGATGAACGGAATTTCTCACTTCCAGCACAGCTTTAGTTAACATTAAATATGGTAAATTTTATGCGGTAGCAATAGCACCCTTTCTTAGAGAAGCAGAAATGCTATTTCTGAAGGTGTCACTTGCTCCCTTCCTCCTTTGGGTGCTGTCTTGGGAGGCCAGTCGCCAGAGTCTTAAGTGACAATACTGTTAATTGCTTTCCTGTTCCTGGAAGAGGGTAAGAATGGAGAAAAGGGTTTGTGGGGGAAGATCTGCAGAGTCTGGTGTGAGTGACAGCCTGCCTCAGCACCCTGAGGGGTTGCTGCCAGGAAATGACAAAAATCAAGGAGCAGGGAAGTTCAGGGAAGCTGGCAGGGCCCAGCGAGATGTCGGGGTCTCCCTGCTCCTCCTGCACAGCTTCTGAGAGCTTTGGCTATTCAGATCTATTTGCAGGAGAGTGTGTGAATTAGTAGAGGGAACATGATTACATTAAGCATCTTCACAATCATCTCGGGGTATTATTGTGCATGGCTGGAGCTTACAAAAGCAAAGGTTGGTCCCTGTGGCCGCTGCCTCGCGTTTGGGCTCTCGGAGTGACCAGTTGAAATGTGAAACTACCCTTGTATCAGGCCCTGCACTGTGCAGTATCGCAGCTTTGCTGCCTTTGTGGGGACATAGCAAATTAGCAGCAGAGCTGACAAACTGCATTTTGCTTGTGATCAACCCTACTAATGTATTATTCAGCCATGATTATTTTTTAATGGCCTAAGAAGTGTGGAAACGTCTCAGTGTGGCTGGATGGGAGTGGTGCGTATCACTAATTACAACATCTTCATTATAAACATGGCTGAAGTTGAAAGTTAAAAATGAAGTGTTTTTTTTAGTGGAGTAACTAGCTATATGGAGTATGGCAAGAGATTTGTGTTGATGGCTTTTTTGCAAGCATTTAGAAATGCCGTGAAGTTGGTAAAGGGCACATCTCTCTTTAATACACCTGCTATAACTATGGCAACTAAAGAATAGCTGTTTCACGTCTTTTCCCCCATTCCTCCTTTACTGATGAGGAGTTGAGTCCTGATGTACATCTGGCACAGCCTGATTTTCTATGGGCTTTCACCTCCTGGTTGGATTCTCTGGTGTCTAATACAGAATAAGCTTACATCTCAACTAGTCTTGCTGCAGAGGTCTCCGAGGTAGACTGGTAGGCTTAAATTGGTGCATTCACCTGTGTCAGTATTTAATTTTACAACCTTGAGTACAGGACACCAAAGGGTTAATACTGGTTGTGGAAGTGCCGTGGTGTCCATGCAGTGCAGCCATGACATGCCAGCTGGGCTCGCTGCATCCTGCTGGATTTGAGTTGCATCTCGATCCTCAATTAGAAGTTCTGTTCTGGGGCAAGACAGGGAGAACACCAGCAGCTTTGGGCTGCCTCTGTGTGTTAGCCCACCCCGCTGACCTCCCACGTGTGTTAGAGGGCCGTGGGGCTGCCCTGGTTTATGTTCACTCATGTCCCCAGGAGGAAGATGGATGGGGTACTCCTCTGCCCGGGGCAGAGATGATGTAACGCTGCTTGCCCTCTGGTAGCTTTCCCTGGGTAAGGAGGATTAAGACAACCTTTTCCATCCATTTTTAAGATGCCTGAGTGCAGTAAAGGGCTCTTCATGTAACTGAAAATCGTGGTGTGTTACACCGCTGAGCGGGCGGGTGAGTCATGCTCCGGAGACGCCTGTGTTTTATTGATAAAGGTTGAAGTGCCAATGGTGCTTTGCTATCCCTCTTGCTTCAAGGCAGTATCCTGAGTTATCTTAATATTGAGATATCTTTTTATTTTACTACTTTGAACTGAAGGGTGAGCACAAGACAAAAGACTCAAAAGGGAAACGGGGTAATGTGTTTACGTGAAAAGTGGATTTTAAAGCTTTGAAAGGGTTGTAGCTCTTCTACCTTGAGATGCTAATGCTGAAACTTGAAACATGGCACAGTATCATTAGCAATTAAATGCGTCTGTGTACTCCCCTTACATCTTGTAAGGCTCTTGCAAATCAAACGGGAGATGTACACACATCTAATAAAATAATAGTTTTGAAAGCAGAGTTCCAAAGCCCTGTTTGCAATTCACAGGCAGCATCTTCATGCCTGGCATATTTGTACAAGGTTTTAGAATAAAATTAATAGCCCCAGGCTTTGGACTTGTAAAGGATTGACTTTTGTTCTTTACCTGTGTGTTGTTGGTACTTTGTCTTTCTACGCCTCTACTCCAGCAGCTTCTGCGCTCTTGTATTCCAAGATTTTAACTTAATTGATTTTTATTTTCTATCTTTGAATTGCTTATAGCATTCTTTTGGTGGCAAAAATTATTTGTAAAAAGGTAGATATACAGGTAACTTCTTCAAAAAGTTAACTGGAGGTTTGAAGTAGCATATCCAAGTTTACATATGTAAATAAGTATATCCAATGGAGAAGGCATTTTAGTTATACAGAAGTACTTCTGTGTAACTAGAGCATTTTAGTTGTATTCAGAAATACTTCTGATTCCTGCCTCTAGAAGCCAACAGCCGAGCAGAAGTGCATCAGAAATACACTTTTGGTGAATTCCAGTTATGAGTTTTACTATTTTTGACACCTGGTTTATGTTTATTTTGCTAAAACAAAATAGTATGTGTGCATGTATCTGTGCACATATGTATGTTTATTATGCACACGATGTATTTGTTACAGAAAACGTAATGTAAACATACAAAAGTTCACATTACTTTAAATACTGAGCTTAACTATCAACCACAAAACATATTTGCAAACTCTTTCAACATGTGTAACATATACAACCCTAATTAGAAACACCACAATAGCAGAGCTGCCCATATGTGAGTGGGATCCTGTTGGAAGAGGTTTTCCTATGGCTCAGAGTTAAGTTTGGAGTGCACTGTTAACCAGCACCCATTGGCATTTTGTAACGTGCCTTTAGAATGTAGATAGGAATAATTTGCCATGCCCATGTTGTGTTAGACTAATTAAAGGTGAGGTGTTTTAATGAGGGGGTCGTTTGATAGGAGGGGAGGTTAGTTTTTAATGTATATTCCTGACAAAGTTATTGAAGCATTGTCTTGGAAAAGGCAGTGTTGTGTGTCCATATATGCACAGAGCTTTTTGTATACATTATCTTTGGGAAATCTGGAGGAGACCTTTGCAGGTACAGCAGGTACATCTGGGAGCACCAGAAAACTCTGTGGCAAGCTACAGTCATCCTGGAGCATGAGTGATAGTGTGTATCCCTCTGGCACGCTTCTAAATGGGTAGTTATGGAAAGCATCTTTTCCACCAGAATAATTAGAAATAAATTTATGAATGGGTCAGGGCTCTCCATAGAAAGGATGTTGTAAAATAACCAGCTATTTAGCACAGTTAGGGCCAACTTGCACTGTGCTTTTCCAGTTTAAATAAGCTCATGACAGGATGCAAGCCTAGCAGAAAATGTGTATATTTAGTTATATATGGGCAAATAATAATAACTATGAAGATAAAGGCAGTGGCTACAGCAGTAGATAATGTGTCTTTGTGATAAATACAACTAGGTTTACAATTTGTTCTGCCTTGTATCTCAAATGTGTCCTGTGGTTTCTGTATCCTTCAAATCAGTGTGAAACAGAAGCAAGTTGTTCTCTGAAAAGAGAGAAGCGATTTGTAACACCGAAGGGATGTTTGAGGTGATGTAGAACACACTTGTATGCTAGGAATAAACAGGCTTTTGTTAATAGCATCAAAAAAAAGTAGCACTTTGCATGTGGGGCATATTGGTAGTAATCTAGAAACATTCAATTCAGAGCTTTAGCATCTTAAATAAGATGGTGCAGTGTTTTACTGCTGGCAAACACTAAACTGTTGCTTTAGCATGTCAGCGTGGTAGCGTGAGGAAAGATCTCTGTTTAGACTTGATAGGGTTTATTTCTGGAAAAAATTATACAGTGGCATTTCACAACGGACTGCAACGGAAACGTGGGGGATCTAGAGGAAAGTCTGCTTTGTTTTGGTTTTTAGGAACCAACAGCTTTGTGTGAATATAGAAATCCTGATAAAAGAAATGGGTGTTGTGAATGAACCTGCTGCCATGGGCATCTTCTTCCAGATTTGTATTTACTACCAGCCCGAAGTTGTAACTTCTCATTTTAATAAAGGTCCTTTGTTCCTACTCACTGTAGAGATGAGAGTGTGAAGCTCAGGGAAAGTTTCTGCAGCGATTGGCTATGAAAGCCATTTCTCATAACGCCTGGCCTTGCGCTCAAGGGCAATAATATCGATATTGTGATTTATAAAGTCAAAATCTCAGCTGACCCTTGGTCTCGGCAGCTTTATTTATTTAGTTGTGCTGTGGTCTCTGAAGGTTAGTCACCTGCTGTGATGTGAGAAGGAAAAGAATACAGGGATAAGAAGAATAGTGTTTTAATCCTTTCCTTCTTGTTGTGGGAGTGACTTCTCACTTAATACCTGTTTCAGTTATTGACCCCATTTGGGGAAGAAATTGAATGTGTGTTTTTTATTGATTGTGCAAATATTCATCTGCTTTGGGAAGAGCGTTCCTGTAAAGTACTGTGGGTCAGCAATGATGAAACAGCAGGATGAGGCCAGTTTGTACCTGCCAGTGTTCTTCCAAACCAAGTGTATAAAATCATTTATGATGGGAAGTGGTGTGGGTTTGGTTTTTTTTTTTACATCAGCCACATCCTTCATGGGTAAGTGATACCTGAAGTGACAGGATTAGGGGTTTCCTTTGAGTACACCGGTGCCTTTCAACAATTGCACTTTCACATGGCAGAGGATGGAGTCACCTCTGCTGCAGTTCAGCTTTTTTAGCTTAACATATTGGTGGTTGCAGAATTTCCTTTCTTCAGCACAGCTCCCTCCGTAGCTCTGCAGAGTGACTACTGGCCAGCCCTGGTGCCAGTGCTTTGGGTCTGTGCTGTGGTTTTGGATGATAAAGAGTGTGGCTGGTCCCTGCATAGCAATAGGTGTGAGTCAGAGCTACGCTGCTGTGCTTCAGTACAAGGCTCCTACTTATCCTACTTCGGTGGAGTGTTTCTACAAGCAGAAATCATTTATTTTCAAGGCATCTCAGACATGAAGTGGTCTGAGAGCTTTTTTCATCCTACCAACTGTTTCATAGCTTGGAGAGGATGTTGCTCAAACTGTCTGCTCACTACGGTAACAGATGCCTGCAAATGTTGGTCCGTTTGGAATAACTACTGTTTTTTTTCCCCTCTGACAAAGAAAAGCCCTGTCTGTGTGTTCTGCTCTCCCCACCACCCCGGCTGCACTCCCAACAGGTGTCAGTGTAAGGCAGCAATGGTAAAACAAACTGTGAGACAACATGGCAGGAAGGAGTTCTCAACTCAGTGGCCTGACACTGTCTCACAGGGAGAAACTGGGAAACTCCAGAGGGGTTGTCCCTAGATGAAGATAGCACTTCTCATGGACTTACATGTGTAAATCCAACATAGCTACTCCCCTCCTCCGGGCTGTTCCTGGGAGTCACTCCCAGAGGGATAACACATTTCTGTAGTGTATCATCAGTGCTGCTAAAGGCCTGGCGTTAGCTTGGCTCTGGGTGGTTCATTGTTTCCAGACAATGGGCACAGGCACTGCCCTGGGAAGTGGCAGAGAGCAAGGACTGACTCCTTCCTTGCAGCCCCCTTGCCTTTGGAGCAATTAAATCCGTTAAAAACAGACAGCAGTGATTCCAGCCCTGCTGCCTGTGGGGGGATGAAAGCATGCCTTGTTTGTGTGCCAGCCAGATGCTGGTGCATCAGATTACATCTCCACACAAATCCTTGTCCCTGCATCTGCCTGAGTCCGAAGAAATGCTTTTTTGGATGGGGCTCAGCATCTCCCTGTAGCAGTGACTTGCTGGCCTCTCTGTGGGGCTGTGCTGATTGGGAATGCCAAGGGGTAACTTGGACACTTGGAGTGATGGAGCCTGTGTGATTCCCTGCTGCCCTTTGCTTTACAAACTGCGTATTTTGTGTCTGTCCTCTTCTGTAGCACAGTGCTACTGAAGACACCAATGGCTGAAGTCTCTCTCTCATTAACTCATGCTGTAAGTGTGTCTGATTTACTTCAGATGATGCACTTGTTCTGTTTGGCCTGGTGATGATTTCAGGCAAATGCCATTTTCCTGTTCCTGTCGACTTCTTTGCCTGCTTTTCTTTCAGTGAGCTTGGAAAAGAAGAGGGGTATTTTTTCCCCTGATGGAAAGGTTTTTGTCCTAGATCCATCAGCTACCCAGAAAGTACAATCAAAGCTGCCTCTGCTGGGCTCTGGGTCCTTATGTTATTAGTGCACCAGTCCCTTCCTTTCCCTCCCCTCTCTGGCTCAAGCAGCATCAGACACATGCTTTTGCCAAACACTGTTACAACTCCGGGTCACCGGCTTGTTTAGCAACACCCTTACAGGCATTGGGAGAGGATGGAGTGATGCCATGAGGCAAACAGCCCTCTGCTCATCCTTCCTTCACCTGAGAGAGGAGAAACTCATGCAGCAATTCTCACAGGCACAATGTATGTTGTGTGTTTGTAGCCCAGTTTCTGGAGTGTTTGTTCTGGAGCTGTGTGGAGCAGAAGTGATGCCTCACATTTACACAGTGTGCAGTGTGAAGGGGATTGAAAGCAAAGCACAACCTTGGTGAGGCAGAGTTGGGGGTCCTTCTGGCTGGCTTTGTGTGCCCCGGCCCTGTGAAAGCAGGAGGGTGTTTCACTGTGCAAACAGTGCAAACCCACCAACTGGGATTCCTTCAGGGTGGTGTTTCCCCCTCAGTCACCCCAGCAGTGCAGAGGTCTGAAACACAACCAAAACCGGGACTATGGAGAGGGTCTGGACAAAGTGAGACAGCACCCAAAGCTGCTGAGTGTGGCAAGTTTCTCTGACCACAGATCGATTCCTCTCACCTCTTGTGCCCTTTCTTCTTTGCTAAGCCCCCTCCCAGGAGCCATGGAGTGTTTTCATGTGGCAGCCACCTCCTCCTGTGGGGCTGCAGCAGCCTTCCCACTGCTGTGCTGTGCAGGTCCAAGGAGCACCAAAGGACCTTCCCACCACCTGGGCAGCGTGCTCCTGTGCCTGCCAGGTACCAGAGGAGGAGTGGAAGGAGGGAACAGAGGGACTTGCTTTGGGCATTTATTTCCTTTTTTTTTTTCTTCTGCAAGTCATGTGTTTCTATTTACAAGCTTTACTGATATTTTAATTAGGGTAATTACCCTTGACCAGGTAAGTGTAATGGCTGGCTGCCTCTCCAATGGCCTTTCCTCTCATTTCCCTGCTTGGCTTTGGGATGGCACAGTGAAAGCTGGGAGCAGGACAGCAAAAGGTTGGAGGTGGGAGGAGAGAAGAAATTGTGTAAGGTACACAGAGGGTATTGCATCCTGCTCAGGATTGCCAGAGCTTTCACATCATTAAGGAAGCTGATTCAGTGTCTTCTTTTCCCCCCAGAAACAATCTCTGTTCATCCAAGACACTGTTTTCATTTGGGAATCTGCATGGACTGTCTGGGCATGGTTGCACAGTTAAGTCTCCACTGTATATAAAATAATAGCGAAGGTTTAGTTAAGGGACTGGTGGGAACTTGTGATGAGAAGCTTTGAAAGAAGCTCCAGAAGGAATTTCTCTCTGTCTGCAAACATTTCCAGTTTGGGATGGGGCATGTGTGAAACAGGGATGCCAGAAAACAAAGCAAGCAAAATCAATAGCCTCATTTGTAAAGCGTGACCAGTGACTTTGTGGTCACAGAGTGTTTGGGGGGGTATTCAGATTTTTGCAGTTTTATTAAGGCATCAAAAGGCTGAAATACAGAATACAAATTTTCTAGGGTTTATGTTTTACTTAGAGTTCTTCCTGCCGCGCATGATCTCCTCTTGTATGGTGTGTGATCAAGACTTGTCTCCTCATTTGGCTGATCAATAACCCAGCAGATCTCCTGGCAGGGAGCAGCCTGTCTCTCACGGGTGCTGAGAAATATTCCCGAATCACAGGGGTTGGTTTCACGCTTTGCGTTGGAGGAGCCCTTAGCACAGCGCCGCTCTGCTCAGCGGCTGCTGCTGTAACCTGAGCAAAAGATTTTAGTCATTTGGCACTTGGGTTATTAATTCTGGTGGGAACGTGGCGCTTGCGTTTGCTCTCTGGTTGAGGCAGCATGTGTGAAGTGCTCGGGGCAGGGGTCACCCCGGCTGCGATACTGCGATCGGTGTCTCGGGGTGAGCTGGGGAAGCCACTTCATCTTCCAGCGCTGCTTTTCCCTCCCCTGAAAGAAAAGCCAGAATGAGATTTCCTAGGGCAGTGTCCTATGAACGGGTCAGGAGGAGCAGTGGGTGGGAACATGTGTAATATCTTTGAGAGTGGCCCAACGCTGGCAGAGCCCTGTGCTGCTCTCAGGAGCTCCCATCAGCCTTGGTGTGGGGGGTTGGTTTCCCCACTACATCACGGCACTCAGTGGAAACGGGGAATATGGTTGGGGGGTGTATATGTGCCATGGAGGAAATATCATAGATGCATATTTCCCTGACTCCAATCTGCCATTCCTCCTCAGCAAGCCAAGCACTGAGCCATTTCAAACTGTGTCAGTCATTTCTGGGGTTCTGAGCTGCTGAAGGGAAGGTACCCCAAAACGTGCCTTTGGAAACCCACAGTGAAAGCCCACGGATTGTAACCACAGAGGGAATTGTGAGCAGAAGTGTTTAATTTATAGTATCATCTCAGGTTTTCTTTTCTAAACCCCATTAAAACCCTAATGGTTTTCCTGGGAAAACAGCCTTTAAACTTCTCCTTTGAGTATCTTTTTTACCTCCAAAGATGCTTTTTCTCTCACACATGTGGTGCTAGCCATGGTGAGAAACTTGGAACAGATGAAAATATCTGTGTGTAATAATTTTTTACAGTAACTGTGTCTATAATCTGTACTGTGGACATTTCCAGAAATTGTGTTGCCGCATTGCAGGGTTTTAGAAAGCTCTGCTGAGATTAAATGTTTACAAAGAAATAGTTTTAATCTCTGCTGGAAGTGGAGGATTATTTTGGTTAGGTGGTAATATCACTAGTGATAGGTCCCCTCCATACTGTTGATTTCAGAATGGCATCTTCTGAACTTCCCATTTCAGAGATGACAAATCTGGGTTCTGCCTCATTCGTAGATTTGGCAAATCGAGTTTATCCAAAGAGCGTGAACTCTATTTTTTGAAATTTTCCTGTACTGAATACCTTCAAAATAAAGAAAAATGCTCTTCATATACCTTCATTAGCATGCAGTGTGCCATGACAGATTTATGAAAGATGCCTCGCTGCTGGAGTACCCTGGTGCTTTACACCATTTGGTAAATAGCACGATGATGTGCTGGGCACTCAGGTTTCATTCTCGGTCCCATTCATCATCTTGCTATGTGACTCCAAACAGACTATTTCACTCCTTTGTCTCAGTTTACCTGTGTATAAAATGCTGGTACCATCTCCTACTGCTATTGTGATGTGTAATTAAGTTAATGCTTGAAAATACTGTTTAAGTACGAGCTACAGCTGTTATTTGCTAAGGCTGCAGTGTGTGTAAGGGGAAGAAATCCTTCTTGGCCCCCTTCTGTCTGGGGTTTATTTTTGGTTTCTGCCTTTTCCGTTCTTTTTTGTCTCCTCCTGTAGCTGTTGCAAGAAAGTCAGGAGAATGTGACATTCAGGGAGTGACACCGGAGCCGGTGGAGCCAGGGAGGGGCTGAAGCCTTCAAGTGTAACCAGTGATGCTGGAGATCATTAACACTGCTATTTATAACTGTAAAAAACTAGGTTTCAAGGGGAAACATCGAGGCTTAGCATGGCTAATTATACAGCTGTTAACTAATCTAACAGTGATCCTAATTCCACCAAACCTTTGCACTGACATTTTATGGCGCTGTGTGAAGCAAGCTCATACAGCCCAGAGCCTGTCAGGTGGAGATGGGCTCAGCTTCCCGGCTCTGCCGGCTGCCTGTCTTCCTCCATGAATGCAGGATGAGCAGCCATGGACAGCTAACACCTCCCACCACAGACAGAATCCGTCTTACAGGCTCTTTGGAAGGGACAAGGGCACCTGGTCTGGAAGTTTTAAGGAAATCTCCAATTACTACTAAAGTCAGAATGACAGAGCAGGGTTTGAGGGCTGCTGAATCCTCGGAGTGAGTGGAGATGCACATACAATGTTTGCATTATTAATTTCATGTCTTTGCACTTTGGTGTTGTCTATAGAAGTGTTGTCTCAGGGATCGAGCTGCATAAATTTAATGGTGAGATCAAAGTATTTTTTTCCATTTAACAGCATAAAATAGAAAGTGAGCTCCCTGAAAAAGTCTGATCAGCAAAAGGATCAAATGGATTCATCAACGGTGTGTGATACACTTTCCTGTCATCTCACCTGCTCTTTTGTTGAGTCCCTTCTCTATTTTTGAAGTTTGAAATCACTGAAGTGTGACCTATATTCTTGTTTATATTGTGTGTTTGCATCTCCCGGTGTTTGCAGGTAAGAGATGTTTGAAGGGAAGATGAGGCTTGTCCCTCAGGCACTGCTGCCTGCTTGCTCCACCGAGAGACTCCCGAGTAGGCAAACGGGGGCTTAAAGGCCCCGAGTGCATTGAATTTTTGTCAGGGAGTTGGTTCTGTACATATTGACCTTATTAGAACATTTATAGCTTCAAGGCGAATGCAAAGCAGCAAAGCCTCCAGCAGTCAGGTCTCCGTGTGGGACCGGGAACAAGGGAGTTTCCTTTCCGCACTTGCTGGTTTTACTGCCCTTAGTTTTCATGTGTTAACGATTACCTTGAGTTTCTCTTTTCTCTGGTATTATTTGATCCTCACTGAGGACAAGAGGAAGTGGCCCAGTGGGAGGGGGAAAAAATGGTCCAGGCCAGGGCATGGCATATGTGTGAAAAGCTGCTCATGGCTGGGTGTCGAGTGCATGAGTCTGGAGAAAATTGCCTCGCTGAGAGTCTTCTGAAAAGGTCTTGTATTTTGCATGTACAAATATATTGATATATTTTTTGACTTTTTTAAAGAAAATGAGTTCTGTGAAGCACGTGCTACTTCCCCATCTTGGATGGCTTTGCTGTTCTGTTGCATTGCTGTCTGTCCGTTCTGCAGGGATTCATTGTCTTCAGTCCATCTGCCAACTGCTCTGCAATCACTGCCTGGAGAAAGTATGCATTTTTTCTCCCTTCTTTCCCCTCACCCTTCATCTTGGCCTCAAGAGCTTCCACAAATCAAAGGAAATCTATAGTTTAATTTTAAATTTGGTGCTTATTAATAAAAGGGATAGTGTAACGTCATTACGGATGCCATCATTTAATACTGCAAAGCAGCAGCTGCTGTTAAACCTCTTTGTTCACAGAGCCCCTGGTTGCTTGCTGGCTGCTGGGCAAACAGAATAGCTGTTAGCTGTGTCTTGACTTCTTTACTCAAAGAAAGCAGAAGCCACCCTTAAGCAGCACAAAGGGTTTAAGTATCCCACGCATGCTAGTTGGGATTTTGGGAATAAATACAGACCATCTTGCTCCATGTGCAGTGTGTGGAATTTAGGTCTGCTCATGATACTGTGGAATGGAGCTGTTACCCTACACAGCTGGTTTTATCTGCAGTGTATCTGCAGATGATACAAGTGAGTCTGCTCGTGTCAAAATGGTGAATGCTGCCTCTCATTCCCTTGATTCCTGGTGAGTGTAGTGAGAGGAGGTGAGCAGAAGATGTGGAAGGAATAGCAGAAAGTGTGTTGCACTTGTATTCTATCAGATCACACAAGGAAAGAGGCGGTGTGTGCTTTTATTTTCTTTTCCTAGTACTGCAAAAATGGATGTGATGCCCTCTTGGCTGGTGTAGGATTTTGCAAGTCGTTGTACACTGTGTGTATTGCTTGGGGTTTCAGGTATCTTGCTTTACTCCCTTGTGTACCTGGCTTACTCTTCCCCCCAAGTTTCCTTCATCCCCTTATGTAGTTCTCCACCCATAGATTTGTGTTTCCACAAGCATGCAGCAAGATGAAATTCTGCTTTCTGAGCTCTGGGTCTTGACTGTTTCCACATGTTCCTATCTCCACTGTTCCTCAGCAGCAGGTATCGTTACAACCTCACAACTGTGCTTCCATTCCCTGATTGTTTGAGCCCACATCCACAATCCTTTCAAGGCAGCCATCCAAATCTTCTAGGGAATATCTTACAGTTTTCCCAGAGGAAAAGTCCTCCAAGAAAATTTGAATGGCACAGATTTTGCACAATGCAAAGCTTCAGCAAGTAAATCCCCTGCCCTGTTCTGGTCCGTTGGGACCCACAGCTCAAGCTGCTGGTGGGGAGATAGATGTTAACTTCCTTTCCTCCTGCAAGCAGGAGCCTGAGATGCCCCTCGTGTTCTTCCTGTGGGTCATGCTGTGCTAATGGAACTCATGCCTCTGGCCACCTCCTGCTTTCCAGACCATGTGTTTTCTTTAGGAGACCCAACTGCTTCAGCTGGGAAGGGCAATTTTGTGTCTTCCTCCATTCCCCATGTGCCATGGCAGGGAGTGCATGGACAGAAACCAGACTCTGAGCAGTGCTGGGTCCCTAAAGGTGTTTATGGGCTTTTTGCTGTAAATGGAGACCGAAATCGTGATTCACCAGGTATCTGTAGAAACCATTTAGACTGAAAATTGAGATTGAAGAGCCATTAATTTGAAAGCCTGTACATGTAGTCTGTTTGGGTTTTATTCTACAGCTGCATCCTGGGATGGCAGAGGGAGTAACCTGTGCCAGGTCAATAGGAGCCTCCCGCTGCCTGCAGCAGTGCCTCGCTCGGCTGTGGAGCTGCTATCAGAGTGTTTCAGGCACAGTCAAACATCGGTGGTCAAGGCAGTCAGACATTGAACAAAATGGAATAAAAGCAGGGTCTTAAAGCTAGGGAAGCTTAGGCTTGACCATGAGAAATGAGTGTCTTTAGTGCCAGCCTGTTCTCTACTGGCGTAGCTTTGTTCAACCTGAGGTCTCTAAGATGACAAAGGGCCTCCATGAAACAACTGGTTAAACCCCAAAATATGAACACCTCCCTCCCTGTGCACTCAGACATCGTTCTATGATTCTATGTTCCATAAGGCATGGAGCGGTGTTTTCTTGATTTGCTTGATGCCAATGCCTAACTAAAATACACAGATTTACAAAGCCAAGGTTTCCTCATACAGTATGGTTCTGTTTGAAGGGGCAAGAGGTACTCCAGTAGCAGCTGCCTCTTCCCAGCAAAGAGCAAAAAATAGACCATAATATGGATTCAGAGTTTGTTTACTTTTCCCTGCCAAACCAGCTTGGGCCTTCAGTGGAAAAAAGGTGCAGAAGCATTGACCTGGATCATCTTTCCTATCTGGCTAAAACCCAGCAGTGCATGATTGTATAAAAGTAAGAGATAGAAGGAGGAATATATATCAGAAATATATATATTTTATATCAGAAAAGGTTTTTGATTTCTTTAATTTAACTTGAAAGTTAGTATCCAGTACTTCGCCTTGCTGCTTTTTTTTTTAGTCATCCATAGCTCTGCAGTCCTGCTGGGTAACCCATAAGAAGACTTGTTGCTTCTTTCTTAATTTGAGGGGAGCTGTAATTCAGTAATTTTCATACTGGCCTTCACCCCAGATCACTGGTAGAATTAATTTTACTTCTCGGATGGTTTCATACAATGCATGCTATGGATCGAGCTGCAGCCGTGCCCCGAGTATGTTGCCCTTAACAAAGAGCATGATTATCAACCCCAAATTAATTTATGAGTGTATCTGAAGTTGCGTGTGACACAGCCTGAGCTTACACACACTGCGGCTTCTTTCTTCTCTCTCCCTTGGAAAATGTGACCAGCGAGTGGTAATGCTGCTGAATGCTGCTTTCAGCAGCAGCAGCTTATGTGGGGATGTTACCCCGTCACTTTGGGTCATCTCTCCCATGTGCTTTGACACAGTGCTGGAGCCAATGAATCAAAACATTCAGGGGGGGAACAAGAGTCATTTGTAAGGAGCTATTTGCCTGCCCGTGTTTCAAGGCTGGGTGGCTGAAGAAGACTCTTAATGCCAGTAGCGATGTCGAAACACATCAATCCTTTCTCTGAATTCATTCTTTCTGGGGCTAAATGTGTTCTGTTATGGAGAAGGCACAGGCAGCTAAGCTTGCCGTGGCACTGACTGTCCTGGGTTGAAGAGAGGAAGTACTGAGGTTTGGGGATTTTTTTAAAAAATTAAATATCCATCAGAAAAAAGTGCACAAGAATAAAACTTCCAGCTGGAGGGTTGGCATTTGGTTTGCTACAATAAACAAGTAGTTTTAGGTTTTGGGGACAGAGTATGTGCAGGTGTGGAGGAGTGCAGGCTGAAGAGCGCAGCTTTCGAGGCTTCTGCACTTGCAGAAATCACACACATGAGAAGCAGAGCTCCAGTGCTTTTCTAAAAGCTGTAGTCACTGTAGCATTTTGCTTACCCAAACCCCAGATTCTGACCTCTCCCAAAGCCATTCCCAAACCGAGCTAGATGTGGCTGAATTTCAGCAATGGGGAGAATTTAGGAAATTCTGGAGATCAGTGGAATGTCCAGCAGCTTGCCAAGGATGGGAAAAATCATGTTTCTGTTTTACTTTCACTGACAGATACTTGAGTCTTAGCACTGAGCATTCTGGGGTAGCTGTTTGCCTGTTAGCTTATTGTTTGTGTGCTTGCTGTGTCTTGTCACTGAGGAGACTTGGAGAGATGACACGGAGGAGGATGCTCTGTGAGGGACCAGGAGAGGAGATGCTGTCTGCCCCACTCCTGTGGCACGAGTGGACAAACTGTGTGTTGGAAACCCAGGCAGATTAATTTCTCTCTGTAGGGGCTTGCAAAGCCAGTTTTTTCCAAGCAATGTGGCTAGGCATCTGCTGAGCTAGGTGTGAGCTCAGTCTTCTCTGTCGATGCTGTTTAAATTTCAATGAATAGTTAAACGTGAACTGGAGCATGGGAGTAGGTGTTGGGTCTACCCGGCCGTCACGCAGCAGGTTGTGTGTCAGCAGGGGGGAGAATCCTGCCTGCAGCCCCTGTTACCTGGCAACATGGAGTGTGATAGTGGGATCAATAGGAAATTACTCGAACCTACAAACACCCTCTTGTCCTCAGCATAGTTCTGACTCCTAATTCGGAGCTCAGTTGCACTGCGACAGCTGCCGGGGGAAACACTCGTAAACCCTCAGTGGGGTGCTGCGGGCATCCCCGGGTGATGGCTGTGCGTGCAGCCACGTCCCATCGTGTGGAGATGACATCTGGAGGGGACCCCCGGGGTGAAATGGAGCCTCCTGAGCTGGAGTTGTGAGCTAAACCAGCATTTCTTCGTGGTGCAGGGGGCCGGGCAGCGACTTGCCGACTCCAGTCCAAGCAGCTGAGTTTGTGTCTGTCCATACATCCCCAGTTAACTCAGGAGCAAATGGCACAAAGTTCCCTTTCGACAGGTGTCACTGATGTTTGGCATTGGCTTTCTCAGATGGATGGCTCTGGAGTTGTTATTTAATTCTCTTTCTGCTCTGCACCAGGGAACTCCTGGTGTTGGGCTTGGCCCTGTATCTCAGCAGCATATTCTACATCCTGAGACAGATCCTGATCTAATAATTCATGTATCATTCAGTACCCTGAGATTTAGGGATTAGCCAGGTTATGCAAAAACTCACAGCCCCCCCCCCCCCCCCCCCCAAATGATTTGCATATTAACTTTCTTGAGCATTACTGATTTGGTTCTGGTAAACTTCATCCTGTTGCTAGGAGGGATAAGCTATGAGACACTGCAGAATTATTCAACACGCCTGCAGACGCAGGAAGTTAATACTGCTCTGGTTTGTATTTGGACAGCTGTCATGTAATTTAAAAAGACTAGGCACTCTAGAAACTCTAGAAGCTTTTCCTTTAAGAAATCTCTAGGTGAGTTTTCTTTCAAACTGTATTTTAAAGCCTGAGCAGTACATCTGCCTGGTTTAAATGGCAGAATCCTCCATCCCACAGGAATTGTGGAGTCCCTATGGGACCTGCACCTGGAAGGGTGCTTTTAGCAGATCTTTCTCTGCAGTACAGATCCGTAGAAGAAACTCCATTATCTTATAAATAAGTGGGAATAGGAGTAATTGATTTGGTGTGTAGAGGAAATGTTTCCTTTCCAGGGAAACTGTGACTTTATCTAGAAGCTTTCTTCTGCCTTCATCAGTTAATATGAAAAGGCTTCACTGCTGTGCATTTGGTGCACAGCAAATTTTGCCTTTAAAGGGATTGTTTTAGTCAGCTGTCACCTAATTCCTTTATATCATGTTTATGTAAGAGGGCATGTTATATTTAGAAACTTAATGTAGATATCAGTATGCTGGGAGATGAGATTGTGCTTGAAGAGAAGGATGCATCAGCAAAGTCACTTCACAGCATAAACAGGGTGGTTTTGTGTGATGTGTCCTGGGAATGCCACCAGGAAAAGCACTGCCCAGAGCAGGGTGGAGAACTTGTCTGGCTGGTACCTCTCGGACCCTCCAGCCCCTCTAAATGTGTGGGTCTGCACATACACAGCTGTTGGCATCCTACAGAAATTGCAAGATTCTGGTGCTCAGAATTACATGAGTGCTGTTGTTAAAAAAACCTTAACAGTTTTGGACTCTGTGTGTGGATTTTGAACTCATGCAATGCTCTCAGATGCTGTTTTAAACTTCGCCACTGTGAATGCTGAAATGTGCTTTCTGTTGTTGAAATGAGAACAAGCATTCTTGTTTGCTCACAGACTCCAGGAGCCTTCCTTAAAGAAAACCACTAAATATTTTCAGGTTTCAGACAAAGAGGGGGAATTACCATCTTGGGAACCGTCTGCTTATATAGTGTTCACGCATGAGCTACTTCCAGTAGAGATACACCACTTTATTGTCCATGCGTGTGCTGCAGTGTGCCATCTCAGACGTGTCGTCTTCTTTATTTGGTAGTATATCTCTGAAGCATATTTTTATGGAAAAGGCATCACAGGTGGTATGTACATAAACGTGTTTGGTCTGTGAACAAATGTCTTCCAAATGTACTTTCGTGCCAGTGTATGTAAGAACAAAGAAGCTCAGAAAATGTGTTTTGTGATTTGGTATATCCCATTCTTTCCCTCCTCCCTCCCCTGCAGTTGTATAAGTACTTTTGATGGCAGCTGCTGGATTAGACCCAGAAGCTTAAAAGATTAAAGAAACCACTAAAAGCAGGCAGGAGGAAGTGAAGGATCCGTTTGTCTGAAGGTTTGTGTTTTCATACTGGTGGTTGAGAAGAAAATTGCAAACAGGCTCTGCCCTGGAGCAGAGGACTCAGACATCTGGGTGTTGCAGAGGTGTGCGGCGTCCGGTCCAGCCACGCTCGCCTGGGGCAAGACCTCAGCCTGTGTCATGTCCAGGGTGCTGCAAGGTGACAATGTTAGTCCCCTCTTCTTCCCTCCTTGAGCTTGTAGCTCTCAAGCTTGTTCAGTGCTTTGCAAGGGGGAGGAGGAAAGCCGTGGCTGTCCCTGGTTCCTTGCTGAACACTGAAGTGCAGTGGGTGGCTGAAGGAGCTACAGGTTTTGCATTCCCTGTATTGAGCAGTGCTGCCCGCTGCTGCTTGCGCTGTCTAGGAAGCTCTACAGTGAACGTGATTTTTAATGAATGTGTTTCTTGTCCAGTCAGTGATGGTAGAGCTGAGCAGGGGACAGCATCTTCCACCAAAGCCAGGCTGCAGTCTGATTCTTTGCCCCGATTTCCTTCATCCCCCATCCGCCCTCCTTAACCCCAAACCTAAAAGCAGCTGTTTCAAGAAGTGATTTTTGTGTGTGTGTGTGTGTAAACACGGTCTTTTGCAATGTAAAACATCTGCTGCTTTTTGGCTGATCCCTAAACACTACTGATGGTGTGTATAATCCGACCGGGGGGCTTGAAGAATGAGAGCCAGGCTTGCCTTTTGTCATTCTAAATAAGCAAGTCTGTGCCGGTGTGGATGTGAGACCAGAGCCCCGGCACCCGGACGGCATCGCTAGGGTAGGAAGAGTGCTGCTGGGCACGTCAGGATTATTAACATTAATCTAATCTTTCCGTTTGTCAAACAGATTTTTGAGTACATGGAGACAGCTTACCCAGTTCTTAAGACAGTGCTCCCAGATCAGCTTGTAGTTTGTTCTGTAATACCATGTGGATTTGCTGGGATTTTCAAGTAAATACATTATGTATATGGCTTACAGATTGCTTAGGCTGTCTGCATCAATAATTAAAATGAGGGAGGGGACTATTCTGCAGAGTTTCGCCCTTTCTTTTCCTCATCCTTTTTACTTGTCTATTTTTATCTTTCCTCTCTCAGGATCAGGAAGATAAACCTGTAGCAAGGGAGAGAGTGTGTCAAAGGCAGAGCTGAATGTTTTTCCAGCAGAGATGGGAGCTCGTGGCACATCACTGCAGTGCCAGCTCTCAGCATCAGCCTGACCTTTGCCATTCTCCTTGCAGACGCTTTGATTCAGACTTGTCAAGAGCTGCCAACTTGTTCTCTTTGCTGTTAAAACAAGCACACCTCTTCAGCTGAGACAGGACAAAAAGCGTTGCTTTTGAGTCTTGCGGTGCACATGATGCTGTGCTGTTTAGATGCCCAAAGTAGAGGGAAAAGGGTTGGTTCGATTTGGTATTGCTGTGGTGGGTGGAACATTGCCTAGATTGGACAGGGCAGGCTTTTGGGCTTGGTTGTTGTGGGTTTTCAGTGGTGCTTTGGTAGATCGAGAGCTTCAATACAAGTCAATATTGATATTTCAAGTATATCCCAAGCATAGATGATTTTGGTTTATACCTCCATCCTCGCCTGTCTTGGAACAGTATATGAAGTATTGGAGTTGGCATTTCAAAATACACAGAGTCCCACCTGGATGCAGACAGACTCCTTGAGTGTGATTTTTCTGGTGTGGCATTTTTAGTGTCCCAGATATGTTGTGTGGAAGTGGGAAGTTACGTCTGGTTAACCTCTGAAACCTCTGCACCTCCAGTCACTAACATCTCTGCCTTGAAGTTCAAAATGATAGCTAGTCCTTGCTGGACATGACATGATCTGTCATGGTCACAGTCAGCTTCTGTGATGGCTATGAAGTACAAGAATGCTCTGTGGACCCTGTGACTTGAATGCTGTTATAAACATGAGCTGAAGCTGGGAGAGCAGCAGTCCTTCCCACACTGACATTACTGCCCAAGAACTACTGGGAGTTACTTGCCTGTGTTTACTTTCCAGCTTGATTTAAACTTTACAGCATATTGGAAGAAACAGAGAAACTGCCCAGGATGTGTGAGGCTGGAGCTGGGTGTCCTTGCTTGGTATGTGCACAGCCTTTGGGCCGAGCTCATTTCCCAGCCTGGATGTGAGCTATAACATACAGCACTGGCTGTTGCCGTGCACTGTGGGACTTGCTGAGGCATTTACTGTGGAGATTTTTGTACCACAGTGGGGAGTGTGGGCATGTGGGCAACTTCCAAATGCACAAGCCATGTGCTGTTACAGAGTCAGTAACACCTGGTTCAGCTTTGGTGCCACAAAGGAAAAGAAGTCTCACAGTATGCCCTGCTTGGTGTTAGAACGGTTTGGTAATGCAGACACCAGTACCTGGCACCTTCCATGTGTTGGCAGCCTGGGTGGGAGGTGTTACAGAGGTAGAGCAAGCTAAAACTTGTCCAGCTTTTTTTTTTTTTTAATTTTCTTTTTCATGTCTGGCTGAAGAACAGGGATGCAGTTCAATGTCAGTAGCTGTACAATCTTTGCCTGCTTTTTGAGATGCCTCATTAGGATGATTTCTTGGCTGGAAACCTTGGAATTGGCCGGAGATCACCAAGTCATAGGCTGTGAAAGAGCCGTTAAATAACAACAACTATCTTATCTCATTATGGACCTGGACCACAGGCTCTACCCAGCAGCCTGGAGAGGAGCTGCTGGCGCTGTGTTGCTGGCTGCAGTTAAGAGCAGCCCATGGTGCATAATCTCAGGTGCTGTTGTGTCACACTGTCTACACCATGTTCTTTCCAGCTGCAGCTTACTTGTTTTAAGGCTCCATATGGTGTACTCTGCCTACGTCTCATTATGGAATTGCTGGTGGACGTCTAATGCCATTGACAGCTTTGTTTGTCCGCATTGCAGCTTAGGCACTTAGGAGCCGTGTACCTGCGTTGGCATTGCTCTGTGTCGCTCTCCCTTCTCATGCAAAGGGGCAGTTTTGTGTGGTTCTTCTGCATGAAGACAACAGTTAGGGGCTTTGTGAATATCCCTGGTGCTCTAAGAAAGGTTGAAGCCTCGATTAACTCCTCCAAGTATACCTGAGCTTACAGTGGACACTATAAAAGCAAACCAGGAATTGCTGTACGCTAACAGAACTGCATGTTTACAGGAATTCTCACAGCATCCAGCTTGAGAAACTGGCTGCCACTGGCCCGGCCAGGCACAGCCTCTGCTGGGTAAAAAACTGACTGAAGGCCAGGCCCAAAGAGTGGTGTTGAATGGAGCCAGATCCAGCTGGAGACCGGTCACGAGTGGTGTCTCCCAAGGCTCAGTCCTGGGTCCTGTTCTGTTCAATGTCTTAATCAATGACCTGGATGAAGAGATTGAATGTTCCCTCAGCAAGTTTACAGATGACACTAAACTGGGAGGAAGTGTTGATCTGCCTGAAGGTCCGGAGGCTCTTCAGAGGGATCTGAACAGGCTGGATCCATAGGCTGAGACCAACGGAATGAGGTTCAGCAATGTCAAGGGCAGAGTCCTGCACCTGGAACATAACTCCATGCAGTGATACAGGCTTGGGGAAGAGTGTCTGGAGAGCTGTCAGGCAGAGGAGGACCTGGGGTTGTTGGTTGACTGCAGGATGAATATGAGGCAGCAATGTGCCTGGGTGGCCAAGAAGTCAAATGCATCTTTGCTTGTATCAGAGACAGGGTCACCAGCAGGTCCAGGAAAGTGATTGTGCCCCTTGGTGAGGCCGCACCTGGAGTGCTGTGTTTAGTTCTGGGCCCCTCACTACAAGAAGGACATCGAGGCCCTGGAGCATGTCCAGAGAAGGGCAACCAGGGCTGGGGAAGGGGCTGGAGAGCAAACCTTCTGAGGAGTGACTGAGGGAACTGTGAGTATTTAGTCTGGAGAAGAGGAGTCTCTCTACATCTACCTGACAGGAGGGTGTAGAGAGGTGGGGGTTGTGCTCTTCACCCAAGCAATAGGTGATGGGATGAGGGGGAATGGGCTCAAGCTGCACCACGGCAGGTTGAGATTAGACATTAATTAGGGAAAAGTTCTTCCCTGAAAGTTTTATCAGGCACTGAAACAGGCTGCCTGGAGAGGGGGTTGAGTCACTGACCCTGTGTGTGTTTAACAGACGGGTAGATGAGGTGCTCAGGGATATAGGTTACCAAGGTGCTGGTACTACAGCTCCTCAGTGCACAAAGCTGTTTATTTTTCTCTTTGGCATGTTTGTTTGCTTTTTTTGGGTTCGCTTTTTTTTTTTGTAAACACCCCCCAGTTGTGTTCTTAGCTCTTCTCACTTGCTTAAAGTTGAGAAGTTTTGCAGCAGGAAATGAGTGCCTTACCTGCTACTTTAAACTCCTTAAGGTCCTGCGTAGTTTGAGCAGCAGTACAGTTACCCTGGATAAGGTAAGGGCTATGTCGCTCTCCATGTACAGTGTCTAGCATTGTGCAGTCCTGCTCATGGAATATAAACTCTGGGTGCTGATGTAATACAGATGTTAATCAGAATTTACAGTAGTTGAACTGAGCTTGGAATTTAGCCAAAGGGGCTGAAATAGCATTAATCAAATCCCACAATTACTGAGCCACACTCTGTGCATTAAAGTGAACTAGTGTAGAAGCTGCATTGCACCCCTAACATCTCACTGTGAAGAAAGCCCTGCCATGAGAACATGGTAGTCCTGGGCCTTTACCTTTGCCTGGGTAAGGGAAAGGGTTATATAGATGTTAGTCTGCTCTCCGAAAGAGGATTTGGGGGGGAAGGAGAAAGAAGCTGGCTGCTCTTAATAAACTAGTGTAATTACAGATCTCTTTAAGTGGAGGCATATGATACGTATGTTTGTGACAATTTTCCAGAGGGATGGTTCGGCTAGTGCTAAATAACCAGGCTCATTTTCCCATAATGCAAATGTTATTCACAAACTATTACCATAATTGATGCACCGAGCCACTGTAGAGTAAATAATGTGTTGTGTGTGGGAAGCAAACTAGAAGTCAATGAATATTAAAGAACAAAATCTCATTTTTAAAGGGAAACTTTGTAAGAATTAGAATTACTTTGAAAATCAGATGGTGATGCAAGTTCAAATTGACTGGTTGTCTTTTAGTTATGTATGTGGGCACATGTATAAACACATGTGCTTAAGGCTGTCATCTCGTTCAGTTGGGGTCGTCTTCTCTGCTTGGTGAGCACAAAGCATCCTCAGACGAGGTGTAGGAGAACAGTCAGGTAATATCCAGTGTCCAAAGAACTTCCCGGAGAAGTGGATTGTGGTCAAGCCAGACCTCTTGGGAGTTGAAAGGAATAAGGGACCTCTCAAGGGGTTTTCTGTCAGGTGAAAGGGAGCTGGGACTGGTAACCCCGTGCTTGGAGAGATCTTGGTTGTTTCTTGTCTCTGCTTCCCTCATCAGTGCCGGGCCTCTTATTCTGGTTAATACAAGAAGAATATTGAATTGTGCAAAAACCCTGGCACGGTCACGTTAGGCTGAAAGGTTGTTGTGTTTGCACTGGCAGAGTGTGAGGGGCTGCCTGGGGCCTGCTGCGGCTCAGACCTACGGCCTGCTGGTGTCCTGCCTAGCCAGGCAGAGTGTGAGGGGCTGCCTGGGGCCTGCCGTGGTTCAGACCTGCGGCCTGCTGGTGTCCTGCCTGGCTGGGCAGAGTGTGAAGGACTGCCTGGGGCCTGCTGGTGTCCTGCCTGGCCGGGCAGAGTGTGAGGGACTGCCTGGGGCCTGCCGCGGTTCAGAGCTGCGGCCTGATGGTGTCCTGCCTGGCCGGGCACGGCTGCATGGACCTCACAGCATAGGGAGGCCAAGGCTTTACTCCTTCCTTAGCCCCTGTGCAGTGCCTTGTGCCTCTGTAGGTGTGAAGCAGGTTGTGCACGTACTGCTGAGGTGTAAATTACCCTGTATCCATCGCCCAACACGGGAGCTATTGGCACTGGGCTTATCTCTGCTGCTATGGATTTTTGGAGTAAAACGTTTTTGCTGAACAGGACTTGATTTAACCATGGGCGTTAGTGCCCTGCCATCTAATCCCCTCTTCTGTTCAAAGAGAACTCGTGTTACTCCTCAAGCGTATACATGTGCATTGCATGGAAGGGTTGTATTCTTTTCACACATTGCTTTACATTTTCTCTCCCCTCCCCCCCCCCACCCCATTGCCCCCTCGCCCCCGTGTGTCAATAAGTATACAGACAGCTATATTATGTATTGCAGAGTTGTGTTCCAGGAGGGTGCAATGTTGGAGTGTCATAGAAGTCACTACTTCCTGCATTTGAGAACTGTGTCGTTTCAAACACTTGAGTACTGGTGTGTTCTTCGAAGTGAACTTCTCTCCAGGTAATAAAATCCTGGTCAAATACCTCTGTAGCTCTGGAAACCCGAAAGCCAGGGAATGAAGTGCAGAAGCATTGTGTAGAATTACAAAAGCATCATTTGATCTCTTAATTTGGTAAGCCATTTTGTCCAGATGACAATTATTATTTGGCATTTTTTTTTTAATTAGAGATTATAGCACTGTGCTGCCTTTTCCAGAGAGATAAAAAAGACATTTTAAGCAACCTTTGCCTCCCTGTGCTGAAATCCTCACACGTGACTTCCTGGCACAGTTACATATATATCATATAACATCAGCAGCTTTCCTTATTGTAACCTGATATAACTCAGTGTGGCAGAAGTAACATATTGTGAGCCATGGTGAGCCTCGCTCTTGTGCACCAGGCTTGTGGGCTGTCCTTCCTCTGTTGCAGTCTGTCTCTTGCAGATTGTAAACCACTAGCAAATGTCTGTTTCTTGTACTCTCTGGACTGTATCGTGGTGTCTTTGAACCTTTCAGGCTTCTGTGGCTGTGCCTCCTAGCCATAATTTCACCTAGAAAGCTGAGCACGCATCCGAGCTGGGTTATCACTCACCAGAACTTATTACAAATTGGCACTTGCTGGGGGGATGCAGTACTTCAAACTGCTTTGCTGGAGTTAATCTGTATTCTTTCTCTTTGAATCAGGCAGTTTTAGTTATTAGGTTTTATCCTACTCCCAGGGAAAAGCAGCTGTGAGACCTGATGGGTCTTTCAACAGGCAAGGAAAAGGTTACTTGCACCTCCTCAGTCATTGCAAATAAACTCTTTCCGTAATGCAGGTCTGCTGGAGGGGCTGTAGGGGTGGTGTTGGTCTGCTGGACCCCTTCATCCTGCATCTTATCTGTCTGATATGGTGCCAGTCCCAGGAATTTCGATACCCCAGACCTGGGATGCAGTTCGATCTGTACGTGCTCTGTGTGGATGTTAAAATGTAAGAGCTCTTGGATGCTGCCAGCGGGTTCAAGCCAGTGACCTAGAGAGTTTCTTTTTAAAACGTGGACAGAAGTATGAATTGACAGCAGCATGGTTATGATGAGATTCTCGACAGCACTCAAGATGAAAGAGCAGATGGTGTTGATGGGAGAGCAGGGTTATAAGGTACAAGATGGGATTGTTATCATGTTAATAACAAGACAGCAAATCCCACAGTGCCTTCTATTAGCCTGAAAGATGATAGTTCCCTGTTGGCCTTCGTGTGAGTCAGAAATGTCCGGTACTGCTGACCCAGGAGGCTGCGGATGCCTCCTGAGTTCATTGTGTTGGTTCTGAGGTGTAGCCATCGGCTCAGACCGGATTGGTCAGTCTGACCCTTTTGCTTGCTGTCCATGCCCTGAGCAGCCTTTTAGGGTGTAGAGGAGCTGGAAGACAGGGCTGATGTATTGCTGCATTATCTCTGAAACAGGAATACTGTTTGGAATGTGGGTACTTCGAAGGGAATCAGGTATTTGTGAGTTTAAAGCTAGGGAAGTGCTGGGCATGTTGGAAGGTGGGCAGATGGAGCTTCAGCACTTACACTTCATTTAAAGTAATCCATATTACTCTGTGTTTCTCTGAACGTGGGGAGAAACTTTCTCTTCTAGTCGGCTTGCAGATCCTGCAGGCTTTGCTCTCAGCTTCAAAAATCTTCCAGGGATCACTGCTTTGCCTGCTACATCAGGAGCCATTCTCAGCTGTGAAAAACATTGCAAAATCCTTTTTATTTATACTCATTCTAATTTGCCTTTTTCTTTTCACAGGCTAATTATAAAAATTGCTGTAAACATTTTCTGGAGGTGGGATCTTCCTATTTATCTAAACTTTGTTGTTTATGTCCTATTTTTTTCAACATCCCCACACTTCACTCTCTTGGTTGGGAAGTGTGAAAGCTATTATGGTAATAGGGAGCGAGATGATTTTCTGCTCTCATAGTGCCAAAGAGAGAGGAATGGATGTAATTAATCTTGGATGCAGTCCCTGCCGCAAACACATCTCCTTGCTTTAGCCTCCCTGCACACGGAGATATATTCACAGAGGTTCATTTTGCTGGGGATGAGGGTCAGTGCTCTCCAGGTTACTCTGGGATCAGCATAGCTTGACTCACCGTGCGCCCTTGCAAGTGGGTTCTTCGGGGTGTCTGTAGCGTGGTGTGTACAAGGTGAAGCGGTGCCTGTGGTTTGCTCCTTCCCTCTGTCCCACCGAGAAAATGTTGGTCTGACTCAACAGCATAGTTGGAGGCAAAGAGAAGAGGAAGAGGAGGAGAAGGTATACCCTGCTTTTGGGCGACTTAAAAATCAAATTGGTGCTACTTGCTGTTTGGTTTGCTCGTGTACGATTAGCTTTGTCATGAGGGATAATTGAAGTGAACGTGGATCAATATCTAAATATACATTAGGGTGCATTAAAAGGCTGAGAACCAATGGTCTGTTAAAAAGGAGATTATTTCAATTCCTTTGTATGCTGTCTCCCGTTTGAAATGGTATATTAGAGTATGACAGAACCTGCTGAATAAATCAAAAGGCATTTATTCTGGGAGAATTGCAAATATTCTCTCAAAATACTGTGCTCCTTAGGGGAGTATAGACAGTCAGGTCTGGATTTTGGCTGTACAAACACAGAACTGGAATAGTACGTTATCTTGTGTTACTGATGGGAGTCTGAAAGGGAAGGTGCAGGCTAACAGATTTTTGGAGGTTAATGCCATAGCACATTTAGGGATGAATTCCTATCCAAGGTATTGTTTGTCTGGCAGCATTCATCTGAAGATGAATTGGCAAACAGAAGCGATGCTGTTGTGTGATACACCATATAGACACCAACTCTATAAAACATGAAACTCAAACACATTTCAGACAAAGCACCAACACCACGGGTTTGAAATGAATTGTGTGTTTTGTTCAACTTCAAAGATGAATGCGGTGTCAAAAATTAGGCTGTTGTGTACTGTGTGTACAGGTACAAACCTACAGAGCTACGGGTGCTACAAGAAAGAGGGGGTTCTGCTGGTGCTGGCCGGGAGCTGTTGGTGAATGCTGATGTGGGGGCTTTTAATAGTGCGCCCAGAAATGAGCGATCCCATGGCGTGATCGGCTCTTCCCTGCCTGGATGGGTGATGTGATGGCTGGAAATTCTGCATCTCTGTTCCCTGCACTGCACTTGTCCTTTGATTACAAAAGGACAGCTCTCAAGGGATGTCGCTGTGCATTTTCCTGAGATAAAATAATAGCTCTGTGTTTTGTGACCCTGGAACTTTAGGTCCTGCCAGATGCTAATGAACCAGTGGAAAACATTCAGGGCCTGGTAATTGCTTTGAGCCGCAGCTGTTTGTGCTTGGTACACAGTGTCAAAGCTCGCTTCCTCGGTGGCTGCGCCCTGTGATGTTGCCCCAAGGTCCCCTCAGGGACTCCTGGGTCGATACAGCGAGCAAAATCCCTATAATTGGGTACAAGAGAGCATGGTGTCCGTGTGGACAGGGGCGGTTTGAGGATGCATCGTGCTCTAGACACCTACAGTGTGGTTTGTGTTGGTGTCCGTGGCACATGTTGGGCAGTGCCAGCAGGCAGTGTGTCCTGCTGCAGGGACTGGAGCCACAGCAGAGCCCTGGGCAGAGCGGCAGTGAGGAAGGAGGTGAGGCTCTGGCACTGACCTGACCTCATTTAAGCATACAGTCGGATCTGTCCTATTTATTCATTTGCTACTTCAAAACCCAGCTTTTTAGGTGCAGAAAATTGAAGGTGCTAATAAAAATCAGTGTTTTTTTGTTCTTTGGATGAGTGTTCCTTGTAGGAGACCTTCTCATCCACTGTCATCTTTGTAAGACACAATTTTTCGTGTTTCCACAGCCCTGAAAAAGGCCAGGGCATTTTCCTACCCTTTTAGCATAGGTTAATTCTCCTACAGAAACGCAGAATTAAATGGTGTGTGGAAACACTGTTCTGTGGCATCAATGGAAAGTAATTTCTGACAGCTATGGCTATGGATGGCAGTGATGTGAACCAGTTTGGCAGGGTTGTGCTGAGGGGGGCTAGAAGGGAGCTGATGCTCCCTGAGCAGGGGAGGGTGGGGATGGAGCTGCAGAGCGAGCTGAGCTGCCCAGGTCTGGAGCGTCTTCCTGAAGCAAAGCCACAGAGGAAGTTTAGAGCCGTACATTCAGTGAAATGAGGTGACTGTTACTGCTCAGTATTGGCATTTGGATCCCTTGTGCAAGTCTTGGGTTTTGAAAAGTTTTAAAAACCTCGTTTGGCAAGCGAGTGAGTCTCCAGGCTCCCCAAGGTACAGCTTCTGTTTGATGCCCTGACACCATGTCGGTATTGATAGTATTGTTTAGGTGAGTAATATTGACAAACTGGGTTTCTGGATCCCTCTCATCTGCTGTACATCTCTCTGTCCTCCTATAGTAGGAGGCGGTCAGTCAGTGGTACGTGTATTTATTCCACTCTGCCTAGGAAAAAGATACCTAGATCTAGATAAGGTACAGAGAATGATGAAAAGGATCTGCACAGACATGCACAGCTTCCCTGCAAGGAGAAATTTAGTAGTCTGGGAGTCTCCAGTCCCCAAAAGATGTGATATAAGGGAGACGACAAAAACCTGTAAAATCATGACTGCTCTGAAGATAAGAAGCAAATTAGTCTTTTTTTTGTGAGGCTCCCACACATGTTAAAACAGCAAAACAGGGCAGCTTTCTCCTGCTGCATACAGTAAAAGTCTGAATCTCGCTCAGCATCTTAGGGAAACACAGAGGTTTGACCTCTGGCGTGACAAGTTCAGGTCCATCTGATACTAGATGTGTTATTCTGTTACTTTGGACTTGACATTTCTCACATCGTTTCCTTGTGAATCCTCATTTGGACGTGGGATGCTGGAGCATATAGGTCTGGTCTGCTCTAGCACAGCCCTTTCTGTGCACAGCGGAAATACAGTAGGCTGATTATATTCATCCTGTAGTTTGCAACTTGATATTCAGTGCTCTGTGGCGTGCTCAGAGCTGGGAGGTTTGCAGGGAGCTGCAACCAAATCAATGTGTCGCATTAAACCAGGGAGTCTGTGAGGGGACAGAGCAGTGTGATAGGTGTCCTCCCAGGAGCTGTTGTGCGTGGCTTTCATATTGGTAGTGGTGGTGGTTCTGGTGTGTATGGGGTTTTTGTTGTTGTGATATTTTGGTTCATTTTGGGTTTTTTGTTAAGGGTCTTTACAGATATTATTTCAAAACATTACCCTGCCAGCGTCAAAGCTTAACAAGTGGGTATGAAGAAAGGGGGGAGCAAAAGAGAGCTTGACTCCTGACTACATGGTAGCATTGCTGCAGCTGCAGAGTGGGAAAGGAGATATTTGCTTTATGCTTAAGAGGCTTTATTGTTTCTAAACTATATATAGTTCGGTAATCTTTCTTTAGACAGGGGAGGGCATCGTGGGACAGCCTCCAAAGCATAGCCACCCTGCTTGGTGGGAGAGCGAGGGGTTAATGCGGTGGTGCAGGGTTCTCGAATGGGCAAGCTCATTGTCAGAATAATGTTTAGCCAGGTGTTAATCTGTGTCTGGAGGGAAGTGCTGGAATTCATTATTCATCCCACTGGGGGAGGTCATGGTCCTGGGCGGCTGCCAGCACTGGAGCCAGCCTCCTGGCTTTACTGACATGTGCCATTTGTGATGAATGCAGCCCAAGTCCATTTGAGGAATTCTCTTGTCAGGCAGCCAAGCTGACAGCGAGACGCGGAGCTAAGGCATTCGGCGAGCTCTGTTGCAGCAAGCGAGATCACACTCAGCGTTGGGAGGGCAGGAGGGGACAGACTGGAACTGCAGAGGGAAAGCATCGGGTTTTCTTTCTGTGCTTTTCAATTTTTTCTTTCTCCCACCCTTGGCTTCCCCTAAATTCGGTGCTCCCCTTGAAAATCCCCGGCTCTGACGGAAAGGCTGCCGGTGTGCTGCTTTTCATCTCCAGGAGAGCTTTGGGTGGCTTTTTTTGTTTTTTAACGAGGGCAGAAGGTGAGACAATGATCAAGTCAAGTTGGTTCTACGTCAAGTTCAAGTATGCAGAGAAGGTAAGTGGATAGTTTTCTCCTGCAGCCTTTGCCAAGGGGCTGCTGCGTGGTGGCCGGCAGCCCCCCTCTCCTGACGGGCAGCTCTGGCCACCAGCAGAGCAATCCCCGCTGAGAAGTTTCGCTGGTGATTCTCTTTTTTCACGGCTTGATAGATAACGCTGTGCCGAAAGCCGGGGCGGCTCAGGGTACGGGCTCCAAGTGTGACAGCAGCAACTTCAGCGTGGTGCAAGTGGAAGAGAAAATAAAAGCTCAGATCTAATTCGTACGGTGCTGTGCTGGTTGAAAGGATGGGGAGGGGTGGGATGTGTGTGTGTGGAAAAAAGCAGTGGTTGAAACGTATTTGTCTGTCTTGTGTGGAGCTTGAGCAGGGGGAATATTTCCTGTTCTGTAGAGCTACTTGAGATGTGACCTGCTTCTGCAGGGAAGTCAGGTCTTTCCTTTTCTTTGCCTTTAGTAACACAGAGAATATTTAATATTCTGTAATTATTACTTGGGGGGGGGGGTGGGGGGAAGTTTTGTTGAACCAAAAGTAGAGATGTATTCTGAGGCTGTTTGCTGGGGGGTTGACTGGGGAAGTTGCTGCATTCCTTATTGCACAGAGCGTGGTGCTTTCTGCTGGATTCTCCTTTTATCCTCCTCTTCCACTTTACCTTGCCTGTCCTTTGGTACCCAGATGCCTGGGGGAAAAAAGAGGGACAGGGATGGGGAGAGGATGGACTGAGATTTCAGCAGGGACTTGCTTCACAGGGATGTGTTTTCTCAGGCTGTCTCCCTAATCCACAAAATGGGAAGAGAGTAAGACAACTTTTTTGTGTAAATACTGAGAAGTCTCACTTTCTGTTCCCTAACTGTCCTTGAGCAGTTAGCAACCTGTTCTTAAAACAGGGAGAAAGCCCATGTGTGTGCTGTTAGCCTGAAATTTTCTATTCTGGCAAATAGTCCCACGTTGATTTATTTCTTGTCTTTGTGCCTCGAGTTACACTGCGCACACCCAAAGCATATATATTTCATTTAACAAGAAGCATATATATATTTCATTTAACATGATTGTCCTATCATTTATCCCAGGCTGCAAATAGCATATTTAACCAAGTCACAGATTTAACTGTTCCATTTTCATTTGTTTTGGGCAGTCTTACAAAGGCAATTTGACTGCAAAATCCACTTTATTATGCAGTTATATTTTATCTTTTATATTGCTTCTCTTCAATACTTCTACGTTATTTAAATTCATATCAGACCTATAAACATCTATAACAAAACATATTGACTCTGCATATTTAGCATAGGAAACTCTTCCTGGAAATAAAAATCTAATGAAATCAGTATTTATCTGCAAGTGGCTGAGGTCAGCTATTTAAAATAAAGGGGATTTTTTTTCCCCAACTTTACATTCTGTGATTTGATTTCTTTTTCCTTTCTCTCTTATTTTCTCCTTTCTGTAATACCCTTGCAGCCCAGGCAGCCAGCCCTCGAGTCCCTGCGCAGAGCAGATAATGTTCCCGCTTTTCTGTCAGCGGGTGATTTTGTGTGTGTTACATAACCTGTCACACCAGTTTTGTCAGACACGGATATTTTAGAGATCTACAACCTGGGAAATTGGAACATGGATGAAATCCAGGAAACCCATTTAATCTGTATTCTTCTTAGCGTTACTTGTGCCTTACAAGATTTTCTTCTGATTCACCAGGGAAGTTGCCAAGTCTGTTCTGCTGAGAGGAAAAAATACCTCCACCAGACCCAAAACCATAACGCACACTGGCAGAGACACCAAACCTGTGGGGCATGCCTGGGCTCTTACTGAACTGCAGAAGAGGCCGTTAGCCCTTTGCATGGAACTGAGGGTTTCCTAATGGAAGGAACTCGAGAAATTTAGGTCTTGGTATGAGGCAGGGATGTACCCCCTTCTAAATACGGGGTTTTGGGTCAGGGTTCTTGTTGTGGTTAAGGCTTGGCTTATTCTGCATTAGCTGCACATAAAAATTGTGCTAAGTGTGACTTAGGTGTGAATTGACGCTGAATTTATTAAACTGGTGTGATTCCCTGGCTGGACACCGTGGGTGCACACTCCGAGAGTAAAAGTGCTTCTGCGTTAGCGGAACCGTGTCGGTTTAAAAAATTAGGTCAAATTCTTTTGCAATTCTTCCATGTTGTCAAGGCTTTATAAATTGGTTTCATGTTAGCCAAGCTGAAGTACCTTTTGAAATTCTCAAACCAGCTTCTTTGCAGCAGTTTTGTCTGAAAGGATTTAAAATCTCACTTGGAGATGCAGCTTCTCGTTCCCAGTCGACAGAAGTGTGGGCTGCTGCAGGAGCGAGCGTTCCCACTCCCAGCTACGCCTTGTCAGCAGCAGTGCTTGTGCAGCCACGTGGTGACACACGTCTGGGAGCTGATCCAACTGGAACCGAACTGGTTTTATTCCTTTTTTGGGGCTGGCTTAATTTTCAGTCAGATCAATGTGTGTCCCAGTTTACCCCAAGCGTATGGCCATAAAGGATGTACCTGAAAATACCTGGTGGAGGGTGAGTGGAAAGGACAGTGACATCTCTTCTGGCAGCAGCCTGTGAAAACTAATTTAATTAAAGTTTGCTCTCCTCATTTGGAAGTGTTATATAATCTCTGTTTAAGGGAGGTCATCTTAGGTTGCGGAAGGGTTGGGTCTCTGCCCTCCCGTCAGTGCGATATCTCAGTTATATCAGAACTGCTTTTCCTGTGTGTGCCACAGGACTGGCGTTGCATCGCTCCCTCTTAATTCTGTTTAAAGAAGTTCATTGACATTTTTATTAGCTGGCTGCCTTTGCTGAAGTTGACATCCTTGCCTCTAGCCATCACAATTAATTTTTTTCTCTTTGATTTGCTTTGGAAGATTTTGCTGGCTGGAGACCCCTCTGTGATAAAGCATATAGATTTATATGTGTGTCAGACCTAACTGCAGGCAGCTTACATATTGTAAAATATTCCTTCACCTATGGATTGACAACCTGTTTTATTCTCTTGGGCATTACTGTACTTTACTGCTATAAACTGTTCTGGTGATTGTGTTCAAAAGTTGCTCATCCCATCTGGGTTATCTGGAGCTTGTGCAGATAGACCTGAAGCAAGGTTTGGTGATGTAACTTACCTGAGATTGAAGGGAATTCAATCCTTGCAAGTCATCTGGGAGCTTCCAAACACTTCACATCCACTCTGCACCTTGGAATGCCTTAGCCAGTCAACTTGTGTTGTCTGCATGGTTGTGCAGTGGCAGGAGAAAAATTCAGTGGCTGGGCAGTTGTGATTGCAGCAGGAGGCCTGAGAAATGGTCCTAAACTATCTTTGGATGTTGACTTTTTATCCAACATCTCTCTCTTCTGTTTCCAGCTCCAACACATCTTTAGGATAAACTGGTGTGTTCTGGCACGTTAATTTGCTCAAGTCATCCAAACAGTTACTTTATGCTGTGTTAGACAAGCCCTGTAAAGCTGTTGCACGACAGTGTGTTTTTAATTGTGATTAAAATAATCTAACCTAAAGTAGAAATCAGCACAATTCAATCTTGAGTCTATTATCAAGTTGATTGCAAACATTCTATTCTATAAACTTCAAGGGAGCCTACTGGAAACCCCCCCAAAGTTTTTATGTTTACTCTTTCAAAGATTTAATACAAGGTCATTTGGACACGAGCCATTTTTGCATAATACCCGTATTCAGTCCGAGCACATTTACACTGTAATTAAAATTCAACGGCTTCGTACGAATAATAGTGCTGACACCAGGAAATCAGTTTGATCTGGGGAAGGAGGGAGGGGGAAGGCGAGCTCTTGGAAATCTGGGAAATTCTAGAAAGTGTAGGAGGTGTGTGGAGGAGAGAGGCAGCGTGAGTGGGCAGCCTGGCTTCACGTGGTGCCGCTTGTATCTGAAAGAGCTTCTGGATGATGCTGGAGGACCTGAAAGGTTTTGCTTTGTCCTTGAAAAGCCCTGTCCCTTGTGAGAGGTTCATTGACAGATACTGCTGATCTGAAGTGGAGCTTAATTTTCCTGTTCCCAGCAGTGCCCAAGGGAGAGAAGTGCTGTATTCCTAGCTGGAAAATTAGATTAAAACACCCAGTACCTAGATACAAGGCACATTCATTTCCTCTTCTATTGGAAGACTCCTACTACTCTGAAAGGCAGTTTACAGTTTTGACAGCTAAAATAAAAAGCCTTAAGGACAAGCAACCACTTTGAATGTTCGAAGGGCTTCATTTCCAGCAGAAAGATTTCAATTACAGTCATTTTCCTTGAGTAAGTACAAAGAGGTAAATGGAACCCCTGTTTCCAATGTTAAACTCACAGACTACATTATTACCACTTGCACTTTGAAAGTAAAGGATAAAGCCAATCTAAATCAAAGCCCTGATTCCAAATTACTTTTTAAGAGTATGATGAGGTCTGCACCCAGTAATTCAGCCACTTGGTATTGTGCAGCACACAGCACATCAAATGTGACTTCCATTAGATTGTGTTGCTCTTCCGGGGGGATCGAGGCAGGAAGCAGCTTTCTCGACAAGCACTGAGAGTTGCATCTTGAAAGGGCTGCTCTGCAGCTGGAGATTCATATGTTGGCTGTATTTTTAGAGAATTTAGTTGGTGGGTGTGGGTTTTTTCTTTTTTTTTTTTCTTTCTTCTCTGACTTAGCTCATTATTTGTCTTGTCTTTTATAACAGTAATTTGAGGAAGATTTGGTTATTTATCTCTTGCGTGGCACAACATCTCCTCCTGCCCACTCCCTGCAAAAAGCTTTTTCATCTCAGGGCCATTTCTTCCCTTTGCTAGGGAAGGGAACACCTTTTCAGAAGCCTGTGGCTGTTTCAGACCAGGTACTGAAGAGTGCACGGTGTTTGTGTAACACGGCTGCTCAAAAGGGTTGGGGAGCCAAGATGATACATCAGCCTGGGGGCCCCTGCTCACTTGGAACATTTTCCCTGGGATGATGAACTCTCTCAGAAATCAGTACCCAGGGCTCAAGTGAGTCAGGGACAACTGCTTCAGTTGGTGACTTTTTAGTCAGAGTTGTGCCCAGAAATGTCCAAGGAAGGGCAGGGAGTTAGCCAGCTGTTCCTGGAGCAGCTCTGGTGCTCTCAGCACTCAGACCATAGTTGCTAGTGCCTGGGATGTGGGAACCCACCTGCTTTTTCTGGAGAAGTGTTTGCTGGTGCTAACTGTGCTAATTTTATTTCTTTATTTTTTCTGCTACTTTTCCTCACTGCTTTGTGGATGGGTTTCTGCAGGTGTGAGATCAGATGTTATTCCTTAAACTGATGGAGGTGATGAGCAAAGGGTTGTGCACAGACACCTGGTTCAGTATTTTTATCACTTTTAGCTGCTGAAACTTCTCCTTTCCTGCCTATGAATATTAAAAGTTCACATTTTTAAAATTGTATTGCAACTGTGACTGCCAGTGTTTTAGGGAAGCAGGTGAGATTTGGCGTCTCATGTACTTGCAAACAGATATTGGGTCTATGCAACAAACTTAGGAAAATGAATGTATGAAACTACCTGTAAATCTGGATGATTACAAGTATGCCCTGGTGCCTCAGGAGCCCGTGCTGAGGTTGGCTCAGCTGCTTCCCCCTGCCTGGCTTGCTGGATGACCCTGCGTTGGCCTGTTAGCTCTGTCACAGAGAATTGCCTTGCTTCGTGTTTTGGCTTCTGCTTGTCACGCTGTGATTTTATCTATCTGGTGTTTCTGTGAACACAAAGGTGTCAAGGGATGCGAGGTGCTCACTCACAGCAGATGCAGCCCACACTGCTGCTGTGCTGTGCTCCAGGCTGGTATGTGGCTCTGAGCAGCGTTTTTCCCTGTCTTTGGCCTTGAAGGGCAGGTTTGGCTGATGGCATAGGCTCACATCACCATGGCCTTGTGCATCCAGTGAAAGGAACTGGAGGGGATTTCAGTCAAACCTCCTGCAACGTGAGCAGTGTCGAGGTCCCTGCTCTGCTTGCCTCCCTCTCTTTTTTTCTACACTATTAAAGGTGGTGGATGGGTCGTGGAATTGGCAAATGGGCATTGGCTGTGCACTGCTTCATCTCTGTGCGTGTTCTATTCCCCACCTCATCCTTGTGGTCATAAAGGTAGCTCAGATTTCTAAGCATTCAGGGGAGTGCTGAAGATTGTTGAGCTGAGGAAAGTTTATTTATTTACTTTGACTTACATGGACCTTTCTCCAGTTTTGGAATTTGTTGGTAGTTGGAACGGATCTTGGAGGACTCTTGGGTGGTTTTAGGTAAGGGAGTTTTGAGCAAGATGTTAAATCTTTATGAGTTCTTGCAGGTGTACAAATCAAACACTTGCAGTTTGTTGTTTGCTCTGAGTGGGTGTGACTGACCTGTACCGTTTTGAAGTGAAGCCTTAGAAGGGCCTGTAGGTTCATCTGACTCTGCCAGGGAATCTGTGAGAGATATAAAAGACCACTTCTTCCTTGAATCTGTGGCAGTTGTTGCATCCAGCCTCTTGGGACAACTCAAGGGCTGCTCCAGCCAGTGCAGATGCCGGGAGCCCCACAGGACTCGCAGAGCGCGGCATGGCCAAGTGTGAGGAGCTCTGGGTGCCACCGTTCAGCCCTTTATTATTTCTCTCAGAGGCAATTGCTGGAGCAGGACTGTTTAAGCAGCTTGGTGTCACTTTAGGATCCTCCCATCTATAAGTGGGAGTATGAGGGGGAGTCCAACTAGAGCCAGCTTCTGGGGAGCTTTGTTCTTCACTACAGCTTGGGACCTGGGCCTGAAACGTTGCTGTTTTCAGTCATGGCTTTTTGCAGGTACTTGTGTGACTAAGAATCACATACTAATGAGAACAGTCAGTGGCAGGTAGAACAGCAAGTGGAAAAAAAAAAAGCCCTGTTACATTTTTCTGATGTAAATTTTTAATCAACTGTATTTTCTTCTGTTAAGCAACTTTTACAGCCCACTGCACAAAACATACAACCACAAACTTTACACAATGAACTGCATGTAATAGGCCAGCAATGCAGCCATGACACGGTTTTAGGTGTGTAATGCATTTCAATCCATTTTTGTGTGCACAGCACTGTGGCCTTCAAAAGGTAATTAGAATTTGCAGTCTTGCTTTCATAGCTCCTTAGGCTTTCCTCAGATTGCAGTGCTTTGGAGAGCTTCATTAGAAGTGGTCTCTTCTGTTACAAGAAAGAAATACAATTTAAAATGCATTGGGAAATACAAGTTCTAGTATGTTAGGAAGCTGGAGTCTTTGCACCAAAATTGCTGAGATGATTGTAGGGTGTTTGATGTCAGTGATCAGTGTTCTTCAAAACAGCTGAATTGAAGAGTTGGTTGATAGTGTAGGTTGTAGTAACGGTGATTACATGACATGGCCAGGTTGGATGGGGCTTTGGGCTAGTGGAGGTGTCCCTGCCCACGGCGGGGAGGCATCGGGGGAGCTCTGAGGGCCCTTCCCACCCAAACCAGCCTGGGATTCTGTGATTAAATTGACCTTTTCAATCCAAATAATTAGAAGTAAGTTTTGTAGCAGCCCTGTGGACCATGGATGTAGTAGCAGCGTCCTTTTTATGTGTAGCAGTGACCAGACTCAGAGGTGTCATTGCTGTTTGTGTGTCTTCTATGCAAGGATTCCTGCCTGAGGGTCCTCATTTGAAACTAAGGTATTGCCCAGCTGCCCTCTGAGGAGTCGGGGACAAAATGTCTTTTCTTTTTCCAAAGTAGAGGCCAAGTGTGCATCTAGATGCACAAAATATGGACCTGTTGGAGCTCGTCCAGAGGAGGCCACAAAAATGATCCAAGGGCTGGAGCAGCTCTCCTGTGAAGCCAGGCTGAGAGAGTTGGGCTTGTTCAACCTGGAGAAGAGAAGGCTGTTGGGGGGGCCTTATAGCGGCCTTGCAGTACCTGAAAGCTGGGGAAGAACTGGTCACGAGGGCACAGAGTGGTAGGATGAGGGGTGATGGTTTTAAACTAGAAAAGGGGAGATTTAGGTTGGATATTAGGAAAAAAGTTTTCTATATGACAGTAATAGATCACTGGCACAGGGTGCCCAGAGAGGTGGTGGAGGCCCCATCCCTGGAGCTACTCAAGGTCAGGCTTGATGGGGCTCTGAGCGACCTGATCTAGTGAAGATGTCCCTGCTCAGTGCAGGGCTTAAAAAGCCCTTCCAACCTAACGCATTCTGTGTTGAGCAGCAGCCATGGAGATGAGGCATAACGTTCCATGAGTGTTTTGCTTCCATTTCAGCAGCTGCCTTCTGAATTTCTGCTTCCTAAGGTGCCCCTGGTACAGGACTCCAGCTCCCCTTTGGCATCTGCCCACATACCGCTGGGCTGGACCTTGCTGACCTCAGCTCAGTGATGATTGTAGCAACACCCTTGGTATTGAAGACATCTGTATTCTTTATGGTTTCTGGGGGTTCTGGCCAAACAGGGGGTGTGCTCACCACTCTGCCGAGAACTGGAGCGTGCTTCTGGTTGGAGTGATGTGCAAGAGCTCTCAGAGCCTTGTGTGTGGTAGAGGCTAACTGAAGGTGAGGCAGTGCCACTGAAGGACAGAAGAGTGTGTGCCGGCTACCTTGTCTTGCGTGATGAGCCATGGTGAGACCTTCTGCTGTCTGGGAGGGACTCTGGGGGCTGGTACAGAAAAGGCTCAGGCATGGCTGGGCGCACACAAACGCAGAGGAATGCTTCTGAGTGGCTCTTTGGGGACACAGCTTTTGACTTGTAAGCCTCCAGTATGTTTAACACTGTAACCAGTAACATGTAGGTGCTTGATGAATTAATATTCAGGACACACTAGATGAGAGAAGGCTGGCTGGGGGGATGTCACACACAATCTGTTCATCCAGAGTTATTTTCAGTTTGAAGCTAGATTCACCAATTCTGTAGATGGGAAGGAAAAAAAAAATCTGTGGGCTTACCCTGATTTCTTCATAATTTTTTATTTCCCTCCCACCTCCCTGACTTGCTCTGCCTGAGGGTGAGTTCTGTCCTTTAATTATTTAAGAAGTGGGTTTTGTTTACAGTTTGTAATAAAACTGATAAAAGATTAACAAGGTGCTTGTGAATCATTTGAAGTAAATTAAAGCTTTGAAAGACTTACAACTGCAAATATTTGAAAATTGTAAAGCAGAAGGAGAAGAACAGGCCAGATTGGATGATCAAGTTCTTGGATTTGTTTGGGAGAAAAACATTCTTGTTTGCAATTGGATGTGAGAGCAGCATTGCCTGCTCTATTAAATATTTATTTGTGCATTTAGCAAATTTGAAGATAGTAGGTATATGAAACAGCACTTGGGTATGTTAAAGTAATGTTTTATTGCAGTGTGGGGGCAGCTGCACAAGTAGAGGATGGGTGAAGGAGTGATTCAGAGTGGACGTACCCGTGTCACTATGGTGGCAAGCCTGTGCCAAAGCACGGGTACCTTGTGATGCTTCTAAGGACTGTGTTGGCTCTCCCCTGAAACAATTCTAATGTCCCATATGAAATGAAAGACACTGAGCTGGTTTCCATGCAAGAGTGGAATCAGAGAGGTTTTAGCTCCAGTTCTGTGCAAGAATGAGAGAAGATGTGTGAGGATGAGGTTGTAATGGGTATTTCCCTCAAAAACATCGGCACAGCACTCGGTAGCAGTTCAAAAGACTAACCAACTAAAATCTTAGCAAAGGTGCTCAGTGTGGAACAGGGGATGTTTCTGTCATCAGGGTAAATCCCAGATTTACCTGCACTGGGGACCTGTTATGTAGCTCTTGCCCTCCCTCTCCAGAGACCTGCAGATGCTGTAAATGCTCAGGGAAGAGCTGTGAGGCTGTTCAGAGGTGTCAGATGCCTCTGTGAGAGGAAGAAATAAATGGACTAGAACCCTCCAGCTGGGTATACAGGTAAAGGAGATGGGAGGTCTGTGAATCAAGTGGGACCTAGGGAAGATGGGGGTTGTCAGTTGCCTTCTGACAAGAGAACATCACAGGAAGTTGATCAGAGCCAGCCTGAAGGAGATCAGAAGTAGGTGGTTCTTTGTGAAGGTCTTGACCAGTGCAACTGGTTGTCAAAGGAAATGCTGCATGCTGAAAGTTTACGTTGCTTCTGGGAGAGTGGACAAATTAATGCAAAAGAAATCAACTGATTGCCACTGAGCAGGCAGAAACCACATCAGGAGCTCAGTGAGCTGGAAATGACTGGAGGTGGAAGCAATGGGGAAAGATGTATGTGTATAAATACAGAGAGACAGGAGTATTATGTATACTTAGCCTATTTTTGTTCTCTTTCTTTGGACATCCTTTTATGGCCACCGTTGGAAAGGGGATGCTGCACGAGCTGAGCCTTTGATCTGACCCAACACAGGTCTCTGTCCTGATGGGGCTGGGGCACCCATTCTGAAATGTCCTGGCATATATGATGGGTATTACATACAAAACTGGTGTTCTGCAACACCCGCTGAGCTTAGCAGCTATGGGTTTGAACTGTGGTTGTTACCTTAAAACAGAGGCATATTGTGTAGTGGTTACAGTTTATATTGACAGCTGCATTCCTCTGTCAAGCTCTATGTGTATGTATATTATATTTATATATATAAAGTGCCTATCACCATATTGATAAACATTCTTTGGAACCACTCTGATGGCAGAGAGGCTCTGGGACTGGGAAGAAGCTCTCATTTCCCCTCTTCCATCTTCCATTTTGCCCGCCCAGCACATGGGTGTGAATGCCTGCATGTTACCAGGATTATTACCTGTGGGGTGTTTCTAGAGAATCACAATCCAGTTCTTTGAAGCTTTTGGGCCAGGTTCAGTACCAGGAGGAGGCAAGTGGCATTTCTGTTGCAGGGTCCCCAGAAAAGTTTCCAGATGGGTGAATTACTGTACTAGAGAGTTCTTTGGTGCCCCAGTGGATAACCAGTACAAACCTGGATTATGTTCACAACTGAATGAGGTGGGAAGAAACTTCTAGGGCAAATGAGGAGAGTTTGAGTCTAATTAAATGGAGTCATTTTATTCCTTTGGGAAAGAGCTGTGAAAGCTAACACTGTAACACAGCAGGTTCAAAGGTCTGTGTGTAGATCCCAATCTGCTTAAAAGATGGGTTAGAATTACACTGGTGGTATCATAGACTCAGGTTCAGTAACCAAATCGTTGGTTTCTTGAACACCCAAATATAAACTGCAAAAGATGATGAGAAATTTACAGGCGGTTAATTAAGATCTGCTGATGTACAACTGCTACCTATCACTCAGTGATAATGATAGTCTGAAAGCTCTGCAGCTGCTCTTTCTGTCCACCCTTTCCAGCTGCCACCCTTGCATGACTTTGTGGGCAGCTCTGACATACCTGGTTGAAGTTATCCTTCGAGGGAAATAAGCTGCAGGTCTTGGCAATGGTGTAAGATGTCTTCTTGTGCTTTCCCCTACAGCTGATTTTCCCATTCTGCCCTGTGATTCTCCAATGAGCTATAGCCATTGAGCTCACGTGCGTAGGGCGGACCTCCATGTCGGGAGAGGGCAGTGCATCCCTGTGCTCAGGGAGCGGGGTGCATGTGGGTTGCATTACTCTGTAGCTTTAGACGAGCTTATTTGTAGCTTCCAGTGTTCTACACGATACAGATGTTAGAGATGAATAGATAGTGTTTCTGTTTCTTTGTTTAGTCTCCTGTAATTTTTCAGTGTTGCGATCAATCTTTGTCCAGCCTTCTTGAAACTTCGCTTGTGTTGAGTGTGTTCTCTCTGATTGTCAATGATCTCCTTTAAAAAACCTAGGATCCGTTCCATCTGGTCCCAGGACCTTGGCAGCTTGCATGGCAAGCAATAGCTGATTTTTTTTTTCTGTGAGAGCTAGTATAGAGAAGTCAATTCATGGCTAAAAAGATAAAAATCCCTAAATCAGAAAAGCTGGAGAAATATAACAATTGCAGCTCTGCCAAGGAAGTGCTGCTTGTTGGATTAAAAAAATCTTATGACAGGTTGAGAGAGAGAGATTTGGAAGTGTAATTCAATTCTGTTGTCAATCCAGGAGAGTCAAAGCTGAAGCTCTGTTAGAATACATTAGCAGCGCTGCCTGGACAGAGAAAATCGGCTGCCTCACAGAGACAATCCCGTGCTGGTTTCCAGTCTGCCTGAATGTGTTACCACCTGGTTTCGATTTCCAACTCTGATGTCTTTGAGGTTCATGTGGTGTATTCAGAAAAGGTCTCTGCTTCTGTGTCCCTGGGTATGCCCTCTGAAATAAGCTGTATTCTGCAGCAGTAAGGAACTGGGATGCTGGAATTGAAAGGGGTCAAGCTAGCAAATTTGAAGAGAGGCACGTCCATATGGTACGTTGGAGGTGTTAGGTATGCCTAGCACACAGAGAAGGCATCCCCTCCTCTTGTCAGGGATTGGCAGTTACTGGTACAGTGCTGGGGCTCTGTCTCTGGGTGGTGGGCGGAGAGACCTGCTTTTGTGTTTTGAGTACAGTCCTGATGGTTGGTTATCAGCACCTTGGTTGTGTTTCTGGAGATCTCATGAAATCTTGTAGTAAGGGCAGCACTTTGTAGTGGAGTGACACTGTCAGCCTGCCCCTTGCTATTTCCCTTCCCCTGCTTGAGGCTGAAGCCCTGCTGCCATGCCCATCACCTTCCCAACCTTTGTCTTTTTTTGGCCCTTTTCCATGTAAAAAGGGGAATTCAAAGAGAAAGAGAAACTATTTCCTGGTTGGATGTATAAGTTGAAGTTCTGTTGTTTGGTCTGAGGAAATGGGCTTGCTCAGGGCCCAGATATTACTGTGGCATGTTGGTGAGAGAAATCAGGAGTGCAAAATCCCATTTCTGTCTCAGCACAGGCAGAAGATCATAAGCAGGGATGTGGGTCCTCCCACTGGCAGCGGAGACCAACAGAAGGTATAAATTTAAGTAAAGTAGAAGGTATAAATCTAAATCTATAATAAATCTAAAAAATTATAAGATGCCCAAGAAAGTGTTCCCAAAAGTGTCCTGGCATAGCATCCCATAGGTCTGACCTTACTTTCTTCTTGATCTTGAAGGTTTGTGCAGGATCAGGTGATCCTGATGAAGACTGTGTGGAACAGAGTCAGGGCTTGGTACTGACCTGGGAAGAGTCTCTGCAGAGTTGCAAACTGATTTTTGTCACGACCATACTTAAAACCTTGGAAAGATTTGTGTGCAACTGTCTCTGTATGTCTGTGTTCACAGTCCTGTAATACTTTGAGGTTTAACCATTGCCAAATGCATGTATAGATGTCATCATGCTCTGATTTGGCTGGCCTTGTGCAGAGACAGGAGTTGGACTTTATGATCCTTATGGGCTTCTTCCAACTCAGGAGATTCTGGGATTCGATAGTACAGTATTGATCGTATCTTTATGATTTTGATACATAATCTAATACTTTTCCCCACTGTAATAATTCACTGAGGTGTGCAGAAGAAAACATGCTGTTAGATGCTTGCATCACTCTGTAGTAAGCATTACTAAGTCTGGAAGTCAAGAATCAACCTCTGACTTCAGAAGAACTTCAGAAGAACTATATTCTTCTAAAACATAGTTCTGTTTTATGAGAGAGGGAGATTTTTTGTAATCCCATAGAGCTTCATTAGCGTGGATTAGGGCTTGGATAGAAATTGTGGTGCAACTTCACCAGTGTGTTTGGTCATAGTGTTTTCCTGCAGCTTCACAAAGCAGATGAACAAGTTAAGCACCTGTATTACTGGGATCAGTGAGAAATAGATATCTGCATTCCAGATGTGATATTGATTACTCCAAGCATGTATTTGCATCTTCTGATGCCTGACCTGATATCTAGGGGTGATTATGGCTCCACTGGCTTCACGGCAGAAGTGATACTCAAGCACTGATCAATGAGCCTAGGCCTTCCTTTTCCATCTCCTTGGTCTTTCCTGAGCCTGCCCAAACCCTCATCCCCATTTTATCTGTTCACTGGTGGTGGGATCGCATGCAGCCATGCCATACAGTCCCAATATAACGCACACTCACAGTGTAATACAGGTAGCAGCACCTGAGCAGCTGCAGACTGATGCCATCATGTCAGGATGGCTTTTTAAGGGAGTAATAATGGCATCTTATCCTAAAAGACTGCTGTGTGTCATGCAATTAATCTGCCTCTAAAATGAAGTAAATATCTCCTTTTATGTGTAAGAATGCCTCTCTAGGAGCCTGAGGGACTTGCCCAAAGAAACGTGGTGAACCAAAGGCGAGGGTGAGGTTTCTGCCCAGGGTTTAGCCGGGTCGGGGTTGCCTTTCATTTCAAGAGGGGTCAGGGTTTCCCCTCTGCGCTGCCTTATCTGGTCTAACACAATCCACGTGTCTGCACAAGGCAGCCTCCTCTCAAAAAAACCCCCAGGGATGGGGTGTGGGGACTTTTTTCCCCTCTACTAGATCAACATCTTAGTAAACACAGGACCAAATAGCCTGGAGCACAAGGCCCTTTTTTCTTGGCGGAGCTGAAAACATTCCTGCAGCTGAGCCCGGGCTGGCCACTGCCATGTGCTGGAGAGGTTCTGCCCTGCCAGCATGTTTAATTACAGGCAGGGCCAGCGTGTTTAATTACAGGCAGGGCAAGAGCTCTGCAAGTGGGGCTGATGCTGGCTGGGCTTCCCTGGCAAGAGTCAGACGAACAGATTTCCTTACTGGAAAATGGCATTAAATTAAATAGGTATCAGCCTGATACTCAGAGAGCTGAATGTCAGTGCTAATAAACCAGCAGCTCCATCCTTCCCAAAGGACCTTTGGAATCAATTGAAAGCTGTGTCCTCCATCCCCCTTTCCCAGTGGGTAAATGTTACTCTTCTGCCGTGCCACGTCCTGTACTCGGAGTGAGCTGAGACTACCAGCACGCAGGGCTGATTGACAGGATTGCTCCCAGCGCTATGAAGGGAGGAAGTGACCTTAAACACTGGGGTTTTGGTTATGTTTTGACTGTAAGAAAATACTTCCCCCCCTGCCCCCTTTAAAATATTGCCCTACCAGCCTGGCTTTCTATTAATCTGGGGTTTTTTTCTGAGGTCTTAACCCCTTCCTGCCCTGAGGTGGCAGCTAAGCTTTGAAATCAGTTCAATGTCGTTTCTTTTTTTTAAAAAAAAAGGAAAAAAAGAAGAGAGGAAAGCAAGAAAGGTGACCTTGTGAAGTTGCCTGTAGAAAAAGATCTCTCTTATCATAAGCCTGAAGTAATTAGCTTTATTTTTGGTGTTGCCTTATATGAATTGTTCATGTGTCTCAGCTGGCTGTGGAAATGCCTCCTGACAGCCTGTGCCCTGCAGAGCATTGGCCATTGCTGGTGAGTGCCTGCAGCATCGGTGAAGTTCTGTCTTCCCCATTGAGCACTCGCTAAGCACTAGAGCTCTTCTGCAGGTGAGTAGTGATGCCCTCTATGGTAAAGACTCTGTAGTCAGAGAAGATTTTACATGAGTAAGCACAGAAGCTCAAAGCAACTAAGGAAGAAATAAAAGAAAGAATCACCCTGTTACTCTCAGCACAACAAATTTTTACTGGATGCTTTTTCCCAGTAACGTTCATGTTATTGGTTCCCGTGGGCGGTTCTCTTCCCCGTCTGCTCCCCCTTGCTGCAGTCGTGCCTCTGCTGTTGGGGACTTGGTGTTGCATGGTGTCTCCTACCTCCCACAGAACACCAAAGCCAGCCCGCCCTTGCCTGTTTTAACGGCTGACATTTCCACCGAGCACAGAGACCAGCTGTCCTCCAACAAAAGGTTATTAACCACGGGGGAAGCACGCAGATGGGTGTTGCGAGGAATGCCGCCCGTGTTTGTGCCTCGGCTCTCAGTGGTGTCGTGAAGTCCAAAGAGGACAGGGCTGTTGGTCTTCTGTTACTAATGCCATAAATTGAGCAATTATTTTAAGCAACAGTGAAAAGCTAAATGCAGATATTGTTGTGCAGATGTGAACTGAAGTACTTGGCTCTGACGTGGTCGTGCTCTGTAACCTCTTTCTGTGTGTAATTACTTTCCCTATTACCGTTGTGGCTGTTAGGGTATAGCAGTAATCAGGTTTTGGCACGAGATAATGCTTTATGTCTGAAAACCCTCTGGTCTAATCAGGAGGGAGGATCAAGCTGTAGCAGGTTCATCAGCTGCAGTGTGGGCTGCTCCGAGGCCAATGGAACTGGCAGCATCCTTGGACCAAAAGATCAAAGTCTGATATTTCTTGAGCATTAAATTTCAATATAATCAAGTATTTGAGGTGATACAGGCACAGCCAGTGGGCAATAATATAGCTCTGATGTAAATGGTATGTAGAACGCAAGATAATAGGTCAGCATCTCAAACCAATTCTGGCGTTTGGCCCATCTGAGGGTGGCAGTTCTGGTGTCAGGAAAGGGAGGTCTTGGGAGGCAGATGTGGGATAATCTCCACCTTAAATATCTTTCTGGTTTAAACTTTGAGAATAAGCTTTAATAGCTGCCTTGATGGGTGCAGCTCACAGAATTCTGCTTGGGTTATGGCTTGTTCCCCTTGGCTTGATTAGGTTCAGCAAGGAATTGGGAACAAACTTCAGAGCAACTCATTACGAATCGGGATCGAGATCAGAACGGGCTTTGCTGTGTTTCACTCAGCAATGAAAAAAATGCAAGTTGTGTTTATTCCTGTAGTTGAGTGCATGCACTTTATACCCTTTCAGCGGATCACTTGAACGCCTTAGCTTTGGGAGTCAGCCATGGCAGATCTGAAGAGCATCTCTTAAAAAGGATGTATTTCCTGGCTGGCTCGACAGGATAAGCGGTATGCCTAAATGTGGATATAAAACATCCCTGTAGTTATTCCCTTGCTTATGCTGACCTTCCGGAGCATTCCTGCTCCTTCCACTTATCTAAATGCATCAACTGTAATTTCTTACATACAACTTGTGTGGCCCAGTGTGGAATTTTATTTTCTTCCCCCCCCTTAAAGTAAACTGAGGCCACTTCTGCCAGGGCGTAATCTCTCCTGTAGTGCAGTAATAAAATGCTGGTAGTGGGAGGGCTAGGGAAGTACAGGAATGACTTGTTCCAGAAGCAGCATATTTTTGGCCGATATGTTTTGATTAGTCGCTAGGATTTGTTTACAGTGCTCTCTGGAAAACTCGATCGTTTTGGGTGGATCAGAGCAGGTAATAACTGTTCTCCTGGGATCAGCACGGCGTGCAGTATAAAACAGACTGTGGAGTGTGTTATACTTGTATCACGTACGGTCCCTCCTCCTGCAGCCTCTCCCTCGCCTTCTCCTTCAGACTTTCAAAAATGCCTGATCTGAATCAGCAGAAGGGTTTTTATTTTCCCTTTCCTTTGTTTGAAGTTTAAGCCCTGTGAAAATCCATTAGAAAAGATGCATTGTTGGATAGTCCCCGATAGCATCAGCTGCCAGTTTATCTTTCATGTTGCACAGTGGCTCCTGTTATTCCCTGGGGGCTGCTGGCTTGGATTGTTACCATCGTTTGGGTGGCTTTTGACCCACGAGAGTCCCGAGCTCGTCTTGGGGCTTCAATAAGCTCTCTGTTATCAGCCTCCCAAATATTGGTATACCTATCAGAGCCTGGCACCGAGTCAGGGCTGTGGGCGTCCTTAAGATTCATCATTGATAGCTCACATGCTTTTTCCTCTTTAGAGGAAACAAGCACTTTTTGTTTAAGTTCACTAATGTTTGGCAAAGAAATATAGTAGTAATTATACACCCAGCCTCCTCCTCCCCCTGCACCCCCCAGCCCCAGTTTTGTAAAAGCAACTAGCACTGGAACTGAAATAAATGTCATGAATGAATAATAATTTCTTTCATTTACACAGTAATTAAACTTGTTGAATACAGACTTAATGCTTTACTGCACACTGTTTAATTTGAGTGGTAGATCCAGGCTTTTGTTAAATTCAGGGAGGAAAAAAAATGAAAGATCTACCTGACTATCAGTGTGCTTTGTTACAAACAGTTTGGTTTGTTACTGAAATGCTGCTGGGAGAGCAGTGGGCATGCTTTCCAGGAGGCTGCTGAAGTTACCTACATGGATCTTCATGAATGCATTGAGTGACCTGGGTTTCAGAAACGCAGCAGACCTGTAACTCCCGTGCTTGATGGCTCTATGGTTATGGGTATAGATGCACCACCCGAATTTCCACATTAATTGTTTCTTTCTATACAATCTTTAAGTGTGGATCCCCCAAGATTCAGCCTCTCCTCCTTCCAAACCGAATACAGGGCCCCTGTTATGGCCATACAGTGCCAAGGTTTGTCACAGCTTGGTGCACGAAAGACAGGTCCAAGAGTTTCAAGGACAGAGGAGTTGGATGTTTCGGATAGAGAAGCAGGAGGTAGATGGCAGAGGTATGGGTTGCCCAGCGTACCCTTTGCCTGCAGAAGCCGAGTCAGGAACTTGTGGAGAGGAATGGGAAAGACTTAAGTGTTATATGGTGAGGGAAATCCTGGTTAACTTGAGGCTAGGAATGGTAATAGTGTTGATGGGAAAAGCTTTGATTACTTGTCAGGCATGGGAATTTGGGGAGGAACCATCCAATCTTCACACCAGGGAACCACAAAGTAAGTCAAAGCAAACCCTCTGCCTGTGCTGCTGTTGGCCTTGGCCCACATTTCCCATATTCTCACTTGGTTTGAGGCTGCCACGCTGAGTGTGGGAGGTGCTGTTGCAGCAGTGGGGCTCAGCGTCACTCCCTTACGTCCAAGTCCTCGTTGCAAATCACTCTGGAATTTTTTAAGTTATAAAGCCAGTTTATTGACTTGACTGGGGCCAGTGCTTAGGCCTCATCCCACTGAGATGATCACTTCCAACTGCTCCTAAACATTCCCTAAGCAGATTTAAGCAGCTGACTGCAACCACGTTCTGGTGGATGCTGTAGAGGAGGAGGGGAAATAGTGAGGGACCATGGGAGATGCGGGTGCACAGCCTGAGGATGGTGTTCAACAGCAGTTTGGCACCTGGGGCCTTCCAAGATGACTAGCTGTCAGAGGTGACAGCAGCAGCATTTCCAGCCGTCGCTCCTGCCAGCTCCCTGGTTTTGCCAAGTCACCATTCCGAGCCTGTGAGCCCTCCAGGTGTAATCAGAGGAGCGTGCAACAGACACGATAGGTGCACACGTCTAATTGAGATTCATTAACAGGGGCTCCCAGGACTCACAACATCTTGGGGGGGGAGGTGTGTGGAAATCCACAGCTACGGGGGCGGCTGTAGGTTGCACGTGTGGATTTGAGTCACGAGGCAGCTGTTAACCAAAGAATCGCAGGCACAGAAGTCTCTTGGGAGCTTTCCCAGAACACTCTTCTCAAAAGCTAGACGAAGTGCTTTAATTGTCATACACCCAAGGATTATGTTGGGCTGGTTTTTTTTTTCCCCTTTCTGTTCTCTGGAGGCTGACATCTACAAATGTGTGTTGGTAACTTCATTTTCTTTCCAAGGGAATGAGAGGCACTCAGGCTGTTTTGTTTATAGCTGTGCTATCAGCCGGCTGCATGTCTGGAGATGAAGGTGACAGCTTGAAATTTGTGAGCCTAATTGGCATACAAAAAAAAAAATCCACTGGGAGATGAGTTATTTGCAATTATCTGTAGATTTGGCTTTATTTCATGGAGACAAATATAGTTGCTTGGTGACTTAATTACAACATTTTTTTTTAAGATTATGAGATTTTAAAAAGGATATCATTATTAACAAGATCTGGAGTCTATATTTGGTGATTCCATAATTACAGCTATGGCCATATTTGTTAACTTAGAAAATAAGATGTGGAAGCTTTTAATTAAAATCATGAGATCTGTTCTTGCAGATATGCTTTCAAGTACCACCCTTGGATAATGGGACCCTTTATTGTTAGATACGAACTAAAACAAGCTGCACTGTGCTAGGATAGTATCACAATTAGGGCTGAGACAGATCAGCATTAATATATTCTTCAGCTGCTAGTTAAGAGGGTGAGAGAATGAACTGGGGGAAGTAGCTAATTGTCCCCATCTCAGTGGATCTCTGCTCACCGAGGCAAGTTCCTCACAGTCCTACGGGTTGGATCAGGGAGCAAATGGATAGCAAAACATTCTACATCCATGTGATTTCCATTGATGCTAAGGGCATACAAACATGTGAGCATAGATATTAAATTGCTGCTTTCTTAGTCAATGATCCCCAATCCCTGTTATTTCCACCAGCCTGCGGCTGTCCCAGGTAGTTCCTGAGATGAACATCAGGTGGGGGTCCCAGCCGTGGGAACAGCCCACCCCACCCGGGAGAGCCCCTCGATCAACCTGTGTCTCTGGAGAGATGTTTCCCAGATTGCCAGAAGGGCTGGACTGCCCCAGTCTGGGGTGCAGACAGGACCCCTGACTCCAGTACCTGTCTCCCTTACTGAGAGCCAGCTCTGACTGCAGCTTAGAGATCGCTGAGTGTTGCCCCGCAATGGCACTTGCATTCCAGCCACTTCCAGGGACTTTTGCCCCTTTATAGCAATTTTTTGCTCCAAGATTGCACAGTACAGAATGTGTGTTTCAAAAATTACTTTCCTTGGGCTATTAGAGGAAAATACTGTTACTGCTCTTGTCACTCGCTTATGACAGACTTATTGGAGAGGCCTAAAGTACATCCCTGTGCAAAGATTCATCAGCAAAGTACCTCCACCAGGTTTTGCTGTGGTATTTATCCCTTAACTGATTTAGTTACCCTGCCAGACTGACTTGGTGCCATCATTTTCTCAGACAGGGTACTCGTTTTACTACTCAGCCACACTGCAGTTAGTGTCCTTCCTCCTGGGGTGCAGCAGTGTAGGAAAGCATAATCCAGTGCCCTCTGGAAGGAAAGACTTCAGTGGACTTAAGTAATAACTGAACCAGACCTTACAGGAGAGAAGAATTAGGCATGCAACATCAAAGAAACACTTTCACATCTGGGAAAGTATTCAGAGAGTCCCCAAAGGTAAGATTAAAAAAAGAAAAAAATCAAGTGTGTTCATTTCTTATTAGGGAAGTTGTTATTGGCAATGAGATATTCTAATTGAATTACTCCTAATTAAAATAATTATGTTTTCTAAGTACTCTGATCTGTAGAGACCATGTAGAGAATCAAAGGTAGAAATAAACAGCACCTAGTAAATTCTCTCTAAGCTGCCTTGCTTGATGATGCTTAAAGTGGTTGTTCTATGATCCCACTTGCTCTGCGTAGGCTGGTGCTCATGCAGTAAGGATGGCTTTCAGAGACCTCTCTGCTGTCTCAGAAGACTGACTGCTACTGTTGAAGGATTAGCTGGAAAATGCTTGGGGCTCTGTCAAGTAAAACAGGGCTGGTTCTTTGCCTTTTCCATGCCCATCTCACCTGACCTTGAGCAATGTTCTTGAACCCCCTCCACCTTGATTTCCTACCAGCAACCAGGGGTGTTATCTCTATTGCCTGTGCATTCCTGTCTTAGTCTGGGCTCTAATCTAACCTTTTTAGCATGTAATAACCAACAATCTTGGTGGAGATCTCTGATTTCCATTAGGATAGGAAACAAACAAAAGCTAAAACCCAGGAAGGCAGCGTTTTGTTTATGGGGAAGGGTGAAAGGTGAATCTGAGCTTTAGCCATCGAGCTGCCTCCCAGGGCAGTTGTAAGATAAAGATGTGATGGCTGCTGAGGTCTGGCATGAGAATACTGCTTTGCTGAGGGAAGACACCGTTCCCTCTGCTCACTTCTGTTGGAGTATTCTGTGAATAACCCTAGTATATCTCCCAGCTGCAAAACACTTGGATGAACTGAGGACTAATCTGTCTGGGGGAGGTAGGAATCATCAGTCTTAGGCTGTGCACATCCATCCCCTGATCCACAGATCAGCATTGCCTTCAAGCTGAGCTTTCCCTGAACCTTGTGCCGGAGTTGTACGCTCCCTGCTCCGTCCTGCTTCGGTGTGCACAGTGTGTGTGCCGCTGCCTTCAGGTTGCAGCACACAGCAAGGCCACTTCTTCTTGGGGCGTTGACTTTTCAGTCTGTTTCCTATGTATCAGTTGTTAATAGCATCCAGTTGTAGGGCTGTATGGGGTCAGATTTGACAGAGAGTTCCTGGTATCATTCGCACAGTATCAATCCCTCTGGATAGCCAGGACAACTTTTGTAAAGCTGTGCCTCCTGGATTTCAGGGAGGGGTTTTTGATGGCAGCTTTTCTTTGACTTAGTTTTGTAGTCCCAGCAATACACTTCCCAGAAACAGGAGAGGTTGGGATGTTCAGCCCAGGGGTCACATCTAGTGCTTAAACAACCCCAGGAGCCTGAGATGTCTGGAATCCTTTGCACAAGGGATGTGTGTTCAAGGGAAGCTTCCCAAAACCTTTACAAAACATTTATGTTGAAACTTAGAATTGCCTTGAATCAATGCAAAATCCTAATCAGTCTCAGAATAAGCTAATATTTATCAGACACAACCTTTCTAAAAGCTAAACACATTTCAATTTCTTCTGAGAAGTTTAAAGTTTCAAAGGTTTCTCACATCAAATACTGCTGACTTTTCTTTTTCTTTTTTCTTATGATCATGATTAAAATTCATTCAACATCCTCTCACCAAAAAAAAATATATATATATATACATTTGATGGCTTTGTGCTTTTTCCCCTCCCTCTGTAAAAATAGAAAAGCTTTCAGATGTTGCATGAACAAAGATATGGAAATGTGAGAAGAGGGCAGCATCTGGAGGTTTTCAAACACGAGAACACGGGCTGTACGTTTCTTTTGCTGTTAGAAGAGTGAAAAGCTGTTTCCTGTCATTTCCCATCTTGTCACTTGTAAGGCTGGCATCTTGCGGCTTCTTGCACCAGCTGTTGTTTTTTTCTCCACAGACAGATGGTGCAACCTCTTTGATATTTTTTTTTCCGTGTTCTGAAGATTTTTGCATGTGTACTACCTTTATGTAATGATCATATAACCCTGTCACTCACTTTATCCTGTTAGCAGTGTCATCCCTATAAGAGGGAGGAGGAGGTGGCAGTATAAGGAACTTAATCCTCCTCTTGTGTTCTGACATGCTTTGAAAATATACTGTGGAGCTACAGTTACAAATGTTTTGGAAAGCCTTCTGTATTCTTGTCGAAGGGATTCCAGTGCAGCAGTGCTGTGGTTCGCTTGGATTCCTGTGTTTGTGTGAATTTGATGCAGCTCTGCAGCTATTGGAGTATTTTATCCCCTTCTGATGCGGTGCCCTAGTAGGAAAGGACATTTTTTGCTTTGTATTCCTGGAATTAAAGCCTGGCCTGGTGTAAGCAATCTCAGTGCAATTGCACGTGGAAAGGAACAGGAATGACTTCTATATCTCATAAAATGGCTGTAGGTAAAACCCTGAACTGCTTTATTCCCATTGAAATGGGAATTATGTTATTCCCATTTCCACCTGCTTTCCAGTGTTGGGAAGTTGCCCTTCTGACGGTTCTGTAATGCTCCAGATGAAAAGCTCTGCAGGCTTGCTGACCATGTCTGGAGGTCTCAAGTGGGAAATGAGGAGGTACCATTCCCTGCCCACCCTTCCTCGGACTCAAAACAGTCTCTGTGTTAATCAGTGAGAAGCAAATTGAAGACAAGCCCTTGGTGTGATTTCTCTTGAACAGCAAACTTTGCTCTCCAGGTCTGCCTGGCAGAGCTAAAACATTAGCATAGTGCACAGAGGTAACATCAGAGGTGGGAATAATTAGTGAAATGAATTAGTCCTGGACCCCTGTGCTGCTGCAGTGTGAAGGTGTGTGCTCTGACTGGGGGAAGAGATGGGGCATCCACACCTGTAACTGTTTAAACATCTGTTTAAATCCATTTTCACCGATTGAGTAAGAGATCAAATTTGATCCTCTGCTGCAGACCATCTTAGAAACTCTACTGACGAGAGCAAAGCATGACAAGTTTTAAAACTGGAAATGCAACAGTGGAAGCTGAGGTTTGTAGGCATTAATATACATAATTAGCATAATAGGGACAAGGACAGTGTCCTTTTGGCAGTGGGCTCTGTGATTTATGGGGCTAAGCCCATGTTCTCCATGGGCATTATTTATCCTGTGGTATTTCTGATATTTCTACACTCAGAAAACACTGTTAGACACTGAATATTTCTCTTTTTCATTGACACTGCTGCATGCTCATTGGTCCCGTTGCCTTGAGAGGAATAAGTGTAATTGGAAGAAGATGGGTAGTAATGAGCCATCCTGGTTTATGCCCTTTGTTTGCCTGTGCATTGTGTTTGTGCTGTAGCATATCTGAAAAGAGCATCCTCTTCCCACAGCCAAAAAAACATTTGCTCTAAATTGTTTACTCTGAGTGCCATGTATAAAAGCGTGGCTGCTGTCACAAGAGTGACTATAAAAGTGACACCATGGGGCTCACTGTTTATTTTCCCTTTCTCTCTGTCTTGGAGACCTTCTAGAGCACATTTTCTCAGCTCAGCTACCACTGCTGTAATCTCCAACTGTCAGCAGGAAAATTAGAGCTTTGTGAACCCCGCAGGGTCAGGTTCAGGATGGCATTAGCAGGCTCAATCTGGAGCACTCCAAAACATCCCCTTTGCTTCCCACCCCCAGACCATGACTGTGGTTGGCTTCTTAAGAGACCCATGGGGCTCCCTGCTTACGTTTCAGGGGTTTTCCTTTTTTTTTTTTTTTTTGTGTGCCAATCCACCCTCTCCCCCCCTCCCCATGCTGGAAATGTGATAGGAGGGAGGCAAATTCCAAATCCCAGCTGTTTCAGTAAGGACAGACGGGATGAAAATAGTGAGTCGGGCAAGCTGTATCCAGAGGGCAAATGGAAAAGAGATTTCACCTTGGGCAAGCACAGTATATCTGGGGGGGTGTCAGTGCCTATCAAGACCTCTGTTGGGGATTCAATGTCTGGATTAAGGTCTGTACTGTTACTGTAAATCAAACTTCGCTCTCAAATACAGATCTGTGCTATAAATTGTTCTGCACCAGACTTCAAAGGCTGTTTGCCTTACGCTGTATGTAACGTGTGTGTGCCTGGATGTGCTGGCAGCAGGGATGCAGCTGTGCACAGGGGGTGCACGGGCTGATGCGCTCTAAGGCTTGGGGTACAGGGGGCTGTGATTTCCATGGCTTTTGGCAGCCAAGAAGGTACAGTATGGCTCTAACCACCTGACAAGTGGATGGGGGTTTTCTGGAGTGGCTGAGAAGTTAAAATGTCTTCATTTTTAGAGAACAGCTTTCCAAGGCTCAGGGTTTTGTCAGTCACTGTGTTTAAGTACTGTTGCTCTGCAGAGCTGGGTTGGCCCTGTTTGTCACTTTGGGAAGTGGAAACCAAGGCAGGTGAGCCACTGGATGTCATGGCCTTTGCCACGGTCATGGAGCATGAACTTCTGGTTTCCCCATGTTCTGCTGCTGCCATTTAATACATTTGTTGGTCTTCTGATCTATTTTTTTTCCTATCTATTTCCTTTCAGCTACTTGCCTTTAACTTTCTTCCTATCAGCTTAAAAGTGGGGGACTTTTATTCCTTTTGCATCAACTAATTTTGCTTTTGCTTTTTCTTCTTCCTTAACCACCTACAACTACCTGAAGGGAGGTTGTAGAGAGGTGGGTGATGGTCTTTTCAGCCGAGTAACAGGAGATGGGACAAGGGGAAATGGTCTCAAGCTGTGCCAGGGCAGGGTCAGAGCAGATATTAGGAAAAAATGTTTTACTGAAAGAGTTGTGGAGATGTGGAACAGGCTGCCCATGGAGGGGCTGAGTCACCTTCCCTGGATATGTTTAAAAAAAGGGGCAGATGAGGTACTTAGGGATCTGGTTTAGCTTAGGATAGGAATGGTTGGACTTGATGATCTTAAAGGTCTTTTCCAACCATGTCATTCTGTGATTCTCCTCTCCTTGCCTCCCATTTTACTCCACCTTAGTTTCCTAGGTCTCTGCTCACTCTCCTCTCTTCAGTATTCCTCCTGGTGCCATATGAAATGGTATTTTCCTTTTGCCTCTGTTCTTGCATTTGTTAATTTGGAAAGAAATTGGAGCAAAAGTTATTCACCTTACAGAGAACTGTTTTTCTGGTATTTCTGGACTTTTCTGGTCTATAAGGTTAATCAGTGGTAATGGGTTCCATGAAAAGGTGGGAAAGCTGAATTTCAGTCTTATCCTTGTTCATCAATATCCTTGTTTTTTTTTTTCTGTTTTGATCAAAGTCAGGAAATGCAGTACTGCTCGTGCTGCCTTCGATCCCAAGATTTCCAGCCCAGTTTCTTGCTTTGAGCAGTTTGGGAATATTAACACTCTGCAGGGTTTATTCAAGGGAGCACTCAGACTTCTGTGCAACGTGCGTAGCACCAGTTAGTTGTGAATGAATTTAAGAAGAATAAGCTACCCTGGATTTGGCAAATTCGAACCCGATTCTAAAGAAGCACTTAAAGGGATTATTGAAATTTGTCTTGTAAAACCCCCTGAAGATTTCAGCAGCTTGTGTGGGATTTTGGTTTGCATCCCTAGGACTTGGCAGCCTCAGCAGTTCTACAGGAGGTCCTGTAATACCTCGGTAGTGGGGAAGGTGCAGCACAGGTTTTGAGCATCGGCAGAGCACCCATCAGCGTTTAGGATGCTCTGAGATTCTCATCTGGTTTTCTGCCCGAGTGCTGGTACGGTTCATCTCTCATCTTTCCCTGTAATTTGGGCCACTGAAGCTTCAATCTGGTATCCTGTGAAGTAACCTGATGGTTCTTATAATTCTGTAGTTGAGGCAGAAATGACTACTGAGCTAGCGGAAAACACACCCAAAGCCAGCCCGTGTCCACGCAGCCTCGGTAGACAGTAGTCATTATGTACCATCTGCCAATGTTATGTCAAAAGCACGAAAGGATATGTGTGTATTGGTTAAGAGAGAGGAATACAAATCACACTTTTGAGAAACCAGCTTTCAGTGGAAAGTAGATTGAATTCCGTGGGGCACCTGAAACCGCGGGATTTAGAGTAATGACTGAACACTCTTTGGCCAGGGAAGAGCCGTACGTCACGCTGTCTCTTCTCCCTCTCTGCCACTATTACTATCTTCCATCTTAGTCCTTTGGACCTGCAATTACTTGCCCTGTTCCTGCATTACCCAGAGTTGTTTTCTCTGCTAGAGTGGAATAAATGATGTACAGGAAAAATATGTTGAATTATTTTAGCCTCTTTTTTTTTTTCCCTGGTAACTTGAGTATTTACACAGAGGTTCTGGTTTCCTTTTGGTTGCTTGAACTTTCTGCCTTACAATGTGTGTGTTTGTCACCAATATGAAAATTGGACTTGTCACGTTAGTTGTAGGAGCTCTGAGAGGCATTGTGCAGGCATTATACAAGCACAGCATAAGAAAGAGCCCCTGAGGAAGCTTATTGCTGGTTTATTTTAGGTAGTAGTGGCTCACACACTGCACTAATGGAAGCCGATGTAATAGGTAAAGACAGGCAGCCTTTGTGCCAAAAATAAATCTGTATTGTGATTTTCTATGTAGATATGATTTCTCAGCAAAAGTAATTGTGTGAGGATTTAAATAATGATTCTGTTAATACTGTGTGCAACTTTGAAATGAACTTTCCTTGGACGTTTGCACTTGTAAAACTCAATCACATGAATGTATGTGGGAAGCAAACGTGAAGCCGGCGATGCTGAGCTGGAGCAGACTCATTTCAATTTCAAACAGACTGCTCCTTGCCTGGAACTTTTTCTTTCCTTGCATTATTTGCCATCTCCAATCACTGGGGTGAACTGAGGGCAATTGCAGTTTCATTTGTTCTGTAGCTACAGCGAGCACAGTAAATGAGCAGGGATGCAAAGAAGGCTCATGGCAAAGATGCCAAATCTTGCTTTGGTACTGCTATTAATGAAGGGCATTTCTCCTTTCCCACTGTGAATAACAAACTGTCTATGGAGCTGAGTGACTATGTTTGGTTTTTTATGTTGCTACAGCTTCTTCCTTCTCCTTGCCAAAACCTAGAGGTAAGCAGTACATTCCTCTGAACGACACCCAGGGTCTCTCGCAGCTGTTGTGGAAACCCCTGTGAGCATAAGTGAGCGTTAATCTCGACGAGGAATTCTTGAGCAGCTTGAAGTCTTCCAAAGGAGAAGATGGGTTTCCTGCTATGACATGCCCACAAGCTGTGTGCCTTGCACTCCCGTTTGTGCCTCTTGCTGAAGAGTACGCCACCCTCACACCGTCTTTAGCCAACAAGCCTAATGACAATTGCGGTCATTTAAAATTACGAAAAGGGCAAGATTTACCCAAAGGGACTTATTTTCAGCCATGATTGAATAAAGAAGGGAGGCAGCTGCTAAGACTGGAAAAGGTCACTCAGTCACATCGGTTGATGAAAGAATCAGAGAAGCTGTCATCTCCGCCGCGGCTTTGCCTGCCAACTGACGGCCGTGCTCAGCCTTGGCAAAACAAAGCTGTCACTCCTGGCATCTGTCACGGCTCCCAGTACACGAGCGTGTAGCCGGGCCGGCCGGGGGGCAGGAGGACGTCGCCACTGCCATCCTCTTCTGGGATCAATTGTTTGCTCAGCAAATGGTGTTAGGAGACTCTGGCTTTTCTCTGCTGCAGTTTGGAAGATCAAGTTAAGCTAAATATTTGAAGCTGTACTAGGCTGGTATTGACAAAACACAGCGCCGGAGTGCTTGGGCTGAAAGGGAGAAGTGCGTGATAGGGATCAGGATGTGCCGGGGACGTTGGGGATCAGATTTCCATGATGTATTTATAATTTAAGATATTTCTAGTGCAAGGTGAAGGAGGTAACAGTAAAGATGGCTTGGCAGGTGCGTTTTGTGAGGGTTCAGCTTTCGCTGGCTGCAGGTATCCTAATGTTATATAAATCATTGTGGAGAAAATCCATTTTAAATTTAGGAAGCAATTGTTTTCTCTCCTTGGTCTGTTCTCACGTGGTTTCCTTCGGCTGCTGTGTCTGTGTCTGTCTGAAGGAATTAATTCCTTCATAAATTCTGGAAATCACTATTTGGAAAGAAAATTAGAAATCAGTGGGTATTTGTGTTTCAGTGACTCCCAGTCATACGCTGCTGACCAAAAAAGAGCTGTCTCTTCAGTGGGGCTTCTCTCAGACAGCAGGTCCCTGCCAATCCTGAGAGCTGAAGCTCTTTCAACTTCGAGGTTTGCCTGAGTGGGGCTGAGACCAGCCCTGCAGTCCCCCCAAGCTTAGGCTGGGATTTTTCAGACTTGATCATGATTTTGATCTAATTCACTGATTTGTCAGTACCTACTGATACACAGAGTCCCAAGCTTTGTTTTGACTGGGAATTGACTATGTAACTCTGACTCTGCATCTATCATAATCCCACAGGGTATTTACCTACCCTGGTGCCACGCTTGCTGCTTACAGACCCCTTTTTGAGCCTGACATACCTTTCTCCTTGTTCAGGACTAGATCTCTTTGGAGGGATTTCATTTAACGGAAGGAAAATGCAGCATTTTAAAAGAAAGGCACATTATGGAATGTGGTTTCCCTGCCATGGTGTGATTGCAGTGGGGCAGGTGACCCTTTGATAGAGATTTCATGTTCGGGAGGTTTGGGAAGTGGATATTGTTTATACAAGGCAGATGACATCAAGCCAGGGTGGGTGGCAGTGACACACAGATAGAACTGTCCCATTAGCTTTGTCAAAACGTTTGTTAATTGCAGTGTGACCCCTCAAAACACACATCTTGGAGAAAAATGAATCTAAATTCAAACCCACGCAGACCAGGGAAGAGCAGAGTCCTCTCCAGTATGTAAATTAGATTTGTAGTTGAGTGGAATTGATTCTGCTGAGACTAAATTAATCACAGTGCTTAATCACTGTAACCTTTAAACATAGCAGTCCTGACCACAGCTGCAGGGTAGCACATTGTTCACGCAGACTTTTGTCCTTCCAAAGGCGCTGGGACTCTGACAGAGGAGTATGTGCACAGCAGAGAGTCAAAGCTGCTTTGGTCTGACCTTCACTTTCTTCTTCTGTTTTAGAGGAGGGAAAAAACCTCATACCTGTGGTGAGCAAATTGGTGGTCACATTTGATACGGCGCCTCCTCATATCTGTGCTGGGATAGAACATTTAATTAAGGGACCTGAAATGACCCTTGATCCGCCTCCGTTTGCAGCAATGGAAAAATCTCTGTTACCTTTGTGGTGTGTGGGGGACCTCAGGCTGAAGGGTTAATCTTTTCCCAAGTCCTGCCATGTCAACATGTAAGCCTCTGGGCTTGTGGTTTTTCATTACGTTAGCAGAGAACGTGAGAATCTCTGGAAGACACATGTTTGGGCACAGAGGGGACACTGGTATGTGTGTACATCCCCACCAAGACAAGTATTACAGGACAATGAGATCACAGTGGTAGAATATACAGCCCATATATGATCTGGAAAACCAGATATCAGAAAAAAATTACTCATGCTTCCTCAAATCAGTGTCCTGTGGATCAGTTTTGTACATGTGGTAAGAGCAAATGCTCTGGTATAATGAGAAAGAGCAGGAAACAGATATTTTAAACAAGCTTCTAGCCTAAATTTTCAAGAGCTGTTAAGGACTTTGAGGACAGCCTCCTTCAGATGTTTGTGCTCATTAGTAGTGCTGATGCTGAGCTCCATCCTCTAATAAGATGTACCAAAAACCCAAGAAGTCCAAAATCACTGGCTTCTTTTGACAGCTGAGACCTCCTCTTGCAGCTTGCAGCTCTCTAGAAGATGGGGTGCTGAAAGCAGCCTCTCTGTCAAGCAGTGAGAGGGTGTGATGGATGGGTTTACTTTCCACAACATGGACAAAGCTTGAAGTTAAATGGACTAGACAGTGTTCAAGCAGCTGTGTTTGTGTTTCTTTTAAAATTGTGCTGCTGTTGTACGTAGAAGTGTCTGGGGCTATTTTGCTGTGATGCTTTATAAAAATAATTGATCCATACAGCTGATGTGAAGAAGACTTTAGATGAGAGCTCACCTATGGACATAGTTTGTTGTTGGAGCTGTTCCCTACTCCTGTTAGCTGGCAGACAGACCTAGATGCTCTTCCACAGATCTCCTCTATTCTTTCTGCTTGCTCTTTCTCCCAGATGCCTATCTTGTTATGTGAGGATGATGATGTTTCCTTCCTGTGCCATCCTTTGTATTTTTTAATTTTAATTATTTACCTTTTGGGAATGTATGGTACAGGATATGAATAAGGATAAGCACAGTTTTCAGTCCAGCAAGACCTTGACCGGCCTTCAGATAACAACAGTATCAGGTTGTTTTGAAAATATTAAGCCAAGTCCTTCCTTAAGGCCATGTCCCATCCTCAGTAAACTTTTAAACAAAAAATTCCAGCAACCAGCTTTAAAAATCTCACCTGAGAAGAATTTGTCATTGCTTTTGAAGCTGATGCTTGCTGTGATTTATTTATTTCTTGAATAAGTATCAAAAAACTTCTCCAACTGTCTAGGAGTCATAAAAATCTTGGCTTGCTGTAATATAAATTTGTTTCACACGTATACTTTCCATTAATCATGAAGTACCTTTGTGACAAGAAGCTGGGTAAATTGTCTGACTCCTTGAAATCTTTCTTGGCTTTAAACTATTAAAACAATACAGCATTGCTGTGGAGTTAACTAACTGTCCCCTGCTGTGTTAGAAGCAGAGGTAAAGGCTGAGTGATGACAATTTGCCATCGCTCTGCCATATGAAGTACCTGTTTAGATACTGAGGATGGGCTAAGTGCTGCCAATATGCAAAAATATAAACAAAACTTGAACAGAATAATTTGAAACAGCTTTAAAAAAGCCCTTGTTCTTTACTGCTCTGAATCACCATATGTTCTTTAGTTATTAATATCCATATCACATCTGTATCCTTGCAGGAGGGAGCTGGAAATGTACTGTTAATGGGCATTAGAGCAAGGAAAGCCTGAAATACTTAAGGGAAGGATAGCTTGGGAATGGGGTTTGAACTTAGGAGTTTGAACAACTCAGTGGAAGAAGGTCCAAATGTCAGTTAGGACTCATAAAATCATCAAGGTTGGAAAGACCTTCAAGATCATATAGTCCAACTGTCCCCCTGACACCTATTTTATTCACTAAACTGTGTCCCTAAGTGCCTCATCCAACCTTTCCTTGACCATCCCAAGAGACATGGGTGTTTACTCTTTCTGAGAAGAAGAAAAAAGATTTCCACTCTTTCTGGGAAGAAATTTCTCCGCATTTCTAACCTGAACCTCCCCTGGTGCAACCTGCAGCCGTTCCCTCTTGTCCTGCTGCTAGTTAACTAGCTATCTTGGAGGCAAAGACACGTAATATTATGGGTTCTAATTTTTTGTTTGGTTTTTTTTTGCTCTTGAGAGATGTAAAGCTCATACTTTAGCACAGAAGACTATCCCATGATCCCTTATCCCACAAGAACTGGTCCTCTTTAATAGCAGTGCTTTCTGGTGCCATGTTTTGCAGCCAGGTCAATGTAGGTTGGCACCCCACTGGAGTGGGTCTGCCATTGCCTTTGGTGGAACCGAGTGTGTGTGGTGTGCTCTGAGACTGGCTCTTCTGTTTCTCATTAAACAAGCCCACCAAGAACGTTGCCACAGGGTCATTTGAAAGAGATCTTTCCATGATTTACAAAACAGAGATACTGTTTTTTTACAGTTTGTGTAGAGCTTGAATTCCATCAGGAAATATTGGCTTGCAAAATCTTCCTTAGGAAAACTGAGGGGGAAGGAGATCCAACCATGGGGCATTCCGGTCTCTTCCTTGTCGACACACAGCTGTTGGTTGGCACCTTGTAAAGGACACGTGAACCCTGTGAGAGTGGTGGAGGTGGTGGCCAAAGAATTAAAGGTTTTGCTCTGTCCCCAGCTGCGCTCTCGCACAGGTGTTGTTACTGTCACCTCCTGACACGTGAAGCCAGAGCGCTGCACACTTCAAGCTGAGGAGTCACCTAGTCAGGTCAGAGGCTAATTCAGCCCCATGGTTTATTCATCAGCATGGCACGTCTTGGCCGAGACTGTCCTCAGAGTGCCAGCGGGCGTCACTTGTGCTACTGGCTCTGGGATTTGGCTGGTGCCTGCAGACCTGTTTCACAGGGGTTTTCACACCGTGAAGCGAGGTCTGATGTGCTCCCTCCTCTGGGGTATTACGTTGATCCCTGATTATGCACTTGGCTTCCTCACAGCTTAAGTAGAGTGTCAGAGTAAGGCCTGGTACCAGCTAGTTCTTTAAAATAGATGATTCTGTTTTGCTTGAGTTAATTAGACATATATATATTTCAAACACAAATATATGTATGTATGGTTAAAACTGTATTTTGTCATTTCCCACAGCTGAAATTTATTGTGGATTGAAATATACAGGTTTATCTGCCTGACCTTTTGCTAATTATTAGATTGAGATAAGTGTGTATGTAAGTGACAAATTGCCTTTAATGACATTTAATCTGCACACTGACATTAATGGCAGGTTTAGCAGCCTGGTTATAGTCTTTGTTGCTGAGAGACGAAAAGAGCAAGGAGTTTTATCTTAATTTGACCTTATTCAAAAGGTGTTTGTAGTAGTAGTCAATTTCTGATTAACTTAATGACCTGTTTTACATAGCGAGCAGTCAAACATTGATATATGAAAGGGCCTCGGGGTGATAGATTACAGAGGCAGCGGTGCTGTTGCCAGATTCTCACTCTTAATGTATGGGGGAGAAGGAGGTGGGAAGAGGAGCAGCCCCAAACCCTTCGTGCTGACACAAGAAAGATGGGTGTTCCATCCAGAATACGCTTCTGTTGAAGCATCTCTTGGACACTGGTGGGAGTGAAGAGCTGCTGTTTGACTTTGCTGAATGATTTGCTGTAGAGTCCAGACTTCTGAACCGCAGAGATACACGTGGTTGCACGTACATTGCAAGGGACACACATGCATCTCAGGAGTGCTGCTACACAGGGCTGTTTTGTTGGCTTCAGTGGAAGCTGAGAGCCCTCTGTACTGGGCAGCACCCAGGCGGTTGGTCATTGCTGTGACACCACTGGGTGCCAGGAAGGGTTTCCTCCTTAGAAACCACAGGAAATAATGAACATAGTGAAAGTGTCTCCGTGGGGGATTACGGCGCTGAGCTGAATCCGTCTGGGTATTGTACCACACCATATTGAGGTCAGCCGTGCCCTATTTCTATGACAACAGAGAGACTACAGATCCCTCAGGGTAAGCAGAAAAGAAAGCCCCAGGTGGAAAGCTGGAGTCCTTCCCTCTCATTGCCCTGTGATATATTTACAGAATGATTTAAGAGGAACTTCAGAGATGAGAGCAGAGGTTATAAACTGCTTTTAGTAAAAGTAAACACCTAAGCAAATCATTCAAGAACCCATTAAATGGCTAGACAGCTCCTATAAATACAGTTCATAATGCACTTAGGAATGCTCCACCACCTGCCGGCACCAGTGGGCTTTCCTGTTGGAGCTCTTGAGAGTTCCATTTTAATGATGAAAATTGTTCCTTGCACATCACTGAAAAAAATGTGAAGATGCCGCTCAGAAGATAGCTGGAAGGATAACAATGTACCTTAAGCTTGTAAAACAACTAATTAATTTATGGTTTAATGTCATTTTTTTAATGCAACAGAAATGCCTTAGAACTAAACCAAACCGGGTGGCAAATTGACACAAATGTTTAGTGAATTGAGATCAACACTTATTACATCAAATTACAATGAAACTGCAAACAGAATGCTTTGGCGTGTTGTTGTAGAGCTGTTCAGCTGTCGCCTGGCTTGGCGGGGAGGTGCTGTAGAGGCATCAATCACTGGGCCTGTACGGAGCCTGTGAAAGCACCAGATGAGCTGGGGAGAATTGTTTGGAATCCAAAAAGTTTCAGATGCTTTGGGTTTCGGCTGATTTCAGAGTCTGTATTGTGTCTGATAGGTTTGTCAGCCATGTGCAGCTGGGGGATGCTCCTTTCTGTCCTGCTGCTGTTTGAATAACAGTTGTTATTATTTAAGAAAACTAACGAAATGCAGCCACTGCACCCACTCACCCCCAGAACACACAAAGACAGGTACCTGCTGCAGCCACCGAGGGACAGGAGAGTCAAGGGGTGAGATTTGTTGCACAAGTTTCCCCTCCATCTCCCGAAGTGGCAGAAATGTTCTGGACCTGGTTTACTTCTGTACACACACACACACCCTTCTCCAGGTTCTCCAGCATCACAACCATGGTTTGGGCATTCGCTGAACTCCAGCAGTTGTTCCTTCTCCCAGGAGATGTCATCTCTTCAATAATTCTGCTGTATCCGGAGGAAATTGAGTCTTAGAGTTAGGAACTTTCTGAGCTGGGAAAAGACTAATAGCTACATACAGGGATAGGAAACCAAGCAAAAGCAAAAAGGGGGTAGAAATCCATGCCCCAAATAGATGGAGAGCCTCATAAGTGTCTTAGGTGCTAAAAGTTATTTTATGTCTCTAACTTTCACAAAAGAAATACATTTGAAGTTGATGCTGCCCCATCTAATCTCTGTTCTCTTTAATAGTGAGTTTGAACAGACTGCATCCTGAATTGCTATCACTAGATTATCACATGCTGTTATATGTTATATGCTATTACAGTATTACAAATACTCTTTTCATTGTGTTGGGGCTGAGTTGGGACGCTGACCCTTCTGAGGGCAGTGATGGTGTTTCATTGCCAACACCACTGCAATTGTTAATTCTATTTCCTTGCTACTTCCCCTGTTTCTTCTGGATTGAGTCTGGTCTGATCAGAGGTTGGGATGCCAAAAGAGGACGCCTGGATCATTCTGACTGAGCTTCTGTACAACTTGGGCAGCAGGAGTTGAAATAATTAATTCCTGTTGGAGCATATCTTTAAAATAAATAAATCTGGTCTTCGCTTTAAAACTGCCAGTAATTGAGAATCCACTGCAGTCCTTGGGAAGTAGTTCTAGTGGTTAATTACCCTCACAGTTAAAAATTAGCATCCTATTTATAGCCTGATTTCTTTTTTTCCTAACTTCTGCTTGCAGCCACTGAATTTTATTATGCCCTTCTCTGCAAAACAAGAGAGCCCACTGCTTGAGTATTGTTCCATGTTTTTCTTCATTTCCATATTTTTTTCTCTTCCCTGTGCGTGGAGCAGGGCTGCAGTAATACGTTCTGGTTTTTTCCCTGAGGTTGGACTACATTTCAAATGTATTTTAAGATTCTTGGGTGAAAATTGCTGCAATACACTAAATTCAAAAAGATCCATTAATTATCCCTGTTTTCCCAGTGTGAGCTTTTGTACCTCCTGGCAGCATATACCCAGCAGGGCTTCTCGCATCCTTTTGTCTTCTATTAATATTGATACTATTTTTCTAGGGCCGACACCTGACAACTCTGTGGGGGATTTCAAACTCCCTCGCTGACAGTGAAGGGTTGAATGGCGGTCGTTGTGCATCCGGGGGAGGCACAGCCTTATCCCACGCTGAGATTTGCCACTATCAGCAAAATTGTGGCCACTCTGTGTTTCCTCCTCCTCCTTTGGAAGCTGTGGTGTACAAATTCAGTGGTTTCATGTTGTACAGCACCACCCAGGACTGACTGAGAATGATGAAAGCCATTTTATAGTCTCTGTATCAGGATGGGATTTGGGGCTGGCAATTAGAGACTCCTATGCTAATGACCCTGTTGTAAAACTGAACATTTGAAAGAGGACAGAACCAGATTCCCTACATCAAATGCTTCAAACTGTACTTTTTCATCTGTGTTAAAAAAAGCGCTGACCCTAACAAATGTCTGTGTTGGGCTTTATCAGATATGGATGTTACCTGGGTTTCTTTGTGACCTGAAATTCCCCAGAAATATATTGGCAGGTGGATTGAAAACATCTTGCTCCTTGCTTTCTTCCTGCTTCTTGGGAGCTCCACAGGCTCTCTGTAAATTGGACCCAGTGCAGGTGGCATGTAAGTAACCCCTAACCAGTTACTAAACTCTTGGTGTGGTTTCCAGCTATAGCTGGTGGCTCAGTTTTGGAAGCAAGATGCTCTATTGGCGCTGCCGCTCTCCTTGAAGACGGTGCCCCGTGCGGCGCGCCAGCGTGGGCTCAGCCTGGCTTTGGCTCATTCCCTCTCTGCGGAGGCACCAGACAGGCTGGGAGGGTTTTGCTGTGATGAGTTGGAAAGCGTTCTGGACATCAGATGGCAATGTTGACTTTGGAGGGCTTTTGCTTATCAGCAGGTGTAGATGTTCAGTAAGATGGACGTTTCGGGTTCTGTTTGACTCTGTGTCCTTGTGTGCTGGAACTGGGAAAAGGCTGCAGAGATCTGTTTATTTCTCCTGGAAGCTTCCATTGGATTTTTAGGCACACATGCTTTCTCAGTGCCTGTTCCTTCCACCATTGTCACTTTAGCCCTTTAAAGTACTTTTTCTTGTTGCAATCTTTCTGATCAATCAATCTGTGGAAAAGGGGAACTGCAATATGTGACAAAATATTCACATTTTAGAGCTGCACACTGGGCTTCCCTTGGCAGTGACTGTTGAAGCACTGCTGCAGTCAGAAAACGCCAGCATGTGCTCTGGTTGATGGGTACCACCGTAGCTGTGCATTGTGCTCTTTGTGTTTTGGGATTTCATTGGTTTTATTGACAAAAATGGGGTTGTAGCACCTACTGCTGTCCTGGCTCCCTCCACAGTTACCTCTGCATTCACACACCATGTGTAGGGGCAGAATAAATGTTTGGTGCTGAGCAGCCAGTGCCCATGCAGGCTCCAGGGGTTCTTGGTGCTGTCTCCAGGCTGGTCCCTTGACTGGTGTCCTGGTCAGCTTTTGGTGGGCACTGCCTGACATGTGCCCAGAATCCCTGCTTAAGCATTGTAAAGGTGTCCAGGAACACCACAAAGACCTGCCTGGAGACCACAGACGTAACCAATCTTGTGTGAAATAATGGATAAAGTTCTTCAGTCATTTTTTTTTTCTCGATTTCCCTTCGTTTCCCCATCCATGAAATAAAACACCGACCTTTCCTTTCCTTTCAGATTTTATCTGTGCTAATACAAAGCTGTTTGGGGATGCTTTTGTGCCATATGTCTTCACAGTGGCAAGCGGAGGGGGGCTGTCAGTCTCAGCTGGGGGCCTGTATTACTACTCATTCTGTAGTAATACAAATAGTGGATAATATAATAATAATGCAGACAAGAAAGTAAATACTCTTTATGTGGAATAATTGAATATCGCTGTGACATTGAACAATGACTCTTAAAAGGATGGGGGGAAGTCATGCTTTTTTCTTCCTTAATTACAGTTGAACTAAAATTACTATATTTAGTTATTTCTAAAGCTCCATTGTATTTTTCTGTTTCTGAAAGAACACAGTGATTTGGATATGTATGCGTTTTCCTCTCCAGATGTCCTATTGCATTGTGAATGTGGTTTTATATCTTCATATCTACAATAATGGAAGCTTGGATTTCTTCATCCATAGTGTGTGAGAAGGCCAATTAAGCCAGTCAATATTAAAGAAATATTGTAAATTGTCTCTGTAGGCTTAGAATAGCTTTATCCCATTCTTGCCAGTACTTTGTATGTGGGTAACTGCCTTAGCTTCCTTGCCTTTGTGTTTTATTTGGATTAACGAGTAACCTAGGTATTTTCAAGCCCCCATAATACAGTCCTTTCTGTCAGAGACTGGAGGAGTTCTTGTCTTTTAGGATTGCAAAGCACAGCTCATGGGCAAGTAGATGGTTATATGTTAAAATGAGCATGGGATTTTGGGTGGCTTTAAGAGTTCATATTGCCAGTTCACGCATGAAAAAGGAGGTGTCCTGTGTGGAGTCATTGTACAGCTTCCTCTGCCTGGTCTAAACTGGGAAAATTCACTGATTTCCCAGTGTTCAAACAACAGGCTAAGTCCAGTGGCAGTCACAGGGAAGGGCTGTCCTGCTTTGTGTTTGGGATGTTATCTCCCTGTGTACAGGTGGTGCTCGGGCTCTGCGGCTTTAAGCTGTTCAGTGGTTGTACAGCGTGTTCACAGCCGCGCCGGGGTGCTGGCAGGCAGGACACCCTTGCACAGTGTGAGGCAGTCAAAGGCCAAAATGCCTGACTTTGCAAAGGGATGCAGTCCTTGCCCTTATAAAAACAGATTTTATGCAGGAATGTTTATGATTGCCTGGTTTTCCATCAACTGGTTTTGGGTGGATGATGGCTGATGTGCACACCACAGGTTCAAATGACACTGCTTAAAGGATAGCTGTCACACTTGGTGGCAAATCAGATGCTCAGGCTTCTCTTTTCCTGCTTGTCTACCACCTAACCTCCTTCACTTAACGTCTGCCTGCCCGAGGTTCCCTGTCTGCTAAGTGTGTGTGATATTTTTTACTTCAAAGCCGTGTAACACAATGTAATGGTGGCAATAGATTTTGAGATGCTCGCCTACCACTTTGTCTCTCACCAATGCTAAGCAGTTTAATAAGCTGTAAGACATGTTTTTGTCTTGCCAGCCTCTCTCTCCTGATAGCAAACTATATTCATATCAAAGAGTAGCTAATGTTAAGGGTTAGGTACACGAGAGCGCCCTTCATGGGAGGCACGTAGGCATGATAACAGAAGTAGTTTGACACAAAGCTGCCTGACACAAACCTCCTCTGTGCACATCTTCGCTCTTATGTGCATTTCAATTTACACTACATCAAATTGGATTAGAGTCTGTTAATTCAATTAATGACTACATTGAAAGTTTGCCTTCACTCATAGTGAAAACAGGAGGGCAGCTCCTAATAGCCTATGGATTTAATGACTGCAACTTTGAAGAGTGTTAAGCTAAAGTGAAGTTCAGAATGGCTTGTTAACTGGGTTTATTAGCTGTTGACCTTCCCTTTCAGCCTAATAGTAGCAGCCAGACTGAAGAAAGCACTAACGTCCTCATTAGCATTTATCTAAAGATAGTCTGCTGCCCATTCCACAGTAAATTAGCTCAATCAGCCATAAAGAGCCTGAGAAACGTTTTCTCACATACCTTCAATTCCCCTTCTCTCCCCACCCTCGCCCCCCCCCCCCCCCCTTTTTTTCTTCCCCTCCCCCTCCAGTCAGGCCAGTTCATTTTGTCCCAGTTCATTGAAGATGAAGCCTCAGGACAGTTGCATTTAAAGAAAGTGTTTCTACATGCTTAGATAATTAGATACCTTCTCCTGTACGATGAAGTCATGGGAGGGGAATTACTGGTTTTTAAGGATGTCTTCGGTTTAGCCTTTTGCTGCCATTACTGGTACGTCGCTTGTTTTCCAATAGAGCCATACAGAGCTTTTCTTTGAGATACTGGGGCTGACTGGGGAGTTGATTCTCAAGAGAAGAGCCTCTCGACCATAAGTGAAAACTTCTGTGTTTTGAGGCGCAAAGGGTGCTCCCAAAAGCTGCTGTGCAGGTTTGACCCTTGCTATAATTGGTGTTACATGTTCCTACTTGGGATCTCGGTGTGCTGGGCTTAGGGAGAGGCTGTGGTTTATGCACTGCACAGGCCTGATGGAGCTGCAGACAGAAAATTGCTGTTACCTGCCATCCCCACAACGCTGACTGGCAGTGCGCTTCTGGTGTTGGCTTTAAAGAGCTGGGCTTGAGAGGAAAAGAGATTGGAAAGTGTCAAACCTCCTCTGGATTTGTCACTTGCAGTGGTGAAAGGATTTGTGCCTTCAGCATTTTTCATTCAATGTAAATGATTTACATGAAATTATGGCGATCTGTGTCTCGGTAGCTGAAAAGGCTGAGAGTCCTGTCCTGCATCCTGCCCACCAATCTGATGCCCAAGTTATGAAAAACATTTTTTGAAAAATCTAGAACCCCCATAAAATGAAATTGTTCTCTGCGACCTCTTATTCCATCTGTTCTATCTGAAAGGTGCTAACAATGTCAACCCCAGGCCCAAAATATTTTGGGTTTTCAGGCTTTGGTTACTTATATTAGATAAGCTGGACATCTTTTCTGTTTATGACTAAGGATGTACATACAGTTTTTGCTGTATCAAACCTTACATTCCTTTTTATAGTTTATAAATGAACATTAATAAGGGTCACTGTAATCCTGCTTTTTCCTACTTCTTCAGTACATTAGCTAGGATAAATTAATTAAGAAAAAAATTTAAAGGATGCAAGGAACCCAGTGTGGGTTTGGTTAGCACTACTATGAATTACAGTGTTTTAGTGTTCTTTACCTTTTCCTAAGAGCTCCTCTCAGATTTTAGCCTTATCACATAAACTTCATTGAGACACAGTTGCTTTCTCAGCACTGGTAATACAGGCTGCAAGAGAAAAGCAAAAGAGCAATGTTGGTACCGAGGGATGAAGACAGAAGGGATGAAGGAGGGGAGAAGTACAAAACTATTCTCTTGTCACAGTAAGTGTTAACTCTGGTGTTGTGAGCTTGTGGTTGGCTGAGCTATAGATTTCCTTACAGTGAAGTCCCTCAGTTGTCCTGCAGCCTTGAGGCTGGGCTGCTCTGTTAGTCTGAGCCCAGAGGTCTGGCTCTGCTAGTGTGAGTTTCCCAAAGCTCTCTGTCCCCCCCTCCTCTGTGAAACATGAACGCGGGCAGGAAGACTCAGAACTCGAGTTTATTTAGGAAATTTCCATAGGATTTATATATATTTTAAACAAAATTCTGTTTAAACAGGTGTCTGCTTCCACTACACTGTATCTTTAGGTTTTCTAAACCAGTAACTGTTCAAGATTTTACATCTGATGCAATATTGCTCTTGCATTAACAATCGGAAGCCAAAAAGTTTGACAGTCTCAACAGGAACAGTTAAACATACATTCAGGCTCTAAAATTGAAGAGCTTGATTTTTGTAAGTACTGGTCCAGGTCTAGCAAAGTGTTTAAGCATGTGTTTAATCTTAAGCCCCTGGGCAGCACCATTAACTTCAATAAAACTCTCCCTGTATTTAAAGTTAAGCTTGTCCTGAAGGATCATGCTGAACTGGAGCAGGAATACTTGGCATCTTGCAGGATAAAGCCATAAAAGCAGCCCAGTTTATTAAGGCAGCTCAGCTTCTTCAGCTGTCACTGGTTTTAAGAGGATTTCTGAATAGAGTGATTTTCTTTGCTTCTGGAGAACCCTGTGTGTTGGCTGCTGCTGTGTAGGTATTCCAGTTACACTTGTGCAACCTACGTTTTAGTCATGTACTTCAGGGAAAGTTACTTTAAATAACATGGTGGAGGATTTTCACATAAAGTCTGAAGAACTTTTTCCTCTTGGAGTGGCAGAAACAAGCTTTTCTTTATCGAAGTATGTGATCTGGTGACAGTTTTGAAAGTTGTTTTGGTTGTTTTTTTGTTTGTGGTTTGGTGTTGTGGTGGGTTGGCATCTGTTTTATCTATAATACAGTTCAGGTTATGAGTCAGAATTATTAAAATAATCACTGTGGTGATGGCGAGGAGATGCAGCATTGCTGTATATTCCACAGTTACGAAACCACCTAAAAATGAATACATAAGGATTAAATCCTGCTTTTAATAGAGAGACGCACAAAAGCCCTGCTTCAGCACCTTTGCTTGTGCTGGTTGTGCATCCTGAGGTGAAGGATGGAGAGGTGCAGCAGTACGTGCAGGCAGCACGGCCTAGGCCGCTGCAGTGCACACGTCCTCCTTGTAGTTACTCGCCTCCTCCTCTGGGCCTTTGCGTGGGGGAAATTTCTGCCTGGGTGAGGAAAACGTCTGAAAGCACCATTATCATCTGGCCTATAGCTCCACCAAGGCAGCTGCTGTTCATACCATCGTGAATTGCTTGCTTAAATGCTCTGGACTGTTACTGCCACATCCCAAGCAGTTGGATACTGCAGAGGTATATTATGGCTTACAGAAGGGTTGAGAAAATACGAGATGGGAGTGAGCAGCTCCTTTTGGTGTGTGTTTTTCAGGCTGTACACAGCTTTTTCTCCTCAGGCTGAAGAGAACCGGTTTTGGAGCTGGGGAAAAGCTGGTCGGTAGCACCATCTGCAGGCAGCTCACCAGGCCGGGCGCCGCAGGCTGCAGCGCTGGAGCACAAGCCCTGCACTCGCAGGGAGAATAAGGCACAAAAGGCACCTGGAAGAAACACGAAATGAGGCAGGGCCGGGCCGCTGCCGGCGGTCGGTTGTTTAGAGTTTCCAGAGAGGCCTTTCGCATCCTTCAGCAGCACCGTGCCCGGGGAGGAGGGAAGCCCGTGGTGCTGGGGGCACTTGCCCAGGGCCGCAGGTGGGCACTGGTGACATGCTGATGCCTGGAGGTGGAGGTCAGGGCAGTGCCTGGTATTTGTCCTTAATGCTCAGACCTGTCCCCTTTCCCTGAGCCACCTCATCCTTTTGCTGTCCTAAACAGCTGAATTAGCTCTAAGCTGAGCTTTACTTGAGACATTTTTCCCTGTATGCTGGGGAAACCCTCTGAAGCTTAAAGCTTGCTCTTTTAGTCTCTTAAGCAAGCATCCTCTGTGGTATCATTTATGCTGGAGTAACAGGCCATAGGAGCATATTCTCATCAGGACATGAAGTTGTACTGTTGCCTCCATCCCTGCTTCACCCCAGTAACATCAGAGGCATCTCCAGGTGCAGTCAGGGCCGTGGGGACCTGGCCGTCAGGCTGCACCTCGCAGCTTTCAGACTCCACCAGGGCTGCAGCCAGCTCCTGAACCCCAGCGCCGTGTGGGGAACACGAGGGCAAGTGCATAAGGTGAGCAGGTAACCACGCATTAAACGTCGGGCCTTCCTCCCCGGGCAGCCCTGAGAGCTGTACACCCGCCCTGAGCTCGGTGGCTGGCTCGCCGCTGCCCTGACGTCTCTCTCGCAGGGTTTGAGGTTTCTCCGGCTTTTTGCAGCAGATGGCAGTCTTTAGTTCTGTTTCAAGCCCTTTCTTTCTGGAAGTTTCTCTGGGAGAATCTGTTTTAAACAAGCCTCACCGATTTCCCAGCCCTATTCTCCATGAGGCTTCATGAAAGCATGTATAAGGCCATTGACTCAGAGAGGGGGCTGATGGTGGCACATTGGCGTGCGAGGCCTTGGTGTGCCCAAGTGTCAGGGTGGTTGCACTTCTCCCCAAACTGAACTGGGTTTTTCCTTCTTTTCCTGTATCAGCAGCACTGACCTCTCCAGGAAGCCCACCTGGAACCTGGTCCCTCCAGTAAATTTGTGGTTTCTCTAATCCACAGCAGGGAAAGGGAGCCCTTCCCTGTTCTTGGCCAGCTTGATTTTTGTCAATCCCATCCCACTTTGTGTATTAGAGCCCCGTCACAGTGTTTCATTTGGTTACCTGAGATAATTAAAAAGTGATGATGACAAACATCACTGCCAGTTTCATAGCTTTCATGTATCATGGAGGGGAGAAAAATAGCTACTACAAGCTAATGAGCTAAATGAGCCATCACAAAGGGCTGTGGTGCTGGCTGCATTGCATTTGCACAAATCAGACTGATATTTATACCAGATTTGCTGCAAAAGAGCCATGAATGCGTGGGATGGCATGAATCTTGTCATGCAAACCAGCAGGGACTCTCTGTGCTTGGCCGTGGCGTGTCCTCCCACCCCCTCTCTCTGAGCTGCTGTTGACCATAATTGTAGGACAGATTGCACAAAGGCCTCGCTTCTGCAGCCATCCTGGTGATTGGGCCGGGCAGGATGAGGGGAACGGTAATACGTGTCAATAAGGTACTTGGCTGAAGTGGCTGCTGAGCCGAGCAGCATGAAAGGGTGGCACGTAGGGCTTGAAGGGCTGGGCTGCCTGGCTGCTAGGCGGAGGGACTGACCATGGTCTCCTCTTGGTTTTCTGTGCCAAGCTGCTGCCTTCTGACCTTTGTACCAAAGTTGGTTTTTGTCACAAACCTGAATAAACCATCGTAAGGAAAGCAGGTACTGTGGCTGGGGAAAGTTGTGCTCCATCCTGCATGACAGCCCTGTGTTTTGTTTCAGAGGTCACTACTTACAGGGACCTGAAATTTTTCAGGGAAGATCAATGTTTCTAGCCCTTACTTTATGTATCTGCCAACAGGAAGAAAAGTTGGAATTCATTGGTTATGGTTATTTGTTTATATGTTTGGCTTTTATTATTGTCTTTTCTAGATGGGATGCTCAGTTGGTTTTTACTAATTGCATCATGGTGGTTGTTCTGAGCAGAAACTGCTATCCATGGAAGTACACTACAAGATGTCTTGTCTCCATAAATCAGTCCCAGGATTTTATTAGACTGTTTATGTAACCTTAGTTTATGTGCTATAATTCTTTGCTGTGTTGCCTACAGTAATTCCCAAAGAGGATGTTTGTTCTTCTTGCTTGTAAATTCTTTAGTGCAGGCTTTTCCTATGACATCGTTGTCCTCCTTCACTTCCCTTTTCCTCTTTTTAGGGTGACACTTGGCAGCATTATAAACTCCAGTCAGTAAAAACCTAACTTATGTTAGTTACATGATGAGATACAATGGGCTTGAAAATGGGAAGGAATAGCTTGTTTGTTAACAGCGTTGCATTGATTTTATTTTTAAAGGAACGTGAAGAAACATTCAAAGTATGTAATAAAACAAACCCTGGGGCTGTCCTTTTTGGATAACCTTGAGTGGGATAATGTTGTTGTGGTCAGATCACATCTAGGTAAGATAACTAGTAATAGTTAAATGACATAAGAATCTGATCTCACAAGGTAAGCAGGCAGTATAGCACAGGCTTTCTGTATGAGGTCTACATGTAACTTCTGAAGTCAAAAGACTTCTTAGGCCCCTTAGCTGGGGCATGTTCCATCTGCTTAAAAAACTGTTGCCTAAAACATCTGATAAAAATCAACTGTACTACTTTCTGAAATCATTGCATAGCCATATGCAGAGTTTTTTGACATAAATCTAGAGAGCTGTAATCGAAATGACAAAATTGGGTGGCTGGGGGGAGAATGCAGGCGTCTCCGCTTCTGTCCATGCCCCATGGACATGCTGGTTACGATAGCTTCACATCTTTTAATTTCTGGCTGGCTGCTGACCCCCCATTAAGGCAGCATGCTGGTGCAGCTCCAGCACTGACCCTTGCCCACGCACACTGGGCCCAGGCACTGCTGCCATCCATCCCTGCAAGATGCCTCTTAGTCCTGAGTTACCATCACAGCCTGGGCTGAACAGTATTTTTTCTGCTAACAGTCATCTGAATTTACTAGTGAACCAAAATTTCTACTGTGTTATAAATCCGTTGGGATGTTAAAATTGGGTATTTTTTCCCATACAAAAGAAATTAATTAGTGACCTGATTTCTTTGCAGCCTATGGAGTAGCACAGTTAAACTCAGCTAAACCACCTCCCCCCACATACAACCATATCATTTACTGTGATTTTTCTTACTGTGGCTGCTTCTGTCTTCAATCGCTGTTTTCCCCTGATCCGCCTCTCCTTTCTCCTCTCTTGCCTTCCTCCATCCCTCCCTCCCCTCCTCCAACCTCCCATGAATACCCTTGTTTTGTAGGTAGGCACCTCTGCCAGAGGCAGCAAATTCCCATCGTGGTGCCCCTCCATAATTCGCATTATGTGCTACAACTTGCTTTTGTTATCCTTTTAAGTTTTTTCCATGACTAATTTGACCAAATTTAATCAATCACAAATGAAGCAGGGGAGGAGAACAGTACGTGTCTATTTGATATTGTTGTCCTGAGGCCGAGCCAGACCCTGTTATGAAGAAGTGGCAGTCCTTCAGAGAACCATTATGGCTTACAGGAATCTGTAACATATTTCAGGACAGCCTGCTTTCTCTCTCTCTTCTCTCCCCCCACCTCTGTAAACATATGAAAGAAACATGAGAGAGCATTAAACCACAGAAGACAAATCATGGTCAGAATAAATATACTGTTTGCTAGCAAACTTAAAAATACGCTTGTGGATTCTAATAGCTGTAGGCAAGAGTTGGATATTTATTGCAACCAAGGCTTACTGTGGTTTATTATGTTTATAAAACAGTTTAATACTACTTTTCTTTTAAAATGAGTTTTTAATTTAGAATAATTTTTTAGGATTTGTTTCCAGAGTACAGATGGCTGATCGCTGCGGGGGTGCGGGGTGAGAGGGAGAAATGTGCTTGTGGGTGTGTTTTAAAAGCGCTCCCAGATGGAGTGTATTGAATGAAATTTAAACCATTGCCCTGTGAACTACAAGTGTGATAAATATAATCAGTCAATCCACAAAACCACAATGGGGGGGAGCAGACTGATAGGCAGGCCTTGGGGAGGGAGGTAGGTTTAGCACCGTGGCTGCCAATGTCCTGGCAAAGCAGCATCGCCAACCCGGACCTCTATTCTGGAGGGGTGGGCTTCTAGAGGGGTTACCTGTTCTGCACCATGGTGCTGATAGCATCCCTTGCCTCCTCTGTAACCCTTTGCAGTCTCTCAAATCACCCAAGTGCAGTATTCATGTAGAAGGGCTGAAAAAAGGGACAATTTGTGCCAAAAAGGAGGCCTGGCTGCTGGAAGTACTGAGCTCTTGGAGCATTTTTCATTACTTAGTCTTAATTACTTTCTAAGTGTAAGAGTTTACAGATACCACTGCTCTCTTCCAGAGTTTAATGTAGTCCAGTACTTTAAAACCCATAGCTTCCCTTATTAGGATTTGTTTGTACAGCTCCTTTCCGTGTTTAAGACATGTAAGCCACACTGAATAAACTCTGCACAGATTTTTTGGACAATGCAACAGAACAGGTGAAGGAAATGGAGTGAATTTTAATTGCTCCAAGTTCTGACATCTTCCAGGCTCTAGGAAACAATTTTCAGCTAAAAATGATCTATGGGCCTTGAGCTGTACTGTGTGAAAGTATGTCTGTGTCTTGACTTACAAATCAACGGTGCAGCGTTCCCCCTCTGTGAAACTAGAGATGACGGTGTAAGGCGGACGCTCGGTTTCTCCTCTTTCATTACAAACACGTAGCAGCTCAGCCTTCTTGGCTCCCTTCCTGCCAACTTCCATCAAAAATAAAGTCGTCTCTGCCCTGGCCAGGATAAATGCCTGGCCAGCTCATATTAGAAGGATGTGCTTTGAGCAGGGCTCGTTACAAAGGTGACAGTTTGTTTTTTCATGCCCAGTACAAGTCTAAGGCTGTGTCTGCACTTGCAGAATTTGACATGTATTCTCCTGCGTTGTCCTTCCACCATGCTTTCCTTGTGCCTGGTGTCTATACATAAAAACGCCCAGATAGGCTTCCAAGCGTTCACACTGCCATTTGGATTCGACATGCTTCAAGCAAGACTTGCTGGTGCTCACTTGCACGGTGTCAGTGTGGACAGAAATTGCTGGCACGGTGGCTGCAGTCATACAGCCGCTCCTGCCGTCATGGTTGGGCTGCCCGCTGCCCCGCCGGCGTCTGCTCCGCTCCCTGCGCTCCCCTGCCCGGCGGGCAGCTTGGCTGGAAGCTGCGGTGCTGAAGGCAAGCACTGCATGTGCACACACCGTGAAGCTCGTTTGTGTGCCTCTCTTTCCAGCGACTGCCTTTGTTTTGCTGCTAGCACTCGTGTGTTTTGGGGAGGGCGCACTCAGAGCAGCCTGCCAGCTGGCCGAAGACAAGTGTGCAGGCACTGGTGGTGCTCTGGAGAGCTGGTACCCAGTGCCAAGCGAGCTCAGTCATTTAGATCACTTGATACATTTTCAAGAGACCAGCAGAGATAGGAGCATCACATTGGACAAGTAATACTTTCAAGAGATGATATGGGAGATGTCTGATCTGGTGCAGCAAGTAGATGCAGCAGTATTTGGGTTGCAAATGGACTTTCTCTGATGAGATGGGTCAAATCTTTGAAAATCCCAGCAGATCAGGGTGGGGGATAATTAGAGGACACCTCTTGGAGTACGAGAGGACACATCTTAGTGTACACGTGGATACCATAAGGAGAAGTATGTAGTCCTCTGGAGTGGTGGCTAATTCTCTGAGCTGAGATGCAAGATGTTTCCTGGATGTTGTGATCTACTTGAAAGGATTCAAAGTGGTACACCTGCGAGAAGGAAATAGCTGGGTTAAACAGGCGAGTTAGCAAATGAGAGGGCTTCTGCTTCAAGTACGTATGATGCTGTTGATAAAGAGAAATGTAGCCTGAAAGCCTACAAAGTGGCTTTCCATGTTGTCATGGAGCTGTCGTTTGCATTTGTAAAAGGATGCGTATCATACGAGGACAAGGGTTCTCATATGACAGAGAGCATCATCACAGTTGGCATCCTTGTGGGTAATATCATTAATAAATCTAATTGCATTGTAGGGCTTCAGTTTGCTATGCCAAATGCTATTTTTCAATAGCTCTATCAATTACTGTTGCGTGCTAACACTTGTGTATCTGATGCCTGGTGCAGCTACATTGGGTAAGAGAGAAGTAGGTATTTTTTAATTACATGTGGGTTTGCTTTATGGGGAAGAATATAGTTCCTGCCCTCCAGGTGAGTATAATCCTTGCAATATTAATGGATTTAAACCGTAAGGACCTGTAAGCAAACTTTGAAAAGGACTTCTTTTGCATCCATAAAGTGAGCTAAAGATAGTAGCCATAATTAGAAGAAGCCATTCTTAAAACCTAAGAGGAGATGTTAGGTCATACATAAATTAAAAGCGGAATTTAGCATAAGTCTATTTAACAAATGAAATTGTCTCCTAAGACTCGCAGAGAGAAAACAATAAACTAGCTATAGCTTAACAGTTTCAGTATGCCTCTGGTTTATTTTGGGCTTTAGACAGCTTATGCACAGAAGCTCTGGATTATTAGCAGCATTATTGGTAATTTCTGTTCTTGGGTGGAGCTCAGCTTTGGTGGTATAAGAAAGCTGGTCTTACTTCATTTTCCCTCATTTAAAAGAATTGTTCACTGCAGTTAAACTTACTTTTCAAAGGAAATGTCCATTGTGCTAACCAGGGGTGAAAATTTAAGCTGTGAGATTTGGGGGCTCTGCAGACAACCACCAAGCGCCAGTCCTGAATGGCTGCAGAATTTATCCACGAGCCAACAGGATCTAGAGGATTAGCTCTACACTGTAAACCTGATTCTGATTTGCTATGTGACTATGAGTTTTTCCCGTGTGTGAAATGGAGATACCTCTGTGGTGAGTGAACCTTTGATCAAGCCAACACTCACGTGAGTGACACCCAGACAAGAGATGTGGCTCCATTTCTCTCCTGCATTAGATGTAAGCAGCAGGATCTCTCATCTGCAAACAGGTAGAGTTCTTAGAAAAGCAGAGTTACCATATGGAGAACAAGAAGCCCACATGTTTCTGTACCAATAGGTGCCTCAGTCTGTGCCTGCACACCTTGGGCCAGCCTTTTCTTTTGTCCTTTTGCACATCTCGCCTCTCCAGATACAAAAGCTGCTCCCTTGGCTTCCTGCCGTCTCACAGAGCCTTCCTCAATCTGATGGAATATGCTTTTTTCCCCTCTTTTACCAAGGTCTCTTGATTTGTCTTCATTTTGTTTTAAACTCTGAAACACTTGTAATGCAATTGTAGAGCTAAATAACCACTGTATTATGTCTGGGGATATTGCTTTCAGGAAAAATGGTCCAGTGCACAAATTGATAGTGGAGTATATCGCACTTAAGAAAGATAGACTGTGCACTTACTGTTTGCTAGAGAAAAGACTCCGGGAATTTTTGGTTCTCCTTATTTTTTTTGAAGTTTAGATTTTTAGTCATCTATTTTTTAAAATTGTGTGTGGTGTGTAAAATATCAACAACCATGAAGACACATGTTGTCATCTCTGTCATTTCCCAACCCTCTTCCTGCAGGAAATCCTTGAGAAGCCTAAAGCAAACCCATCTCTTACTCCTTTTTAGTGTTTCTTTTTTTTTTTTTTTTTCCTTTTTTCCCTAAGGGTTACTGGTATGCCTTTTAAGAAAAAGAAAAAAAAAAGCCCACAACAGGTTTCTTGTGATCTCAGTTCCAACAAAAATGAATAGTAGGGCTTTTCATTGGCTGCTTTTTATCTTGTCTATAAAGTTGTGTTAGTGACAAAAGGGAGCTGAGGATGACTGGTTTCCTTTCTAGCACCATTATTTCTCTTGCCGAACTTTTTTCCTTTTTCTACCTAGCCACCTGTCTGACTTTTCTTTGTGATGACCTGAGAAGCAGAGGCTGTGCTTCCTTGAATGTCTGCAAATGAGACCTCATACTGTGAGCGCTGCCACAAAGAAACAACAGAAACAAAATAAAACCCAAAAAAGGGATCAATTTACATACTGTGTCATACACGGCTGCTCTACTCCACTTAGAGTCAAGTGTGACTTCGAAGAAGACATGAAGAGAGGGGAGAGGTAATGAGAGGGATTTAGCGACACACAGCTATAGAGGTGTAACACTTCCCTGGGTGGACTTGTACCTGGGAAGATAATAGATCCAAGATTTCTAGTTCTTCAAGAGTGAGTCTGTACTGCTTGATCAAGGACTGGGTGTGTTGTTTGAGGCGGTATCAGGCTCATAAACCTCCATTTTCCGGTCACTTCAGGGATCTGCAGTTGCCTGGTGTAACACTTGGGTGCTCACATACACAGCAGTGTAGAAGCTGGAAGTCGTTGAAGTGCACCCTCCAGAGAAAGCACTCGGGTGCTGGTAAAACCAAAGAATCTTCCTTACCCCTAGCACGTGGTATGTCAGCAAGCTAGCAGTCTGGTTGTTTCCTCTGGCGTTCAACTCTGGGTTGTTAGCAGCACAGGCAAACTTGATTCTAGTATTGGCCTCTGAAAAAAAAAGAAAACCAGCAGTGCTTGCATGAGTTTGGATTGAGCTTTTGCATTTATCCTTCTGAAAGGTTTTCTTTCTAAAACATCCAGAACTGTGGTCTGAGGAGCATAATCAACCTTACAACGTCATGAGGTTCTTTGTGGATTTTTAAGGTAGAGGTTTCAGTGTTCCACAGAGCTTGTGAGCAGTTGTCCCCACTGGAAGCTCAGGAGACTTTTGCTTCCAGGCTGCATTTTTCTTCCTAAGAACGTCACTGTTTATATTGCTCCCAAATAGTTCTTGGAAAGGATGCACAACAGCAAGAGCTCTAGAAAAACTGGGCTGGTGGTCACAAGGAGTGTCAGAATTTCACTTTGTACACAGAAGAAAGGAGTTGTCTCTGCCTGCCCACCTGGAACTTCTTTCTTCTGTGTGAGTCCCAATCACTGATCCACAGCTTGAGGTTAAATAAACCATCGCTTCACATGGTGTTAAACCCTTCATCCTACTTTCATGGTTTTAAAAAATTAATAATAATAAAAGGATAGTGTGGATACTTGCAGGCTGTCTTCCATCTTGGCTGTCTTCTGTGCTGGCAGCTCTGGTAACCAGTTGGGTTTTTCTTCTTGCCTGTTGAAGGTAAAGGTACAACAGCCGAGTGCCTGACTCGGGTTGTTTGAGCTACAGTGGTCCAAGGATATAATGAGGCAAGGGTTGTATTCTTGTGCTAAAATAAATTCAAAGCTGTGTTTTATTGTGATTCCCTTCACTTGTGCTTCTGCCTCATACAAAGAGTTGCCAACGAAGGCCAGGCACTGTAGCTGAAGAATTGCTGCCTTTCACCTCTGCCAGCCTTACCCAGAATAAAGACTAGACCTTGATGCTCCAGGGCCGGGTATAAATCAGGGGGGCTTTATTGAAGCGAAATGCATGTGAATGTTCATAATGAGGTGTTCTTGAAGTCTGTTTCTTTTGACTAGGTTCCATTTTAACTGATAATGGGTAAGAGAAAACTGCTTAAGTAGAAATGCATGGTTTTTATCATGAACTTTTGTAGCTAGGCAGAGTTTACTAGAAGAACTAGATTTAGTTTCCCATCTTGTTCTTTCTCTCTCTCCCATTTTCTGTCAGAATTCACTGTGTGCACCCTGACTGTGGCTTTATTATCTCGCTGCCAAAATTAAAATCGTACTGATGATAACTGATTTTCTGGTGGTTGTGATGACAGATCTGTGATGTTTAGAGGTTTGCATTCTTGCCCTCCCTCTGAGTCCCTCTTCCCCTAAGGGGAGTCTGCGCCAAAGAACAAGCTCTTTGCCTACGGCACTCATCGTTGAACCTTCAGATCAACCAGTTAATATTCAAAACATTTTCTATTTAAATTAAAAACTTACTTCTTCTTAATCTCCCTCTTCCCCACAAAAATCTCAGGCTCAACCTCTCATGCTTCAAATCTAAACCCAAAGGGTAAATGATCTTTACTGTAAGAAACTAATCAGATGCAGGAATTTACTTAATGCAGAATTTTTTGAAATAGAGCTCTCCAGTAATTAAAATGGAGAGCCTCAAAACACTTCCCTGCTTTTCCAAGCCTTAGCAGAAGTTATCAACAGACATCTTCTGCGCTGAGGATTTAGCCTAAATTTATTGAGATCCATCTATTAGGCCCAAGTCTGACTGACTTCTGGGGGCAGCTGTCCCCCTGTATTATTTCTGTCTCTCTGAAAAATCGCAGATATAGTCTCAGATTTACAAAACAGAATTTTGTTTTGGCAACTGTCCCATGTTGATGCTGCTCCTATGCCATGTATTTATATACTACAGAACTCGGCAGAAATACTGTCCCTTGAATTGCTAGGTTAATGAAGGGCAGTGTCACTGCATAAAGGTTTCTTTCATGGATGAATTTTAGAAAGCACCAAGCATAGTTTAATGATGGCTCCATGTATTTCCCTTGAAAGGTTTTGCAAAGGACATTGTTTATTGAGCAGCATTGGGTAAATAGGGAGGGAGAACCCAAAATTTCAGCATGTTGAAACTTGTTTTCTTACTGTAGTGTTCAGAGGCAAATTGCTTTTATTTTACTTTTCATCTTTTTTCCCCAATCTTTCCTGTCATACCTGCCCAATGCTCAGTAGCAGCAAAAGAGGACATAAGATTGTGTGAGTACAAGAGGATTAGAAAAGAAAAGGTAGTGGTGAGATTTTGAAAAAAGAAAAGGGAAACTTTGAGAACCGAGATACCTGGTGCACGTTACTGGCTCTACCTGCTTGTTTAGTAATTCTCAAAAATGCAGGAGTGTGGTTAGTCCTTCACCTGATACATACTTGTGGCGCCGTGTGGCCCTGAAAAAAGCTGAGGTTCAAGTCCTGGGTGGAGAGTGTGGGAGAGTGTGTGAGTGTGTGTGTCCCCAAAGCTGCCAGTCTTGAGGTCTTGCTTTGTCTTCAAGATGCAAGAGAAAAATCAGAACGTGATGACTTAAACTGCTGGTGGATCCAACGAAGGTGTGCAGGTACACATGTGTGCTGTAGGCCTGCTGCCCGTTGGCATCAGTGAACTCATGAGGACATGGACTGCATGTGTTGCAAATCTCTTTTTTGAAGGCAGAGGAGCTCAAATTGCCTTCTCCTCTGGGAAGGTCAGGAGGGAAGTGTGCGGTTTTTGGCTGAAGCAGAGAGTCGAGGGTTGCCTACAGGCAGTTAATCTCCTTTACTGTGGATGCAGGTATTCAATGCTTGTAAATGCCAGGCTGTAGGGAATTACAGACTGGGAGGGACAGGAGAGCAGATTAAAGTTACAAGATGCTCAAAAGGCCCAGTACAGGATTGGCTCTGCCTTGGGGAACTGGCTTGGTGGGAAAAGCAGAATGGAGACAAAGCAACATATATTTTGCTTTCCTTTCATTACTCCTTTCATGGCTCTCTTCCCCCCCCCCCCCCCCCCCCCCCAACCACTTCCTTCAATGAAAGAGTGCTTTTTCATCAGGAATTTCTCCATGCCTCCTTCAGGGAATAGCAGTATTTTTCTCCATCCCTCTAATCCACTTCCCCCTTCTTCCCATATTTCACACCTCTGAGAAATCCGAAGGCACTTCATTCCCTACCCCTCATCGGTTGGTTAAAAGTGTCATCAGGGAATAGAACCAAAAGCTGTTCTGTGCCAGAAGGACAGGGCTCTCTGCAGCTCTGTTTTGCTCCTTCATTCCCAAAGCAGTCAAGTCCCAGGCTTTCATTTCCCAGCCTGTCTGAGCACCGTGCGCCGTGTTACCCGGAGATTCCTTAACCTACTAGGGCAATTAACATCCCGCCTTCGCAGGGTTTCCATTAGGCCTTTCAGCACTTGAAAGGGCTGTAGTTCACTGCTGGAATGTCAGCATAAGGTTTTAATTTCAGACTTGTAATGGGAAATATGTCTGTAGAGCTTTGCCCAGAAAAGGGTTAATGTGAGAGACCCAGACTTCTGATAGACTAACGCAGGAAAAACTATTTCCATCATGGTAAATAAAAGTGCATTTAAAAGACATTTAGTCATGGGAATAAAAGCTAAAGAAACACATGCTACATTGGGATGGTTTATATTAGTGTCATTAACTCCTATGTTTTGGAATAACTCCCAGATGAAGGATTATGCTGAAAGTAGGAATTAATGGCACTAATGTAAGCCATTCCGTGTAGTGTGCATTTATACCTTTGATTTGGGAGGCACGCAGCGAGCAGGCAGTAACACAGCGAAGCTGCGCGTAGTGCAGACCCTGATTAAAAGTTAGTATGAGCTAGCCTTGCTCTGGGCCAAGGGAGCTTTATCCCCTAGGCTTAAGACAGCTGGAAGGAGGTTGGGAAATCCTTAAGTAACCTTGTGTAACCTACCATTAAGGTCTTGAGCTTCGCAGAAACCTGTCACCCTAATGCAGAGAAAAATTCAGTGTAGAGTGCTTTACAGCGGGGCAGCCTGCAGACCGTAACAGTGGCTAAAAAGGCCTTTCCCCAAATTCTTATAATGTTTGCAGCAGAAAACGAGCACGGTCCTTTGCGGCTTCCAGGGAGGCCTTTCAAGCAAAGCAACATTAATACCAGTGGTGGAGGGCGGCTGAGCTCCTCGGTTAGCACAGAAAGGAGCAGTAGCAGTTGGCTCCTGACAGATCTGCTCCTCTGGGGACATTTAGACCAGTAAATTTTCTGAGAAGTTTTGTGTTCAAAGCTGTTTTGTTTTCTAAACCGTGAATTCCATCACAGAAATAATGTCTAGAGCATCAATAAGTGACTCAGGAGTAGATGCTTACTTTCTTGCTTTTTTTTTTTTTCTTTTTAATTGCTTCACTCTGCTCACTGATTGTCCCTGGTTAGGGTGGGATGGTTAAAAGCATGCCAGCAATTTAGAAGCATAACTACAAGAACCTTCCATCCTAGCAAAAATCCCATCCAATGTTTGCATCACCATTCTACCTGGTATATACACTGCAGTAACGTTTTATAAAACACCATCTTCTGAACCTGCAGCCCCAAGAACACATGGTCCTGCCTTTCTTGGACCTTCTGCACATGTTCACCTGTCCTCTGTGTCCTGGAGTCCTTCAGAAGGAGAGGCAATGGGGAAGAGGGTGCTCTGCTTCCCCCAGCAGACTCCCTGGTTCCTATGGGTGTTTGGAGGAGGCATGTCAATGGAGTTTGCTCTGCGACCTGCCTCGTGCTGCAGATGTTGAGAAATCTGAGGTTGATGCCTCGCATCACTCAAAGCAATGAACCAGATCCTGAACCTAAAAGGAGATGTAGTTACTTCACAGGTGAAATTTCAGTGGGTGTGTTTCAGAGAGTTAGGATTGCCAAGTACTTCTGCTATGATGAACTTTTGTTAATTGCTTAGAAATTTATGATATGACAACTGGGAGGAAAATGGTCTTGAGCGTGATTTATTTCTTTGTTTAAAATAGGGTTGTAATTGTGAGTCAGTTGTTTTGGGTGTGTAGAAAACCACATCAGACATTGTATCCTAGTGCTTCCTGCAAGGATTGTGAAAAGTGCAATGAAACAGAGGCCACGGGCTCATCGCTGTGTTACTCCCTTAAAAGTTGAGGTTTTGATTGTAGAAGGGTATCCAAAGCAGAGCCTTAATTTTTATGAAGGTGCTAACTTTAACAGCGAATCCCAGACATGTTTGGTTTAAACAGCTGTTATATTTCTTGGTTCATACCAGGTAAGACAGGTGCTGAGGTTGTGTTCAGAGCGTGGGCCCCGTCCTGCAGATGATGAGGTGGTGCTCAGAGGTGTAGGACCTCTAATGCTTGTGCCACTTGGATGTGTGTTAGTGTTGGGCATCCTTTGCTGGCTCTGAGTTAGTGGGACACCTTTGGGATGAATGTGTCTCCCTGGTGACAGCAGCTGTAATGCTCTTAGCAAGGTGTCGTGGGCTCAGACTCTTCCAGGGTAAAGCAGGACGCGTGCTGTGGACCGCGGGGACGTGCACCGTGTTGCGGGACCTGCCGGGGCTGCTCTCCTTGTGTGTTCACAGGCAGCTCACAGACTCACAGGGTGACAGGGTGAGACTGGCAGCAAGGGCCAAAAAGCCTTTTGCATTGTGGAAAGACGAGGACATGTGTGGGGAGGGAGCTCCTTGACATGGGCACTGAGACCCTGATGAAACATGAAGGGAAGAATAATCTTACACTGAAAACGTATCGGCTCAGGAGATCCAGACTTGTCTCTGGTTTAGGTTCAACCTGTCCACAGAGACATTCTCTTCTCTCTGCCTCATTACCCCATTTGTGAAGCATCTATAAATTCTGCTGCTTTTCTGTACCAGGATTTTGTGCTGTTTAAATCTTTTATGCTTGGGGAAGCTTCAGGTAGTGCAATGAGTCCAGGTAGGTTCAATAAATAAAGGATGGATATGATTATTTCTCTTCTGTTTGCATGTTTACAAGGCTGTGATCTTTTATGTACCATATTTAGTGCAGAATTTGTAATCAATTATGTTGCAGCAGCTTTTTTGGTGGCTTCAGAAGGGTCAGGGTGAGTTAATTTTTTCACTGTATTGTTTATGCCTGTTTTGCTCTGACTGTGAGATAGAACCAGCTTTGCTGGATGGTGACTAAATGCGAAAAAAAATATGTTCACTTCTAAGTTCAGCTTCACTTTTACACCTTAAATACATCTCCAAATTCACTCATGAAGAATGATGAATAGTTTGCTTTTGGATGATCAGCCTTAGAGCATCCTCCTCCTCAAATGTCCGTCTTCCTAGAGAAAATGGCTTCACTTCTTGTTGTATCAAACCTTTTAATGTTTAAGAGAGTCCTGTCAGAGTTTCCAGTGTCAGTTCCTCCCTCCACCATTAAGCACTTGATGGAGAGAGGGAAGGAAAGAATCAGTGTGTTTAATTTTAGAATGCCTTATGTACATACTGACATTTAACCACTGTACCCTCAAAAAGTGAACAAAGATTGAAGTATCAAACGGCTTTGCCTGTACAGCTCTTGCTAGGCATGCTTAGCTGGGGGAATGAAAGATTCTGAACATCTTCAATATTTATTCTTCACAAGGCAGTTATCCTCAGTTATCCTTTTAGCAAGTCCCATTTCTCCCTGTTCTGTCATGGGCTCATTTATACTAGGCTGATTTAGTGCTAACTGGGGAGATTAGATTGCCCTGCTTGATGCTGTCAGCTAAAACTGAGTCAGTGTCTGTATACTGTGGCCCAATTGCTCAAAGAACCTTACCCTCTTCTGTATTGCTCATTCTATTAGATACAAAAGCCTTTCTCACCCGGCTTTTGTGCTGGGGTCAATTAGCTCCTGAAATAGCTCATATAACACAAATAATAATGGCAGCGCTAATCCTTTGGGCAAGCTCTATACAATGGCCACTTCTGGCCCGGAGGACAAAGAGGGCTGTTTATCTTCACTGCACACAGTCTCCAGGACTTTGCCCAGTCATTTGCAGAAGAATTTATTATCGCAGAGGTCATAGGTGGTTTGCATTGGAGGAGATTTTCTACCTTGCCACCATATGGGATGTCCTTGTCTTATTCCTATAGGATTCAGCAGCGCTTCAGGTGAATTGGATCACAAATATATATGTTCAAATAATGCTATCTTAGGTAAACATGGACTTGAAAGACATTTAAAGTGAAGGCTAACACAGCACATTTAATGGTCCTTCTTGTGGGCACAGAGAGAATTACAGCAGGAGTGATGTCTCCTGTAAGCTGTCCTCCAGCCTGCAGCTCCCACAGTAACAGTCAAAATGATTCAACAAAGGCAAATTAGCCTCGAGACAGAGGTAGTGTCTGGCTGTACAGTTATTGTGTCCAAGCTTCTACACTCAAAATAACTTCATCTTTGTCTTTTTTCCACTTATAAGTGATATAGTAAAAGAAAGAAATGAACGGGTAGGCTAACTTAATAACAAGGATTCTCTCTGTGTCCCCAGAAGGAAAGAAGTTGCTCCTAGCCTGGGATGCTGCAGGTTAAAACTCTGAGCTGTATTTTTAGATTTGAGTGTTTAAATCCTTTAGAAGGGGACAGGAGTGGAATCACAGCCAAACTCTACAGTTAACCTTCCTGGACATAAGTGAGATGCACTTAAAGCTTGGTAGCTGAGGGCACAGCCTACCAGAGAGGAATTAAAAGGTGTTGACTTTCTGCATCTTAAATATTCTCCTGGCCTTTTAGCACCATAATTAGTGTGTAGAAGTGAGCATCGTATCCAGATAATCTGTAGTGCTCTTCCCTTTGCAGGAAGGTTTGAGCTGTGGTTCTACTACAGGTATTACTCTAGTGTGCGTCTGGGGCAGGAGAGGGATGATTTATAGACCTGATACCTGAAAACAGCACTTCCCACTAATCACTCTTCCAGGCTCACATCTCTGGTAATTTCTCCTATCATTCATTTGCCTTTTCCTTGCAGTTGGTCTTTTTCCCAAAGAATAAGGTGCAGTCTCATGAGGCATAACCCCCTTGTATATCAGCGTATAATTTACATTTCTCTTGTCTTTTTTTGTGGTTTTATTTTTGTTTTAAATTATTTTTTGGCATCTTCCATCTCATTCCCCAGGAAGACTCGCACTTTCTGAGCAGCTGGTTCTGGTGGCTTTGGGGGGCAGCAGCTTGTGTGCTCCTGAGCTTTCTATAGGACTGAATCACTGGGGGACCGTGGCTGCCCACCAGGCCTGCAGGCTCAGCCTGTGCCAGGAACTTCTGTACCAAGGGCATCAGCAAATTGGTGGGGGCACGAGGAGAGAAGTGTGATGGCTCTTCAGAAGTTCCTTTCCAGTGTTAGTCAGTGTTATGCCAATTACAGCTCATCCTTGCTGGGCATTTGGGTAGGTTATGTGTTGCAGTTGTCTCTGCTGTTTCTCTTACCTTCCCAGAGTGCCATATGAATTGGTCCCAGTAACTTTTATTTCTGTAGTTTCTCTCCCTGTGCTTTCCCTGGTCTAGTTTTGCCAGATTCTTTTTTCTCCTCTTGCTGATGAGAAGAAAAATAACAGTAGCTTTCCATGCTCATATAAACACTTGAGATGAAAGTGAATGAGAACAGAACATGGCAGGCAAGTTGTACCCACAGTGTAACAACCATTATACCAATTGCTTTAGTTTAGTTCAGTCTCAGTAATAAGATCTGCTAAACTTTCAAGGCTCAGCATTGAGGGAACTATCTTTTAAAAGAATAACAAGAAGGTATGTTTTAAAATATCTCCTTCAGCCTTGGATAAAGCTAAGGGTAGATGACATGTGAGGCTCTTGGGGCAGAACTTTCTGAAGCAAGTTGGATGAGCTTCCCCAGTTACTTTTTCATTAGAGGAGTGTATAGTGCATGTTCAGAGTACATTAATGGCTACATCATCAGTAATAAATTAGGTTGTTAAGAGAGGTATGTGATGCTATCAGATCATTGTAGCCATGCTGCTTTCATTCTCTGTTTTTAAACGAATCTGGAGTCATATCTTGAGAAAGTCAAAAGCCTCTGAGGCCAGAGGGGAAAAAAAAGCTGGATGGCTGACTGGGAGAGAATAGCAATAAACTTCTGGAGAGAAGAAATAAAGCTGCACATTTTTTTATTTCTCTCTCACATGATTTTTATGTATTGTATCTGCATCCAGACTCCAGTATGATGAAGAACATATTCCCACACAGAGACAGTGTGCAGCGTGGAGATAGGCAAAGTCATGAAGTGCGGTGTAAAATGGGTGTTTCGATACCAACTGGAGCAGGAGGGCAGGTGTGCAGGAAAACCTGGGTCTCCCTGCTCTTACCTGCTGGTGAAACTCCCCTGCAGCTGACCTGCTCCCCAGGCAGGCTTGTTTGAGCATTGGCACTTGCCAGAAGCATTGGGTTTGTCATTTTGTTCTTCATCCAACTCTCCTTTCACTACAACTCAGTCATTCTGTCCTGTGAACACCATGGGCCATCTCCAGGCTGGTTGTATGTTTATCTGCTCATTCACATCTTAATACAACTGTCCTACAGCCATTCCTCAGCACTGATAGGGGAACAGCCAAGCCTTCATCTAATCATTTAGAAAATCAGCTGTATTTAGTGACTAAAAAGATTACTGTGGTCTGAAATATATCCTTCCCACATGCTGTTCTCCATTGCTTGTCCAGCTGGTTTAGTTGGCCCTTAGTCAAGTGTGTTGGAGAACCAAATCCTACATTAGAATGTTGACCTTTTCTTTATTAGACATCTAATTTCATCCCAAGAGTCAGGGCACTTCTGCTTTATGAAATATGCTCCCTCATCTGTTTTTGTGTATTCCAAAAGATGTTGCTGCAGTGTTCTTGTCTCCATGTGTTAGCCTTTACTATGAGAAGATCCCAGCTTCTCTTGGGCAGAAGATGACTTATTTGGTAGCCTTAAAGATTCTGACTTAATTATATATACTAGTATTTTTTTTTCTGCTTCAAGCTGTTCTAACCAAATGCCCCATGCATTTATAAAAAAAAGCTGATAGATATTGACTCTTAGTGACTTAACCTGGGGAATCACACTTGCACAAGTGTATCCATTCATTTTCTGAACTTAGAAAAAAATTAGTAATTATAATAAATAACTGGCAGAATAAATACATGTTTTAAGTAGAATTAGCAGATTGGTTTGCTTTTTGTAATGAAAGAGGATGAAGATGTGCAAAAATACAGATCTTCAGCATTATAGTCTATTTTTATCCTGGCTTAGATGACTGAGAGTAGTGTGTAAACAGCACACCAATTATTTCCAAACAGCACATCATCGTCCTACCACCTGTTTAAACAGAATTTTACAGCTGACAGTCATCCCCTAGAAGAGACTCTCTTCCAGGATGTATTTGATGTTCAAAGTTTAAAGTGTGAAATTACGTACCCATTGGGTTTTGTGTCCAGTTGTGCCTCTGGCTCTTCTTTGCGTCTTAGTTTATCCGCTAATAAATTAGTGTGTATTGCTTGCCTGTCTCACAGGAATGTAGGGAAACTCAGTGTTTGCAAAGCTGTTTGATTAAAGAGATTATTCCCAATAAAAACTGGTTCTAAACATCTGAAAAAACTGGACAACATTCAGATCCCAGATGGACATCAATGGCTTGTGTCCATAACGGTTATTGACAGCAAGAATTGGGGCAGGATTTTCATGAGGGCTGAAACGTGTTGGGTTGTTTTTTTCCTCATATGCCTCAAATTTGGGAACTGAACTGTAAATAGCTGCTTTTTTTTTTTTTGAAGCCTGAGCTCTTACTTAGCATACAGCTGTATGAACAAGTTATTTAACGCTAAGCTAGTATGTGGATTTAGGAAAACAGGAGATTCTGTGTGGCTGTTGATGGTGTGCGTGGCTTTACAGTAGACACCGGCTGGCTTGCCCTGCTTCCACCCGAAGGTGCCTTGCATAGTGGCAGGGGTAAGGGTGGGCAGCTGTAATGGAGCAGTTGATTCCTTTTAAAATTGCATGCCCATTTAAAAAGTGTGGTGTTTGGAAGGGAGTCTTGGGTTGCTTTTTTTTTTTCCATGCAGGTCAGTGTTTCTGCCTGCTTCAACAGACCCCATGAACTTTGGTCCCATCAATACTTCAACTTTACAGCAGAGCAACCCTTCTTTCTGCTCTATTAACACCATAATGCAGTTTTATACAGTTGCTGCCAGAGATTCTTATAACAAAAAAGAAAAAAAAAAATAAAGGGAGAAAAAAAGGAAGTTCACAGAGAATGTCTTCAGAACGCTCGAAACCGGGAAACTGATTTTGGGCTGGCAGGTGGCTTGGTGCTGCTGCATTGTCAGCATGCCTTCCTCATATCGCCTTGTTGCTCCAGGGCCTGATGCTGGCAGATTACAACTCTGTAGCTAGTCATTTTCGATTTATTTGAACCTGTTTCTCCAGTCTACTGAGCTTTCGCTGGCCAGCATCAATTCAGACACATTGCAATTCCTCAGAACCTCTACCCCATCAGATGGTTCGATCTATGAGAAATTTAGCTAGAGGCGCTTAGACAAAAAAGAAATATTGTGGCTGGGGAAGCATTTAAGTTAGAGGAGGCAGCCAGGGCTGTTTTATTACTTAGGCCTCTGTCACCTGTGATGACCCACGAGAGTGGAGAATATTGATCGCTTGTCACTCACGGCATTCAGTAGATTGCATTGACAAAGCTTGTCAGGCCTCTAATAGCAGGGTTAGTGGCCTTGGCTGCAACCCAGGGGAAAACTCTACCGTGCCTATTACTTGGCGGCCTTTAACTCTTACAGAATTGGGAGTGAACGTTGACAAAAGTGAGGGAATCATTTTGTAGTTACAAATGCCCTTTCCTGCTCTGCGCTTTGTTTTGGGTTTAATTTCCTTTACTTTTAGACCTCTTGTCCTCATCAGCCATGCAGCTTTTGCTAAGGCAGGGAAATTGTTGCGAGATGGTTTCATCTTCCATCAGGGTATTCAGTCCTTGCATGAGCATGGGCTGACTTGGAGAAGCTGGCTGGTCCATCTGTCCTATTGCAACATAGCCTTAAAAATGTGATGAAGAGAGAGAGACCCAGAGCCCAAAGCTGAGCCTGATATCTGCAGCCACTTAAAAACACAGTTATCAATCACTGTGGAGTGAAGGTTAGTGAACCATAGCAGATCTGTATTTATCCTCAGATCTCTGACGCTGCCATCAGCTCTTGTTACAAAGATAGACACATAGTGTGCTGGATTTATCTTGCCTTTGCTTTATCTTCCCTGTCATCCCACTATAGGACTAGGACTTGATTATTAGAAAAAAACAAACTAAAATATATATATAGTGGAGGAAGGTGGAGAAGGCCATGGGAGGCAGACTAGATGACTGTTGTAGGTCATTTCCAACTGAAATACTCTGTTCCCTGCTCTATTCTTGAACGCGGTGCACACATAGAAGGTGCACACATAGAGGCACTGGATGCAGCATAGATGTTCAGGGGGATTTGTGGCCATTCTTGGTATTTCTAACCTCATTGTAGTTAAGCCTTAAGTTAGAAAATGACCTCCAAGGACTCAGGAAGGTCAGTTTGATGTACTGCCATGAGGTCTGTGCCATGCGTGGGCATATAATGCCTGTGCTCCTTGGCTGCCTGGGGGAGCACACAGGACTCAGTTAGTTGCAGGTAGCATGAAACAGCAAAGAATCCAGCATCTCTGTGGTACCTGAGCAGTGAAGAGTTCCTGAAGGGAGTCAGGGTGTGCAAATAACTGCTGAACATTTGACGTGCATGTAACAGGTATTCTCTGTGTTCTGTCACCTATTTCCCAGGGGTTCCAGGACACAAGTGACAGGGCTGGTGCATCACTGCCACATCCCTCTTTCAGCTCCCAACAGCAGTGCAAAGCAGGGGTCAGTTCTCTACCTGGGGAAGCTTGGGGAAGGTTCCTGGTCACCCAGGAGTACCAGATGAAATGTTCTTTGCTCACTGAAACTTCCTGGGAGACTACACTTGTTTCTTTTTTTATAGGGGTTTTTTTTTTTAACTGTGGGGTTTTTTTTTCCATTTCCCATGCTAATGTCTTTTGTTTGAGGTAGCAGAAAAAGGTGCCATTTAAAATATATATTTCTCACCAGTCTTTTCAAGGAAATGTGGCCAAAAGTGTTGAAGAAATGCATTCTATATAAAAATTGAACAAGAGAGCAGCTGATAGTGTTGCCTAAAATTTTTAACTATGTTGCAGTATGTATCCATTGAGAAAGTCTGCAGCTGGAGCTTAGGAATGTGGCTGAACTTCTCCACAGAGAAAATTAGGGCTGCGGGGTTTTTGTGTGCCTCGTCTCTAAACTCTTTGGCCAAATGTTTTGCTTCCAGTAATGTTCTTTGGTCCTTGCAGAGAGGTAAGAAGGGATGGTAAATACTCTGCATCTTCTCACAAGGTCTTGTTCAGGAAGAGTTGACAAGAAGTGGGAAGAGGTAGTTGGAGCTCCCATGAGACCTACCCATCCACATTGAATTAGGTTGCGTTTAGGTGGAAAATAAGGATCACATCACACGCCAGTGTGTATTTCTGAACCTCCCATGGGAACTGAAACAGCTTTTTTCCCACAATGCCCAAACTCTCCAACTGCAACAGACTGACAGTGAGTGGGCAAAGCTGATCCTCAGCTCATAAAGTACTTGTCTTCTCCCCCAAAATACTGATTTACACAGCTACTCATCTGTCCTTCCTCCTCCATAGCAGCAACGCAAGGCACCATGCTATCCTGGAAACTTCTCAGTATCCCACTTTCCAGACTCTAAAAGCACTGACACTTTGGTTTCAAGGATGCCCTGCTTGGCTTTCTAGAAATTAATGATGATGGTTTTATATCCAAACAGCAAAAAAATAAACTGAGGAGGAGAAATAAATGCTGTGGTAATTAGGCAGGTTTCTCAACACGTTAATCCAGCCTGAGCAAAGCATAAGAGCACATGCTTACAGTGGGTGTGAGTATTAAACGTGCTGAAATGTTTCTCAGTGTCACTACTCGGACACTTTCTGGATGAAAGATGAAGCTGAACACCAGGTGTCAAGGAGAGCTTGCTGCCAAAGCAATGCATCAGGATCTTCAGCTCTGTCTCAGGATTTAGACAAAGAGCTTCTTTACACATCTACTGACCAGTTCTCATATTCTTTCAATCTTCTGTGGGGAAAAAGCCTTTCAACTTTAGAGAAATGTGCATTGTATATGACATTCCTTCCTCTGCCTTCCTGAGCACAGGCTAGCTGGTGGAAAGAAGGAATTAATTACCAGTGTGACTTCGTCCCAAATTGAAACCTAGCTCTGCAAAACAGATGCCCAGCATATTAATTCACCATATCACATCCAGTCTTGAGTTTGAGTTCCCTGTGAAAGGTTTTATAATTCATATAACCTGAAATAATTTACACCTAATTAGATTTTGTCAACTGAATAATTCTGTCTCACGCTGCCTCCGCAGAATAATTTAAGCAACTTCATTTGATCCTCAAAATAGTTGTAAATGTCACATTAATTTTGTTGACATGAGCAACTTATAGGAGAGCCACTTGCAGCATTGTTTGTCAGCTGAATGTGTTACGGGCTTTTCACACTGAGTGAAAGGCCAGGGGTGGATGTCTCCTCTACTGGTGTTTTACTCAGGCTGTTAGACCAGTGTTGCTTTTCAGGGTAAGGTGGAAAAGTTGTTATGTCAGAGATCATCTGACAGGTTTTGTGCCTTGGACAATGCAGGCACTGCAGTTCTGTTGTCTGTGGAAGCGTTGATGTGACTCTGTACCCTTAGTTGCCTTTCTCACCAGCATGAATGATCAGCCCTTGGTTTGCAGGCTGCCATCTGGGAACCCCTTGGCCTGAGCACAGACTGAGCTGGGGAGTTCTCTGTAGCTCTTTGACCAGGGCCTTGGACAGTCCTGCACTGTGCCCTGCCTGGCACTGAAGTAAGGATGAAAAACCCCTGGCCCGTTTCACTGTCAATGCTGCTTCAGACAAGAAGTTGTGGGGATGCTCTTAGGGTCTTAATGGTCATAAGAAATGATGTGAAGTTACTGTGGGTGTGAAACCATGAAACACCCTCTGGTGCCACCCTCGGGTGCCCTCCTGAAGGCTTCCCACATCTTCCAGACAGGCCTGGCCTGATTCCTGTCCAGAGGAGCTTGGGATGAAGCTCTGTCCAGCTGGAATGTGCTACCAGTGATGGAGATAGTTCAGTGGGACCAGGCAATTGGATTTGCTGGCATGAGATAAATTTTATGCTTCTCTTACTAAAAACTAAAATAAAATCTAAAATTTTAAAATTGCATGCTCTCAGATGAGCTTTTACACAGAAGATAAGAATTATAACTTATATTTGTGACCCAGTTAGTGTTATTTCAACAAGGGGCCAGGTCCTGCACTTTGGTCACAATAACCCCAGGCAGTGCAACAGGCCTGGGGCAGGGTGGCTGGAGAGCTGAAGGACCTGGGGATGTGGGTGGACAGTCAGCTGGACATGAGCTGGCAGTGTGCTCAGGTGGCCAAGAAGGCCAACAGCATCCTGGCCTGGATCAGGTATAGTGTGACCAACAGGTGTAGGGAAGTGATTGTTCCATTATACTCAGCTCTGGTGAGGCCACATCACAAGTCCTGTGTCCGGTTTTGGGCCCCTCACTACAGGAAGGATGCTGAGATGCTGGAGCATATCCAGAAAAGGGCAACAAGGCTGGGGAAGGGTCTGGAGCACAAGTCCTGTAAGGAGTGGTTGAGGGAGCAGGGGTTTTTAGTCTTGAGAATAGGAGGCTGAGGGGAGACCTTATTATTCTCTACAACTACCTGAAAGGAGGGTGTAGAGAGGTGGAGGTCAATCTCTTCTCTCAGGTAACAAGGGACAGGACTGAGAGGAAATGGTTTCAAATTGCCCCAGGGGAGATTTAGGTCAGATATCAGGAGGAATTTCTGTACTGAAAGGGTTGTCAGGCACAGCACAGGCTGCCCAGGGAGGTGGTAGGGTCCCCATCCCTGGAGGTGTTTAGAAGGTGTATAGATGTTCTGCTTGAGGACATGGTCTAGAGGTGGGCCAGGCAGGGTTAGGCTGTGGTTGGAGTCAATGATCTTGAAGGTCTCTTCCAACACAGGTGTTTCTATGATTCTACAGGAAGTAGTCCCTTTTTCCATACAATGAACTGTACAGTCACGTGTGAAATCATAAATGTACTTCTGAGTGTGCTGAAAATTGAGCCTTAGTGGCCATGCCTAATAGGAGAAGAAATCTTTAGACAACTTTCTCCTTACTATTGAGGTTTGTCTGCAGCTCGTCTGAATGCAGTAATTTAACTGAGCCTGCTGAGCTTTAATCAGCTTTAATAATGAGGATTCATACTGGGTAACATTGTGGTAGGTTATTGGTTTTCCACTCTACTTCATCAAACTTCTTTGAACAGGTAACAGAGAGACTGTCACATTAACTATAATTCTGAGCAACTCTATTTCCAAGCAGTTTCTGTCCTAACGTCATTTTGGTCTATTTTATGCTATTCTTGGCAACTCAGGAAAATGAGTAGACAGTTACTTTGGGTGAGTGGGGTGCACATGAACACTGGTACATGTACTCTGACTGGGATGGAGCACCAGCTCTGACAGGCTGGGGCTGAGCCTGTTTGACCATCAGCTCATGGTTCCTCTGGTACCTGGAACATTTGAAGCTTCAGGGCTCTACTTTCTTGAGGTCATGTTATTATCTGTTTCTGGTTTTGATACTGAATTTCAGCCTCCCTGTTTCTTGGCTGAGTGAATGTCAGGTTCTATACTTGGTACTGCTGATATTTATCTCATTAAATCCTGGTACCAAATTATATTTCTTTATGGGCATCACGTGGCCCCATCTTTGTGCTTTGAGCCCACAGTGTGCTTTGGGCCAGAGGCACTGGGAGGCAGAGGGACCAAACAGCTGTAAAATTCTTTTCGAAATGGATACACTGCAAGTGAATGATGCTACAGTGTCTGTTTTAGCAAGAAAAATGCAAAATTGAAGGTAGTGTGTTTGGAGATAGTCGAGACTATTGGAGAGTAGCAGGCTGAGTTAGAGAATGCCCAAGGTTTCTTTCAAACCTGGCTTGAGCCAGCAATATAGGTTTTATTTGCCTCCATTCCTAACAAGTAGGCAAAGTGCACCCATGTCAGCATGTATATAAATTAAACTTCAAGCAGATTTAAAGACAGGTGCTATTTGAGCAAAATTTGGGCGTGTTTTACTGCAATACTTCCAGGTTCTCCAGAATTACCTCAGGACACTTACATTAGGCTGTCTTCATACAAATGCTGCTGATTCCTGTAACCGAAGCAGTAGCTGGAAAGCCGACAGGCAACAGGGTGGTTGCAAATGCAGACACGGGACTTCTCTGTTGCCCTGGAAGAACAGGAAAATTCCATTTCTCTGGAGAGAAGCTTATTTTAGACAGAACAACAAACTCTCTTTACCAGGAAAAATCCTCCAGACTTTTCATCATTCAGTTTGATGTTTTACATTCATCGCCTGTAGAGATTTATGTCCATTAACTTTCATTTGAAATAAAGGCTCTCTGATAGAAAGGACCCACTATTGATTTAAAGTCTTAAAGGTAGTGGAAGGCTTAGTGGGGCCACGTACAAGCTGTTCCAAGGTTTGATTTTTTCCTTCTTCTAAAAATTACTTTTTTCCCCCTTTTTCACAGAATCATAGGGGTTGGAAGGGACCTCGAGAGATCCCCCTGCCAAAGCAGCTCCCCAGCTCATATTGCACAGATAGGCGTCCAGATGAGTCTTGAATATCTCCCCATGTTGGTGCGGAACTTCCTGTGCTCCAATTTGCAGCTATTGCCCCTTGTCCTGTCTCCATAGACTACTGAAAAGGGGCTGCCTGTTTCCCCCTGCATCCCATACTTTAGATATTTATCAACATTAATTAGGTCCCCCCCTTAGTCTTTTTTTCTCCAGGCTGAACAGTCCCAGCTCACTCAGCCTTTCCTCATACAGGAGATGTTCCAAGCCCTTCATCATCTTCGTTGCCCTTCTCTGGACTCTCTCAAGGAGGTCCCTGTCTTTTTTATACCAGGGAGCCCAGAACTGGACACAATACTCCAGGTGGGGCCTGACCAGGGCAGAGTGTGTTTCTTTTGTCTCTCATCTCCAACCACAACTCAGTAGTGATGCCTGGGACGTGACTACCAATATCTTGTGTAAGTCACATTTTGAGAACCTAATCCTGCTGGCAGCAGTCCTGACCCGTGCAGAGAGATATGCAGATACGATGCTTCGGTACCATCCTGTGAATTATCTTGGCAGCAGATACAGACAGACCATGTTCAGAGCCATCAGGTCCTGCATAATTTCCAGAAGAGCTGAGAAAGATTTAACATCAAGGGATTTACATTTTGTTGGTGATAGGTCAGCTCAGGGGCCCTGAAGCCGCCATCGAATCAACCGCACTCTGATGTGCTGAACTGATGGAATTAGGTTAATGTTGCTGTTAAAAACCGAAAAAGAAAGAAGAGCAAAAGGCAGATGCCAAGGGTGATGCTGGGGTTTTATGAGAGAAGTTGGTCCTGATAGATTTGGAGGAACCTATGTTGTAACTCAGGTTTCTCATGTTGAGCACATTTTAGCTATAAAGCTAATTGTCATAAGGACTTTTAAATGACTCCCTCCTAGTTCTTGTCTGGGTACCAAAGGAGTCCATGTTCTGGTTTTGAGCGGGTAAAATCCTCCTCCTGGAAGCATTTGTTTATCATATTACAGCTTCACATGAGCTGAGCTCAAGCCTGACCCGATGTTAAGTGTCTGTGGTAGATTTCATTACATCCATATACTGGAAGTCCTGCCAATATACTGGCAGCAAAATCCTAGTGGAAAATAAATGGCAATAAAAAAGAGAAATGATAGCCTCTGTGAGTGGTGAGGAGCAGAGCTTTATTGAGACCGGACAGCCCTAGAGATGTCACTTGGCACACAGACACGAGCTTAAGAGAGTGCGAGTGAAAGCTGATATTGGAATAACGACTCTGTGGCACAGACTGGGGAATAATTTAATTAATTGCACCGAAATTTCTTTGATGAATAGTTATGTGGTGATAAGCATGAGGTCGAACAGTAGAATGAGTTTCAGCTTTTTAATGGGCCAGCACAGCTGCAGTTTTGGAAGTGTTCCCATTTGATTTTATTTTCTCTCCCCTCAGTTTGCTGGTGTTCGTGCTCTCACTGTCTGTGCGCGGCCGGGGCCGGGCGTGCACGTGTGCGCACGTGCTCGTGCATCCAGCCAGGCTCGGCTCCTCACCCCCTGCCCCGCGCCTGCCCGGGGAGGAGAGCTGGCCAGAGCCACTTGGCTAAGGTAGCCACTTTGAAATCAATGCCAGATCGAAAGGAAATTGTAGGATGGTTTCTTTATGAATCCTGCATTTTTTTCCTATGATGCTTTTAACAGGGCCTCCGCTGCAACAGTTGTATGAAGATTTTAATAAAACTTTTCTGGTCTCCAGAGGAGGAGGAGGCATGTCTTTGTTGTTGGAGAGCTGGAGGGAAGGGAGCAATGCAACACAGCTGGAATGTGAGCATTAATCCTATGAATCCTGGGCCATATTTTCAGACAGATCAATTACTTCTGGCTGTAACCAATCTGCAGCCATTTCCTCGCCGTGCAGAGCTCCGTTTACAGTCACTTGGATGCTGCAGTTTGACATAACCTCCTAACTTTATAGAACTTGGGCTGTAAATATCACCCGTTAGACCTGCAGCCACTGTCAGCTACGGTTTACCACGAGTCATTAACTGAAAAATTAGGGGTAAGAGTTGTGGGTGGTGCTGGCTGTCTGGCTGGAAGTTTTATTTAGTACCACGCTGTTGGACAAGCGTGTAGGAGAGCTGCAGCAAGCTTTGTGTGAGTGACTGGATGGGCTGTGCAGGTTTGCTAAGGGGTTGCATGTGTGAAGGGCTTGGAGAGAAAAGCGACCACGTTCCACAGGAGGCCAGGGGCAGTGGGGACAGGGCACGGCAAAGAAGTCTGGTGTGCCTCTGGGGATACGTTCCTGAAGATTTGCTCAGCAAAAGAGGAGACCCCTCTTGTGTTATCCCAGGTGTGGGGCCAGTGAATGGTCTGCCAAAACAGATATGAACTCTTCAAACAGAAGGGAAACATGTAAATAGCTGATAAAACCTCTCAACATCAGAACATTTTTTGTAAAGCAGCAGAGCTGCCCCAACACCCTGGGGTTTGAATCACATTTCCTTATTGCCCTTTTCCTTTTCCCAGTTGGAGTAGTAGAGTATTACCCCAGCAACAGCTTCCCACTGAGCACTGGGCTTTCCAGAGTTCTTTCACTGAGCTGTGGAAGCAGAGACCCAGATCCCGTCCTGCTCGCAGCCTCCGGATGGGCCTGGTGGTGGGAAATAACAGCTCGGGCTCTCCTTGCAGAATTAATAACTATACAGTGACTTCTTTTGGACTTGAGTACTCACAGCACGGGCTCCATAAGGACTTTCTTCCTCGTGTCTCACATCTTCAGTGCTTCGTGAATATATAACACACCCCAAGATACACTGTTATCTTTAGGAGCAGATGTTTGCCCCGCTCTCCCTCTCCAGCCTAATTCGTGTGACTGTACTTTAATATCTGATTTATTACTGAGGTCACTGGTACTATTGCATGAGAGTCTTGTGGCTTTGGCCTTGCCAGCAACTAAAAGTAGCAGAGGGGGAACCGCGCGGTTAGTTCAGTTAGCTGGTCGGGTTTCTCTTTTCTTTCTTGGATCTGTGCCCATCTTATTATGAGTTCTTTAGAGAAATGAAATGCAGCAGTAGCTTGAAGAAATCATGGACACTTTCCAGCAGTAAAAGAGCTCTGGAGTCAGTATATAAGCTTTCTCCCCTGGTTGCAGTTAGGAAACCAGTTGACAGTATAATGGGCTTTTGGAGGGGGTGTGATGGTTTGTGTGTTCTGTTTGATGTTGCAAATACTGAGCCCTCGGGGAGATCAGGAAAAAGGATGTTCCCTTCTTTAGGAAAGGAAAAGATTAACCTGAAATGTGAACTGAAACGTAGGAGCTCTGCAAGACTTAGGTGCACCAGAGATGAGTTTGCTTACTTTAATGGAAATATCTTCTGTCTTGTAACAAAGGCGGGCAAGTGTTTTTGCAAAGGTTTGGTTAGAGGAGTTAATGCACGTGTGTTTATAGAAGTTGGAGTTGCAGCCAGGGCTCAAGGTAGGTGGATCCTGAAAGCACAATTCCCTCAAGATGAGTTTCTGACAGTTTGGATGTTCCTCAGAGAGACTTGTAACTGTTGTCCAAGAAAGTCTGGAAGTAATGTGCGGTCACTGTTTTGCCAGAGATTTCTGGGAAAAGTGCTTCTGGTGCATTTCTCCCTTCTCACTTCTGCTTCCATTTATATCCATTGGGAGACTTCTTTTTTTTAAAGACAGCAGAACATCTACTATCACTTTTGATAGAGCTGCAGGGGAAAAAATATAAGCCTTTCCTTTGAGGTATGATCTTTTTGTCCGTTCTGTAGTAAATATTGGTGCAGACATTAAGTGTGGATCTTTGTCAGCAGAAGTTGTGCTGCTGTATTCTTATCTTTACCTGAAAATTGAAATATGCAGACAGAGTCAGGCATTTCTACTTCAGCATATGCCAGTCTGATGGAGTTTCATCTTGGCTGTATCTAAGCATGTTTGCTCTCACAGTTTTGTGGCCATTGGAAATGACAGCATATGACACATTTCTAATACTCCAACTTCAGTAAATGTGGTTCAGATGCCCTGTGAAGGATGTGTTTGTCTCCTTTGGGTCATTCTTAATCTTTTGTATTGCTCACAGAATTATTCTTTTTTCCTCTGCTTACCATAACCCCTACAACAGCCTGTTCCAGCCCCTCACCACTCTCTCTGGAAAGAACTTCCCCCTAATATCTAATTTAAACCTTCCTTCCTTTAGCTTCACTCCATCCCCCTTGTCCTGCCATTCTCTACCCTTTGAACAAGCTGATTCCCCTCCTGTTTCTCTGCTCCCTTCAGGGACTGGAAGGCTGCAATGAGGTCCCCCCACAGCCTTCTCTTCTCCAGGCTGAACCAGCCCAGCTCCCTCAGCCTCTCTTCGTAGGGGAGCTGCTCCAGCCCTCTGAGCATCTTCATGGCTCCTCTGACCCCTCTCCACAAGTTCCCCATCTTTCTTGTATTGGGGACCCAGCTCTGGACACAGGACTCCAGATGGGGCCTCATGAGGGCAGAGCAGAGAGGGTCAATCTTTCTTTAAGACTTATTTCTGAGTACCATAAGGCTTGATGCAGGGAGATGCATCTGTAGTGAGTACAGATGGATGGACATGGGGTTGCTGTGGTAGGGAGAAGAGAGGCATTCTTTTAATCCAATTGATATGTGCACGGCTAAGTCAAAAGTTCTGTTTCTGAAATGGGTTGGATGACATTAGTTGGGCTTTCAGTCATCCAGAAGAATTGGAAAAATGTGATTCCTGAGGTGCTCTGCAGTTGTTTCCACCCCATCTTAAGGATTTCTAAACTCGTAGAACCTGAATGTGGTGTAAGCATGTGCCTGTAATTGAGGATATGCTTGTCTGTGTGTGTATTTATGAGAAAACACAAGATAATCGTTATTTGGTGAGGGGTTTATGGCTTGTTTTTTCTGTATTTTGTTTCCACTGTACTTACAGTTATTGCCAGATTCAATTGAACAAGTTCTTATTTAATGTACAGTGATACCTGGACAACAAGTTCATCCACTTTAACAGCCTATTTTTAGAGGACTACTGTAACTATAACACCAGAGAATGAAGGTACATGTGCACAGTTGTAATTACACAATGGATCTTAATCTGGGATGATATTGTGAGATATGAATCTATGGCACTTTCAAACTGAAAAATCAATAAATAAAACTTCAAGCACTCTCAGCACTTCAAGTAATGGGCATATTCTAGGATTTAGCACCCACTCTTGCATCTCTCTCAAAAATAGCATCCTGAGCTTTTAAAACTCACCTATCCTGCTGGAATTTCCCATTTAGCAGGAAAACTCTGCTGAGCAAAGGCCAATACTCTCCTCTTGCCTTCAGGATAATCGGACTTTCCAGTTCCACAGCCTTCTATTTCCCAGAAAGGTAATGGGGATTATTTTTGTAAAATGTAATGTTCTCCTGTTTATCTGAAGGAGTTTTAGGGTTTCATAACACTGTGTGTTTACGGAAAATACTGATTATTTTCACCTATGCTGTATTATTATCCCAGCGCCCTTTTGTTGTAGGTTTGTACCAGCCTAAATTTCAGAGCAAGTTTAGGCTTCATAGAGACACAACATTCGCATCAGCCGGAGGAGAGAACCTTCAACAGCTTCATTCCTTCTCTTCTCCTTTTCCCTCCACCCCCAGTACATCCACCCTGGTGATTTTTATGTTAAGTTTTGTTATGTCGTTCCTATAGCAGAAATTGAGGGAAAGATGGTGATACCATTGCACTTAAAGTCAAGCCTCTCCCTGTGCTCTGTGTAGTCACTGAAGGAAAAACCAAACCTCCACAGAATTGTTGTGGCCACTCTGGTTTGGTGCCTGCTGCCTCTCTAGAGTGATCTCTCACTTCTACAGAGGAGGACCCACCTATGAGATTGGATGCCCAAGGTTGGCATTGTGAATGTTTTGACACTGTTACTTGACACAGCATCATAACTTCAGTGGAAAAAGGGCTCGGTTGATGCTGGACGTGATGGGGCCGTGATTCAAACATGCTTTATGTATATAAATGTGCTGTATAAAGTATACTTGCTGTGAGAGCCATCCCTGATTTCAGCCTGACTACTCACAGCACCAAATGGTAAGGACATATTCGTGTTTAGGGTTCTTCTGTATAAGTGTCATCAGTGGTGCTCCAGAGGGTAGGCAGTGAGCACCCGTTGGAGGTGGCCTTTTCTCTCTGAGAAGAGATCGTGTTATTCCGGTAAGTGCTGTCTCCTCCCAAGCCCGAATCCCAGAGCCAAGCTGGCTAACGTTGCCTGAAGTGCTTCCTATCCTGAGAACTTTTTCAAGAACTGTTAGAAATCAGAGGAGGGAGTTGTAGGCACTTCAAAGTGTTCATTGATGAAACTTTGGCTAAAGCAATGCCTTAAAGTACAATGCAGGATCAGTGGGCTATCTCAAAATTCTTTCCCTTAAAGCCCTTCGAGTTTATTAGGTGGGCGTGAGCAAAAAGGCTGGCTCCAATAAAAACCTAGCTTTGTAATGATTAGCAGGGGCCCTGTATAATTTAGGATATTCTTTACAGTTTATAAATATGGGCTCATAAAAAGCATAGATATAAGGAAGCTGTGACTTTAAGTCATTAGAAGCCCAGTGGTTTGATAAAATAACAGGAAACAGACAATTTATTATGAGCAATCTCGGTAGCTCTGGATTATCTATAAAACTTTTATGGCCCTCCCCAAGTGGCAAGAGGCCATAAAACTTGCCTGAATGAGGGACTTGTTAATTTACTTGTTAAAGCAAATTAAAAATTTATAAGCGCTTTTAGGTAAATGAGATCTTCTCTCATTGCTGCCCTTGCGGGCTCAGAAGTCCTAGGAGGAAAGAAGTGGTTGCGCTCAAACATCACAGCAGAACAATAAAAGCTATTAAATTGGTTCAGTTTATTACTACAGAGCCAGGCAGCTGTTGCCATGGTTTGCTGTGGGATGCCAGAGGTTGACACTGTGGCATTTCTGTGGCCTTCGAAAGAACGTAATAAATGTCCCTTCCACCTGCCCCAATGTCTTCCCTGCCTTGCTCTTTACTCTGGTTTTGTGCAGAGCACTTTGAGTCAGTCTTTAGCCTGTCGCAGAGACATCAGCATCTCCTTTTATTGTCCCTTGTCTTAGTTGTTGTAAAATAGGTTTATGAACACCAGAAAAACATGCACGGTTCCATCTTGCCTAACCAGGACACTTCACAGCAAAGTAAGTTTTATTTTATTCCAATGCTCCTGCTGTAACTAAACGCAGCAGTGAGGAAGGAGGGCTTGGCAAGGAAAACAGGGCTGTTGGGCATCTTTGAGCAATCTTTGAAATCTGTTGAAATGGATTTGAGAAGTGTTTCTCCAGATCACTTCAACAAGAGCTTCTTGTAGCAAATGAGTTCCATCTGGAAGCACCATGAGGAGTTACACTTTGTCCTTGCAGCTCTAACTCAGAAAAACCCTATTAAGAAAGAAAATTTCTATTGAAAAGTCTTAATATTTACCAGAAGACATGCTTCAGGTAAGGTTTTGAATGAGGAGAGATCTAAATCAGTCTCCAGTGAAGTTAACAAAGCCTCTCCTGAACCTTTCTTTTATAAGCAGCTTGTCTCTACTTGTAGTTATTTCTCTTTTGTTCAGGAAATATCTTTTACAGATCTGATATTATATATACAATGAGTTAACAGCACTTCCATGAGGGAAAGAGTGGCATAAATTCAAAAGGTTTATGTTGTGAACGCTTCAGGTGATCACTTCAGCTACTTTCAGGTGTCTTAAGACCAGCACCCAAAAATAAGCCTGCCTTGAATAGTCAGGGGTCTAATCGCAGCCCACAGCTTCTAATGCACATTGTGTCCTTATGTGTTTCATTTAATGCTCATTTCATCCCAGTATGATTTGTATGATTATATAATTCCTAATGGATAATGCAGGTGCTGTCCTTCAGAATAGGAAATAATTGGTGAGAGAAAGATGTGGAGGACATGGGGAAAGTCTGAAAGCACAGCCTTCAAGGCAGGCCTGAAAAAACTGGGGCACTTTAGTTTTAAAAAGGGAAAATGGAGATACTGATAACAGTCTTCAAACACAAGAGGACTGCTGCAAAAAGGGGCAAAAAATCTGTTCTGCATATCCATGACAGATGGGACAAGGTCACGCCACAGGTAAGAGAACAGCTGAGATGTGAAGATGGTGTTTTTAAGGTGAAGACAGTAAAAACCTGCCTCGCTTGCAGCGGTTGTAGAGGTCACTGGGTCTTTAGCAACACTTAGGGCTGGGTGAGCTGGTTGTCTGCATGTCGTGGATGATGCAGGTACAGTTGGTCCTTCCCGAGGGATGGGCTCTGGATCCGCTTGAGTCTGCTTTCTGAATTTTTCTCTGGTTTTCTGTGATTTTCATAATGCTGAGACTCCTCAGTGCTCATAGACTGCAGCAGGTAAGATGAGTACTCCAGGCAACGCTGCCCCAAAGTCTTTATTTCCCATGTGGTTTCCCACTGAGAGACAGATGTTCAGCAGGATGCTTTCCCTTCACACTGCTAGACCAAACAAAAGCTTACAATCTCCAGGAATTCAAGTATAGCAATAGTAATATTCTGGCACTTCCATCACTCAATAGTTGTATTATAAATATTTCATGGAAAAACTGAATCATAAAAGTATTATTTTTTGTAGTGTGCCAAGAGTAGGAAAAAAAAAAGTTGGACAGAAAAAAATGTCTGAAAGTCACATTTTACTATTGGGCTGTCCTCACAAAGTGTGGTGTTAGTCTGAGACTGTCCGACATATAAAAATAAGGCAACGTCTCCGAGGTATATTAATGGTGGTTGTGTGGCTAATGGTTACATGGCAAACTCCCAATGCATTCATTTTAGTGCGTGCATTTCTCTGAACCAGATATGAGTGGCTGGAAAGATCTCTTGAAATCCCATATGGCATCCCCAGGGACACCGCCTCAGCCGTATTTCGCTGACCCAAAAGTGGATATAAAATGAGGCAAAAGCTCGCTGTCTTTCAGTGGGGTTATGCTCCTGCCCCGCTTGGCACGTCTGAAACTCCCAGCCCTAATCTTTGAAATTCACAGTGATGACAGCATTTGAAGTCGAATGATTAATCTTTCATGTCCTTTCATACCTAACTAAGTTTCTGGCTCCAGGTTTTGGAAACCTGAATTTCAAATGGGTTTGTGGGTGTTCTCAGCCATTCTGGATCTGCCCTTACCCTGTAGTAACCTACTGCAACAAGGGAAGAAACGAAGTGCTGAGGCAAAGAGACTGCTTTGTTCCTGCTGAGCCTTTGGGATGGATGCAAGCACATAAGATAGGGCACAGCAAGAACATAGTGTGTTTTTATTGTAGGTGGTCTGTAAAGGAAGTATCTGTGGAAATACATAGCTATTGTTAGGGTGTGTTGAGCCCAACGTGTTATTTCTGGCATAAACTGGAGCTGGTGTGGAACAGCTAAATGCCCCATTGGTAGGACATCATTTGGCAGGTAGAACAGTCGGGCTGGTGACGCTGTTTTCCTTGCCTTGGAGCAGCAATGGGAATGTGGGAATCCCTTACTCTGTGTAGCTGCAATACTTGCTGCATTTCTTGTTCTATGATGGAATCCCCAGGGAACACTACAAAAGGAATCTGAGGCCGGGTCCTGCAGCTGACTCCTTCCCCAAACTGATGTTTTGTCAAAGCTTTTCTTGATGGTTTAGTTTAGCTTTGCAATTCACTGTTTACATAAATGACAGGATTAAAAGCAAAACAGGAACCTGGACAGAATGTGGTTCCTGTTAAAATCGTTCCAAGTTACTTGCTAACTTAACCCTTCTGAAAACCAAAGACACTTAGGGAGCTGCCTACGTGTTTAATGAACAGCATGCACACTATTCAAACCCATCACAGAGGTGGTTTGAATTTTTTCCCCAAAAGCATTTATTTACATGGCTCATTCATACAGTAGCTAGGTGATGACAACAAATATTGAATAAAATTACCCTTTTGCCTTACCCTGGGAGCAGTGAGAATGACTTGCCTTGGCTTCATCTAAATCATAACCTGCCAAATTGGTGAAGACCTGCAGAAAATTCATCAGTAGTTCGAAGCTGTGTATCTGATTAGAGAACATATGGATTAGCTTGGTGTATGTGGCATAAAGATATGTTTTGGGGTTTTTTTAAGCAACTGGTTTTTGCATGGGTGCAGCTTTAGTGACTGGTAACCCATTTTCTTATCAGAAGTAAGCAAGGGAAACGTTGAGGCTCGTAAATATAGGACTCTGATTGCTTTTGAAGACTTGTTTTGATATGGTTTGTAGGAGAATGCTTTTGTTGCTTTCAGAGAAGTGAATTTGTGTTTGGCTAGGCTGTAAGTAATGCCTGAGCCGTAACGTTTTAAGTAGGTGTCCTTTATCTAAAGTAGATAAAAAGGGACAGGAAATCTGTGAGGGGTTAATTCATATGTTCTAAATGAAAATGGAATTAGAAAATGAATTCCCTTCTAACATCTCTATTCAGCGTGCAGATCAAAGCCATCATAGGAGTAAATTTATGTCTGATAGTGTGGACGGTTTCAATGCACACTGGCGAAATATCATGCTGATTGCTGATTGAAAACAGTTGTTAATTCTCTACTTCACTAAATTCAGAGTGGAAAAACTTTCCTTAATAAAGAACAGATTGAAGAGAACCAAGACCTTACTGTGTGGAAATTAATGGCAGATGCATATACTGGTAGTTAAAATGTTTCATTAGATGTTAATGTCTTGCTGTGTTTTTAATTGTTCAGAAATTAGCCTCTAGAATATTAAAACCATCTGTTTGTTATCATGATGAAACAGAATACTTAAATAGTTATTAATTTTGCGGGTTTTTTTTTTCCTTGTCTGCAAAACTTTGATCTGTTGAGATTTCGGTGGATGCTGGATGCAAAAGTGGAAAACGATTTTAGAACACCTTGGTGCCCCAAATATCAGCATTTGCTGCCTGCCACCCATATTTTGCATGCCTGCTTTATTTCACAAATTACTATTCACCAAGGAGAAGTTGACGTTTTTTAGTGCATAGAAGGAGTGTGCTGATGCTTGCTGAGCCTGTATAATGGTTGATTTAAACTGTAATATGGTGCGTTTTCACATGCTGATACTTAATTTTTAAGTCTTGTGGGTCATTTTAAAGCCCGAATATTTCAAAGCATCAAAGGGGTTCCATGTAGATCTATTAACACAGGGCTTTGTCTTCCTTCACTTCCAATTATTTACACCTATTTTTAATTATTTTTTTTAGGATTGAGTTTTGGGGGAGTTGTTTGGGTTTTTTCCCCCACTGTTTTTTGGCTTTTCATTTTTGTTATGTTTTGGTTGTGGGATTTTTTTTTTAAATCACATAAATGAACAATAATGGGCTTCTTCAAGGTCCTGATTCAGGGTAATATTCCTCCTTATGAGAAAATATATTGAATATATTTCCCATATAACAGTGAAGATATGCTTATTTTTTTTCCTCAGCTGAGATGAATTTAACTAAGTGTTTAAGTGCTGTCTTGTGGGGAGGCTGTACCATGTATGTGCACTCAGCTCTCCATTGTGAAGAGCACAATTCATAATACATTTTGTAATGCTTGTTATACTTAAGTGTGAAAATTTATTCAGTAAGCCTAAACATTACGTAGAGAACCATTAACATATCTTTCCAAGTGATTTTTGACCTTTTCCTGAATAAGCACTTCACAAATTATTAAATGCCAGAATGAGGATTAATTCAAGTAGCCATAAGCTGATGGCAGTCCCGTGGTACACATTTTTTTGCACTTATCTTTAAACAATAATAAAATTTGGCTTACCTAATAGATGACTGCATGTGGAAGACGGGTGGGTTTAGCACAGTTTTAAAACATGTGAAAGAGAAGTTCTGTTGGTTTTTTTTATCGGTATAAGGTACTGAAATTATCAAGTAAGAATAGTGGATACCCAGTTCCCTAAATGGATTCTGTACCCTTTTAAGTCAGTGGAAACATTCCCCTTGATTGCAGTGGGCACTGTGTCTTGCCCCAATCCCTTCCTCTCTGTTGAGGTTTCCAGCACAAGGGACAGTAACATTGGCTGGCTGGCTGATTTTCTAGAAATGAAGCTGATTTTGGACTTGGACTGAGGCAACTAGCTCATCAAATCTATCAAACATTAAATCACCTTTGGTCGCTGTTGACAAGGGATAGACTCCAAGGAGTACCAAGGAGATTTTCTGACATTGGCAGATTGGAAGACTTGTTTCAGTTGGCAAAAGTAGTCCAAGGTGAAAGCAGAGTACTGCAATGTATTTTGCATTATTTCTCAGGATGAGAGAGGAAGAGAGCTAAGCAAAAAGAAAAATACCCAGAAATAATGTAGGAGAAAGCCAAAACCCCAACAGCAAGCTGGTATTGTTAGGAGTTTGAAGGCATTCTGAATTTTACAAACCAGCTGCAGCTGTTACAAGGTTAGTCGAGGGCAAAAATTCAATGAAGTGAAACTGTGGTCGAAGGATGTAATTCTTCAGTGTTTCTTTTCCTGGTAGTGCCTAAGTCCTTGCCACCCCTTCCCACCATTGCCTCCTTCATTGTGCCAAACTGAAGAACTCATTCTGGTTAGAAGCTTTACAGGAAACAATGAATTAAAAACCAACCCAACAAGCCCTGATTGTTTCTAACCTGTCTCAGATCCCTGCAGAGCACAGGGGCTGTGTAGCTGTACAGCCCAGGGAGTCTCAGGGGCCTGGGGAGAAGCCTCCCTGAGTAAGCAGGTAAGAGCAAGGCTGGGGCTCAGTGAGGTGCTGTGCAACTGTGGCTTCATTACTGGAAAATTCTGACCTGTCAGTGCCAACAGCCGGGCTTACAGAGCAGCACCCAGGGCTGCCGGCAACCTGCACGCAGCCCAAAATGCTGAAATATCTTATTCTGCTCAAAGAGCTCAAAGAGCTTCCCTCCAAAGAGGGTGGAGCATGTAACACAAAGGTTCCTCCAAGTGGCAACTTGCCATCTATCAGAAGCTAATCCAGATTTAAACAACTTAAACAAGGGTTCCTCCCTTTGCTTTTCTCCTCTGTTATTTGTGATGACTAGCTTCTCTTCATCTCTAAACTCATCTCCACATCAATGACAGCTGCTAATGAATTCAGATGGTTCATTCCCTTCCCTTCTGTGCTTCTTCAAATAGATTTTCTTTGCCAGATACTTCAGCTCCCCTTTCCTGCTAACAAATTGGTACTGAGGCATATTATTATGACTTTTGCTTCTATCATTCAAGCAAGGGGAAAATACAATATGTATAGACGTTGAGTTATATGCCAAAATGCTTTTACTCTCCCTCCCCCCCTTCCCTTCACATTATTAAATTATAGAGAAATACTATCATAATAGCCTCTTGGCCAAGTCACAGAGAGCAGAGTTATGGTTCCCTTGATAAATTGCAAAACATTATTAAGTTTTGCTCTCTGGACTGAGAGCATTGGCATAAAAGGACATCAACTGCAGTCATATTGGTCTTGATTGCTGCTTAATTGCTGCTTGTTTGTGTTAGAGATCATGTGGTTTGATTGATCCTGCCCTGCTTTTGTCATTATAGTTACAACTTCCTAGTTTTCTCCTTGTACAGAGACCACAGGATGACTTTTAAATCTTGAATAATTTATGTGGCTGGCCAGTTAAACGGCTTAAAATAGTATTATGTTTTTAAGCCAATAGCTCAACCTTCAAATCATTATTTATGCAACCAAGTTATTAAATATTTATTCTGGGCTTATATCGAACTATGAAATAACAGGGCTCTTTTATGTAAACAGTGGCAAGCATCCTGAGGTCTGTCCATGAATACTGATATTTCCTCCTTCAAGACATTTATTTACTTCAGTAATGTTAACTGGGTGTCAGGTTAGTGGTCTACATTGAAGGGAGAAAGGGATGACAGTAGCTGAGACTTAATTCAAGGGAGCGAGTACTGTCACTCCAGTCTTTCTCAGGCTCAGCTCATGGAGCTGCGTCACACCTTTAGATGTTTCCAAAAGGTCTCATCCCATCTTGCATCTCCTTTGTGCACGAGGAGCAATCATCCTGAGGACTTGAAACGAGTGCAGTTCTACAGAAACTACCTCGGGTTTGTGTTTCCCCTCATTAAAACAGACGGAGGCTCTTCCGACGAATTTGCAGAGAGCTGCAGTGCTGTTAAGATTTTTTTCAACCTGGCCTGTTTGCTTTTTGTTCCATCATGTGATTCATTTTATCTTCTTACTTAAGTATTCTTCCAGTAAGTTATCATTTCAAAGTCAACCAGAGGCCAAGCAGAGTTCTTAGGGGTTTGGATGTCAGATACTCTGGGCTGAAAGGGATAATATTTCTGTTCTCCTCTCCCCTTTCTGGAGATTCAGAGCACTGGCAGCGTTTGCCTCTGTTTCCTACCTCACCTGACCCTTCCCATACAAGAAAAACAAGAACTCCTTGCAGGCTCGAGGCTGACGCTGGGACAGAGTCCCTGAGGCCACTGGACCCTGTGCCTGTCACCATTGCAGCAAGAGCCGGTGATGGCGTAACGGGAAGGATCTGGAAAGTCACTGGCACCAAGGGCTCTGAAATAGGCTGTTCTTAGGCAGAACATTGGGCAAGGCTGCAGGCTGGGTTCCTCCTGTTTTAAATGAGCGAGCTGAAGTGGATGGACAAAACCCAGTCCCTGGGGGAAACTCTGAGAGCGAATACACACACACTGCTCTTTGTAGGGTATTTCCAGGGCCTGGGGGCATGCACAACTGTAGGGAAAGGTGGTGTCTGTCCCCGTACAACTTAAAATCTGGGTTTGGGATATACAAAGCAGAAGCAAGAAGTATAGCTGGTGTAAGTAGGCATCACTCAGCTGAACAGCTCATAGGCCTTACATGGATCAGAATGTGAATGGATGTATATCTGTGCGGACGGTACCAGGCAGGGCTGGGCATGAAAGCAGACGTGTTTCAGAGGAGGTTTTAAGCAGTACAAATGACAGTTTCCCTGACGCAGAGCCCAGGGTGAGCCCTGGACATTCAAGGTGGGACACAAACCAGCTCAGCATTGGGACTGAGCAAATATTGTGAGGGGCAGATCAATTCCACCCTGGTTGCCACTGCTCCAGCTGCCTCCAAGCAGACCGGCCGGACCCTGGCTCTTTATCCCTCTCTGCAGTGTGGCGCTGTGCTGTGGAAGCTGCTTGGAGAGATTGATTGGTACAATGGAGTGCTTTGCAAGGTGTAATTTTAAAGGCCATATTTCTCACTGTGCAACCATCAAAATGCAAAGGGTCAGAAGCAGCCTATATTTTTTTGCAATTCAGCTTTTAAAGTGTGCTGAAATACGCTTCATTTGTTGCAATTGCCAACAGCTTGCTGTTTCATACCGCTCTTCGCAGGAGCTGGGGAACAGAGCAAGTCTGTTACACTTTATATGTTGTATAATGTATGTATGATTCTGGGGTGTGATGAGTTTATGCCAAATTTATCTTTGATTTCTGTATAAACAGCTCGGAAAAAATGATGGGCTGCATTCTCTGTGTAACTTAGATAAAATAGAGCTACAGAGCTACTTCAGAGTACCTTCTGTGAGCTATATATCTAAGGTTGCCCAAGCATATAACGAAGGAGAAGAGGATCTGGAAATAAATGCCCGTCTCTTTATCCCCCACCCCCGCTTTGGCAAGGATGCTATTTATTCTTAGCCTGTGTTTCTTCTGCTCCCGCGACTGTGAGCAGAACAGATCACTTGGTGTTTCTGTAATAACAATGCTAAATAGCCAAATTCTCCCCAGGAGAAGAGGGGTGTAGCTGTTCCAATCAGTTCCCCCCTGCTGTAAGGCAGTAGAGGGAGAGTTCCTGGACTCCAATGTCTTGAGCAAGAGCAGTAGCAGACTCTGGATCAGCTCAGAGGCAGCAGGAAATGACCATCAGTGCTTTAGAATAAGTGAGTTAAGGACACCCTTGTTCTGTATCACAGAACTCATTAGGTAATTGTTTGTAGTTATTTGTTCAAGTTCTATTAGATTTAGAGGGTTTTTTTAACAGGAAATTGGAAAACTATATGTGTTTATTTTTTTTTATAAAAAGAATTTTTGAACAGGAAAATTACTTTTTCTACTCAGTAGAGGCAGGAAGGAAACAACAGAAGATAAAATCCTGTCTTTGTTGGTCTGTTTCCCTTTTACCATGCAGGTATGCAAAATAAAGCTTCATATTCTGGTAGGGATGTCAGATCCCAGGATGATGGCATGCAGGCCCTGATCCTCAGCTACTGACAATCCTTGGAGCTCACACATTGGTTGCCACAAGATTAAATATCGAGATGTGCACAGAGAGCCCCTCCTAATGTTTTATTGTATCTCTTAGGTAACAAGATTTTTCTTCCCTGATGTGAAAAATGTCTCTGTATTAATACTGCTCTGAGTCCACACGCAGTGTGAATTCCTTCTTCATATTTGCTGCCTAAACTTGTGTACAGTAAATATTCTTCCTCCTCATCACCTCACCTCTGACTCGCTTTCCTTGTGCTGCTCATCCGTTTAGCTGGTCAGGCAGACGTCGTGATGGTGAACGTGGCTTTGTTAGAAATCCAGGGTAGAGGTCTTACTCCAGACCCATGGCTGCTCTGTTGATGCATCTTTAAAGGTTTGGGTGATGTGTGAGTGCTATATGAGTAGAATTTGTCTGATTTATGTCAGTAGCAAGATGGGTTTCAATGGAAGCATTTAAATGACAGCTGTTAATCATGATGTAACTCACAATCTTCGATTTACACTGTTGTTTTTTTCTTGCTATGTAGTTCTCCTTTTATTTGTTTTCATACAGCCAGATTTGTTCTCAATCATTGATAAAATATGTTTTCTTCGCAGTCAAATACTCAGTCCTACATGAAATCTGCTGTTGCTCTTTTCTGACTGGTGGCAGACACTTCGTGCCTACGTGTGTGCTTGGGTAGGGACAAACTGGCCCTTACGTGGTGTTTGGGTGGTACGTAGGGGTGGTCATGCTTGGGGGTCTGAGTAGCTCAGACAAGGCTGTAGTTCAGTGCTGTTGTGATGTGTGTGTGTGTGACAGCTGAGCTGACCAGCAAAGTTTAAGATAATTTCTAATTTATTCCGGATATAATTAAAACCCGACCTTCTTTAACTGAACAATGTTTAACTCCTCACCCTTTCATCCACTGGTGCTGTACTTCGGATTTCTATGCTCTGTTGTTGTTTAGAATCAATTATGCTTCAACATGAATTGTCATTTTTTTGAAATCAAAGTTAACAGATTTTAAGGGAACAATATGTGTCCTTTAAGGGAAAAATGATGCTACAGTACATGTTTCAATTCGCTGATGATTTTTTTTCACCCTGTTGAGTGGGTGGGGTTAAGTGGGAATTGCACATAGCTTTTTGGAGCACATCAAGGCTCTTCAGAGTATGTGGGGATGTTAGAAAAGAAATAAATGGGTGAAACTGGTCAGGAGGGAGTCGGGTCAGCTCCACAGCTGGGTGCTGGAGATGCTCCCAGTGCTGAACTATGCATCAACTTCAGAGACATGGGATGCTAAAGGGGCTTCAGTGGTCCACCCCTATCCTGTCACCCCTACCTCACACCAGCATGTGGTGATGCTCACTGCTCCAGCCCCTCCGTGATCTGTGGCTCACACACCATTGCTGGGGGCTGTGAGGACACAGCCCGACACGGTGCCGATTTGCCCATCTCCCTCCCTGTAACCACACAGGATGGGAGTGTGAACAGGCTCTTACACCTTCCAGGCACACTCCTCCTGCTTGTGTGCTGTGAACTGAACTCCTCCTGTTTGCTGAGCAGTCATGGTTTCACGACAATACATGCTGAGTCTGTCCAACCTGTCAACTGGGATCTCACTGGGTTCAGCCGGGCTTTCTTCTTCCTCACAGTCTGAACTGACTGTTGCTTCCTGGCCTTTGGCCACCTGGAGCAGCCTGTGGGCTTTGGCGACTGCCTGGTGTGCCCATGCTTCTGCCTAGATCCATTTGGGAAAAGTTTGTGATTGCCAGTAGCAACAAAATTTCACATCTTTCGAGCCTAGCTTGAGTCTGGGCTCCTGGGAGAAGCCCAGAGGGTAAGTGGGGGTAAGCTCTGTGTGTATGAAGGAGTGGGTAGAAATGTCTTTGCACTGTGAAGGGCTACTGCCATGGGTTTGGGACTGTGCTGTACCTGTTCAGGCTTTCAAGCTAGGACGCATTGCTACCAGAGCACATAGGAGTCTGTTCACCAACTGATCTGAGCTAGAGAACATATTCACCTGGGTAGGAGCTGGATCAAAAGAGTTTTGGACTGTCTTGCCCTTGCAAAAGCTGTGTAAATCAAGAATGACAGGCAGAACCGAAAGCCTAAAATTCCTCTCCCCACAGAAGGGCTATGCCATCCCTTGGGGAGCAGGTGTCCTCTTCCTCTAGGACTCTGGTAAAGGCTTAGCTTGCTGGCTGCACTATAATAGGAAGAAGTGTTAGTATTCATAACTTTAAAGTATAATGTAGTGAAATAATCCTTTAATTCCATATGGTGTGTAAACTCAGGCGCCTCAAACTATACCATAGATTTACTGCTGCCAAATGGTATGGGTTTTTAAATTAAAATGTATTTAAAAAATAAAAAAGAGCTCGGAAGAGCTGCATTAGGGTGTTTTTGACATGATACATAAGCTCTGTGAAAAAGGCTTTTGCTAAATTCTCAGTAGATTTATTTATTTTGCTTTTTGTTACTTGCTAACCAGGCACCACTACTATGGAATAATCTAAAGTGGCTTAGGGATCCAGCAAAGCAAGCTGTCGTCCTGAGAGGATGATGCTCCCTGCAGCCTGGGGCTCAGCTGCCCTTTCATCCTCCCTTATGCCTCTTAACATGATCGACTATCGCTGTCCTTCATTCTTTGCCTTCCTGAGACAAAAGGCAACAGAGCACTGTGCTGTTATGGGTTATCCTTAGGAGTGTTTTATGGCTTATGCTCTCCATCCTTTCATTTCACAGAAATGCTGACTAATGCAGTAACTACAGCACTGCTCCTGTAGATCTGTCCAACTCCTAAGCCTGTGTATTTAGGTCTTGCTTTAGCCTTTAACTTCGCATGGCAGAAGGAAGCCTAGCAGAGAGCTACTTTCCCTGGACACAGATGAATATTCACTTTTTACTTTTGCTGTCACAAAATAAGGCTGAATATTTCCCTGGTGCAAAAATAGTTGTTAGATTTCAAGTCACCTGAAAAGCTCTCCTTGCCCTGACAGAAGAGTTGCTCTGAGTGCTTACTATTACAGCAGTTTCCTGTGAATGTTTTTGCATCTTTTTTGACTTATTCATAATCTGAGCAGTTTCTTGTGACCTTTAGGCCTGAGCCAGTCTCTATTTTCTTCATCAGAGGGTCACTGTTAGTGTTGCATATCTGATGCCTCTCCTCCCTTCTCCGGGCTGTCCCTCCCGGTAGCCCCAGCTCTGCATGTATTTTGTGTTACTCTGCGGGGCAGCAGGGAGTGGTACACGTGAAGGTTTTTAGGTCGGCTCATGAGGAGGTGAGTGCTTTCTGCCAAACCCTGGAGTGGTGAGTTTACCCTGGCTAAGGGGAAAACTCCCACCCAGCGGCTCTCTTAAGCTTTGCAACAGGCTAGGGGAACGAAAAAAGATGAAAAAGCTTGTGAGTTGAGAGGAAGACGGGGAGATCACCAGTTAGCATAGTGGGCAAAAGAGTCTTGGCCTGGGGAAAACTAATTTAATTTATTGCCAACTAAAATAGATTTGGACAGTGAGAAACAATTCAAATGCCACCTTCTACCCCCCCAACTCGGGTTCCTTCCTTTTTTCCTCTGCCAACCCAAGTGGCAGGGGGCTGTGGCCTGTTGCAGCTCCTTCCCTTTGTCTCAGCATGGGTCCCTCCCATGGGTGACAATTCCCTGAGGTAAAATATGCTCCAGCCTGAGCTCTGCAGGGGCCATGGTCTCCTCAGGGAGTATTTAACTGTTCCGGCAGGATCTGCCTGCAGGCTACAGGGGAACCTGCTCAGGCCTCCTTCATCCCCTCACCCCTCAGTGCTCCAGCATGTTTTCCCTCTCTTAAACAGCGTCCCGAGAGGTGACACCGCTGTCCTGGCCGGCTGCTGAGTGGGGGCAGATGCGCAACCGGCGGGAACCGGCGGGAACCAGCCGGGCGGGAACCAGCCGGGCAGCACCAGCGCGCGCGCGCACCGCCTCACAGAGGCTTCTGCGCTCCCGCTGCCGGTGCCGGGCAGGGACGCTTAAAACACACGGGCTTTTTAAGACCTGTGCCTGTACTAAAGGGAAGACTGGAAGCCCGGGTGAATGCGGATGTTGTCAGGGCCGCCTTTTTTTTTTTCTTTTCTTCATTAAATACACTTTTCATAATGGAGCCGCCTCAGCGTAGGAGATCGTCAGCGCAGAAGCCCCCAGAGCAGTGAGTAGAATTATCAGGTGTACTCCATGATTGCTCGCTGGGAAACTGCCCCTGCTAAAAAGACCCCTCTAAATAGACTAGTTTAGGAGAGAAGGGGACACCTGTTGTTACTCTCACATTTAGTGGAAGGAATCAGAAATAAAGCCCACTGCTGTGTCCCTGCGCTTCAGCCAGCAGCCATCCTTCTAAGATCCTTTTTTCTCCTTTTCCCTTCAGATTTGTAATGCAAAAGTGTAGTTACCCAGTTCTGTTTGACTTTCAGTGTTCTCCAACAGATTTTTGGGCATTACAAAATAATAGATTCTGTAGTGCACCCAGAAATACCATGTGATGGTGCTAAGACTGACCAAAAACTCCTAGAAAAGTTTGGGAGATGTGGGTGTTCACCACGGTCCCGGATCTGTGCCATTCAGCCTCGGCATGAGCGCTTGGATTGCACATGATCTATCCCAGAGGCTGCATGGGTTTGTTGCAAGTCATCGACACTCTGCATTGCCTGGGAATTGTTCTTTTTGATCCAGAAAATGCCTGTATTTCCTCTTTGTGAGACCCCGGAGATGGATCCCTACATGGATAAATTCATCTCCACTGCGCCGTGGAAGCGTGGGGTCATGTGTGCTTCTTGCAAACCTTTCTTTACTCCCCTCTCAATGCAGATCAGAAGAGTAGTGACTGTGTTGATGTGAGAGTGTCCTCAGTGAGATGCTTGAGTAGACATAGTGGCAGCTTCTTCCTGCCTTTGGTTTTTGTGTGGGCTACACCAGCAGGAATGATACAGGAACAAGAGTTGTCAGTGTTGCACTTCATGTTTTCTCCAAGAAGGAATTGCATTTCTGAGGGGAAGCTGATTTTAGGGTTCCCTTGTGCCCCTGAATAATGCAACAAATGCATGTGGTTAAAGATCCAGTCTCCTATTTGCAGACCATTTTTAGCAGCAGTATGCCATTTCATCGTCATTTGAAGTGGTTGGATTTGTGTGAGGAGATTAAAATGAACCATTGCCTATCCACATTAAGTGTTCTCATGTGCGTGTGTAACTTTAGGATCTTAAAAGAAGACAATGGGCACATTTCCATGCTTTATTTTTTTAATTTAGCCCAGATTGATGGGTTTTGGAATAAAATGTAAACCCTCAACAGTTTGGCACATGGAGAAACTCAACTTGGAAAAAAAGAAAGGAAAATATGGAAAGCTTATAAATCTTAACTTGGACTTACTTCTGAGTTTGCTGTCTACTCTGTGCAGTTCACTTTGTTCCTACAGAGTTTCAGGCTCAGATATCTTGGTTACATTCTCTTATTCCTTGTAAATTGCATCTAGAAAAATGACACCTGCTGGGTTTTTCTTCTCTTCTCTGTAAGTAGCTGGAATTCACAATGTAGAAGTATAAAAATGAGCCATTGAGATTAGTTAGCAAGTAACTAACGTGTGAAAATTGTGTACAAAATAAATTGTGGTTCTAAAAATAAAATTTGAGACTGGAAAATATTCTTCAGGCCTCAGTTACAGTAAGAGTTTTTCCATCATTGAGTGGATGTTGACAAAAGACCGAGTCAGGGAAACTTGAGCCATTTTCCTTTGGGTGGTTAAATTTTAAACCTGAGACCATAAAATTACAGTACACAGTGGTCTTAGATAAGATCTGTGAGTTATATGTGAAGCATTAGACTTGTTGAATTCGTTATCCTCCCTTCTGCCTCAAAAAAAATGCTACCTAGATCTATTAGATTTGACTCATAAACCATTCCATTTGAAATAAAAATCTTTTTACTTGAGATTTTCTGGCTGAGCTGTGGAATATTTAGTTTATTTATTAAATTGTAAGTGTTTGACAAATAGCTCTAGTTCTCATGTTACATTTTCTTTGGACTGAGAGTACACCTGTGCCATTTTTTTCCAGTTGTGCTCATGTATTGCAACTCAATTGTGTGCCTGAGCCTGTAGTTTATGTACTTTCTCCCTTCTTTCTTGTGACTGATAGCACCCAAAACTCCTCTTTTACTAGAAGGGGGGATAAGGGATGAAGGTAAAGCAGCACACGCATATCAGATCTGCAGATGTGATTTGTTCTTGTATGGGAAACTGATGATAACAGTTAGGGTGAGGATGCTTCGTGCACTCCCTTTGGGAACCTGGGAGAGAACAGCAGCGTATATGGATGACCAGTGTGTATGGTGTGAATGTGTGTCTGGGAAACAGAGCACAAACACGTCTTGTGTGTGTATGTGTGCCTATAAAAGAGAATGCCTGTGAGTTTTTGTGTGTGCTTTTGCAGTGTTTCTGGGACAATGGGGATAAAAGAGAGGAAAGGGGTAAAAAAGTTGTGGAGAGAGTTCACGGGGAAGGAACGTTTGGTCTCCGGTCGTGAAATAGAGATGACTGATTGTCTATTTCTGTACAGTCTGAATAGGAATTCCACCAACTCCATTAATAAATAGAATAAATTAGGAGGAATCCTTTGGTATCTGTTACTTGAATACTGGTTAAGTTTAGTAGGTGTCTCATAAAATACTTCATTAGGTACCTTGCCAAGTATTTTCTCTGCATTTACCTCTGCTGCCAGTATTTATGTATGTGGTTTGTATATGTAGATTTCTGAAACTGACTTTTTGCCAGTTTTAACCTCAGGAGTAACCAGTCTTCACAGAAGATCAGTTCAAACAAAACATCAACAAGGCTAAATCAAAATTTCAGTTCATTTGGGCAAAATATAGGAAAAGATGTGTTAAACCAAATATATACATTTTCATCATTGTGGTAGATGTAGTTCATATCTTCCTTTTACAGTGTGTATGTGTATGTGCTTGTGGACATGTGTGTAAGGTATGTGCATGGTAAATAATATGGTTAATGTTCATTTAAGTATGTGATGTGTGGTGGAAGAGAAAGCAGATGTGTTCTCAATTGTATTGAAAATATAGTTTGTTTTTTGGTTTAGTGTTTGGTTTTTGGGTTTTTTTTTTATTTCAAAGCCAGTAAAGTTCATTAAAGCTGGTTTGAAAGGCCAAACCAGTGTGATGCCTCTTAAGGACATCATGTTGCTTTATGAACATTGAAGTTAGTCAAGCACTGTTTGTTTGCAGTACCAGGCACTGCTGTTAGGGCTACTCCAGCAAAAGGCCGCCCCAGGGCAATGGCTGCTCCTTTCCCTGGGGAGATTTCTGTTGGTCCTCACACGCTTTAACGAGGAAGGGGTTGATTCTCCTTGTGCTTTGATGTGATGGTAACTTTAAAAACTGTCTGTTAAACAAGTAACTTGAGAAGTCTCTAAATGAAGGTCTGAAACTGTGTATTCCTTGGGACATGAATGTTGCTGCCTCCTATCTGCAGGGACGGGATGGTTAAGAAGTGGCACTGGACAAAGGGGACTTACCTGTACCAAGCTAAACTCTTTTTTTTTATTATTTCTCTTTTCTGCAGCTCAAGCCAGGTCAAAACAGCTGCCGAGACAGTGACAGTGAAAGCGCCAGTGGGGAGTCAAAAGGTTTCCATCGAAGTAGCTCTCGGGAAAGACTCAGCGATGTAAGTGAAACATAAGTAAAACAGCCAAATACTGCTCTGATTAACCCCTGATGTGGTCTTCTGAGGGGTGTAGGTCATAACAGGATTTAGGTTCTGGGATGGTTTGTTGCTAAAATCTCCTTCCCTTCAGGAGATTGGAAGAAGACAGATAGCTTAGGTCTCCTGCCCCAGTTCAGTACAATTCTTAAACCTTGGTATGATGTCTCTCTGTGCAAACGTTCATTTTGAAATAGCTGAAGGCCATTTAATGAAGTTAAAATGCTCTGCATAGTCGAGAAGTGAGATGGCCTCTTTTTACCCTAAGTGGGGAAGGAAAAGAATGTATTTCTTTGGGCTAAATATTGTCTTTATGAAAGGTGTTAGAATGTCTAGAGAGACTCAGTGACTTTATATGTAATGAATTGATATAACATGGCCAACAATAGCATAAGCTCTGCCTTTACTGCTCTACCGAAACTGCTGTGGAAGGTCCTAACATGGCAGCTCTGTGGAGAATGTTTTTCTCCGTTGAAGAATGCTGGCCATTCACTGAATGACATGCACGAGTGTTTCCAACATATGAACAACTACAGAAATATTTCTGTTGCTCCAATAATATTATTATTTATTATGTGTACCAACACAATCCTTGAGTGTTTTATTCATGGCTGTGGGTACTCTGTTTTCCAGCACAGCCCTGTCCCAAAAGAATATCTAAATTGGGGATTTTGTAGGTCAGATCCTTTGCTGGTAAAAGTGTGGAGAGCTACATCAGTCAGACCAATTGGTATCAGTGAGCAATCTGGCCCTACTTTCAACTAACCCACATCTTGCAAATGGAGATTTTATCGATGGCGTGTCCATGTAGATTTGGATGACGGATACCAGATGGTGTCCTCTATAGGCCAATCCAATAAAACTGAATTGAGCAGACATTAAAAGAAATACCTTTGTAAAGGATACATTTCATTGTGCAAATTTAAGCCTGGAGGCACGCAGGTAGCAAGTTTTGCTGAATTGTGCATGTCACTGGAACAGTCACCTTGTTATTTTTTTTTTTGGTTTTGTCCTGTGAAGGTGTGAAATCTCTTGCACTCTCTTTCCTCATCCCTTTGTCACATTGCCTTAGAGGTTCATTCCTCCCCCAGAGCCAACCTTTATGGGTACATTCAGATAGACACTTCAGAGCCTGCCCTGTGTAGTTGTCAGGTGAGGTCAGTCTCAGGGCTGTGGGATGTATGTGGAAGAGGAGAGTGAACCCAGAGGAAGTTAGTAGGTAAATGCTCTGTACCAGTAGCAGTGGATGGCAGCTGACCGCCAGCCTGTCACTGTTGCCATCCCAGCTTGCTCTGAGCCCTGTGGCAGCTGAGAAGTCACTACAATGAACTCTGCAATTACACAACACCTTCTGGCAAAAGATTTCACAGCTCCTTACAAACATGGTTTTAATTTAGCCTTGTCACTCCCTTGCAGCGTACTGGGTGGAGAGCTCTGAGGCTTATTTGAGCTTCCCAGCCACTCACAGCATTGCAGTATCGGACCTGGCAGTGAGAGTGAAGTCCTGGTTCCCCTTCCATAATCAAATACAGTTTTTATTTGATTTTTTAACAATAATTTCCCTTTGTTTTGGCACTATGGCAAATTAAAAGGGAGAGCAAATATATCTTCCCTAGTGCACCTGAGAGAGGACGTACAGATTCACAGGTTGCTCAAAAGGAACATTATGTAAATATGTGTGAAAATGTATTTTTTAAAATGCTATACATAATTTATGTTTTGCTTAATAAGTAAGCTCCTTCATGCTTTGATAATTCATTGCAATACAAGCATATGTCTCTGTGGTCTGGTGTTGCCAGTTCAGTTGAGAGTTGAAAAACATGCGTGTGAGAGCTCTCATCTTGCCTGAGTGTGTGGTGGCCCTTCCCAGACTGAGCTGAGAGAAGTAAACACTGTTCTGCGTTCTCTCTCCCAAAGACAAACATACCATGTTTTTAAATGATAGGGCCTTAAAAAGGCATGGCAATACTTCCAGTTCCAGCTATGGGTGAGCCTGCTTTGAACTGTCCTCTTACGTCCAAAGATGCATCAAGAGCTTAATAAATTTGTTTTAAAGAATATCTTTTGAAGGAGTGAGCTGTCCAATGGTATCTACAAATTACAGTCTGGAAAAAACTACAGAAAAGCAAGTAAGGTTTCCCTGAAGATCCTTTTCTGATTTTAACACTGTTTCTCCGAAGAAATACGCAAAAAATTGTGTACTCAACAGAAGGTGGAACAAAAATACAAAATATTGTAGGCAGATTAACCCTGAGGTCAGAAAACAAATTTTGGACATGAAATATAATGGATCTCCACTGCTGTAACCCGTCAGCATTGGAAGATTAAGCATGGCTACTGCATGGAAATATGTATAATGAATGAATTGCATATACTCTAGGTGGATGATCAATTTTCAAATCCCTAGTTGTAAGTAAGCTGTTGAAACAGAAATGTTAGCTTCACGAGCTTTAATGTGGAGCCTAAGTGATAGCCTAGTGACAGATGCAGGATGAGGGAGATAGTATAATGAATATCCAGTTGCAAACTGACATGTCAGTGGCTTCATTCCCTCTCCTGTCAGACATCTTTCAACTCTGCATATTGTAAATGTACCTACAGTCCTTGGCTAACGCAGATTGATGCAAACTGTGTTTACAAGGGATGACTCCTTTCCAGGCTAATGAGATCCAAGGAAGTAATTTGCAGCATTTTCAAGAGAGGTGGTCAAAAATGAAAAGAGGATAATTCAGTGAAAAGACCGTGTTAAACAGGAGACTTTTCTCATAATGAGGCTTGAAATAGCATCAGACAGTAGGAAGAGGAATATCCTATGTTCTTGTCAGATGCAATGCAGTGAGACTGATTTCCATCAACTCCTTTCTTTGTCCTCATCTCGCACAAGTGTACACACGCATACACACCCCCTCTGTGAGAGAACATAATTAGCAGAGAACTTAACCTCTGCTAGATTAGGGATAATGATTGCTCCAATGCTTCGTTGCAAGTGTTTGACAGTGCCCTAATATATCTCCCCCTTTGAATTTCATAAACCCCTTTCTCTCTGCCTTTCTCCCCTATATAGTATTTTTTGGAATGACAACTTGTTTTTTCCTTCATGGGCAGAGGTAGCTTCAGGGGCCTAAAAGAGAAATTGGAGAGTTGCTCGTCTTTTATATATAGGGTGCTGTAGTCAATTTAATCTCATCAAAATCTTGCCAGTAGTAGAATTCATTTTGTTGAGGTTTTGCTTGGAGACAAGATGGCAGCACTTTCTCTCTTCCTCAGCTTGGAGCTCAGTCAATTTGTTTTCTTTACCTTTCTGTATGTATTTATTTTTAATTGAGTCTTACCACTTTGGAATACACAGGGTAGTTTTAACCATATTTTAAAAGTAGTCAGAGATTTCTTAAGGAAAATGTGAGGACTACAGCTAACTTGGATCGTAAATGCACAGAGTATTCAGGGATTCATCCACCTCTGTTCTAATTAAAAACAAAACAGAAAAAGCTCATTTCTTCTAAATTCCTGGTCTGCCACAGAACTGAAGCCCACACTCAGCTGAAAAGTCCATGCTAGTACTGTTAAAGATGCAATGTCTATGAAGACACCTTTGCTCATTGTTTGGGTAATGATGCTGTGGCCTCCTCATTGGGAGAAGGCTGACAAGCTGCTTTGGGTACCCTCAGCCCTGCCTCTGTTTCTGGTGTTGCTTGCAGGGTTTGAGCGAGGACTGAGCAGTGAAAGCCTCTCCTGTGGCATCGGCTGGGAGGCAGAAAGGGTCTCCCGCTCTTGCCATACAAAAGCAGCATGGACTGCCTTCTCTGTGCTTGCTTTTGCTGAACGAGGAATTACAAGCCAGGAGAAACAGTTGTCCCCTTTCTGTCTGGAATGTTGTTCCAATTATTGAATAGGGTATGGGACAGGAATCTTTCCATTTGTCCCCTACATTAAAGGCCTCGGGCTATCCTCAAAGCTGACACGCTCTTTAGTGGGTGCTTCCCTTTCCGCCGTGCTGCATAGCAGTGTGTACTCCTACTGTGTTCTGTACTTTGCACTTGAGAATAGGGTACAGTGAGGTATTGATGAGGAGTAATTTCTGGAGTGCCCTGCCCACAGGTCTGCTGCTGTTTGCTGCAGGAAGAAAGATGTCTACAGCCCCAGCAGTGTAATACTGCGGACAGCTGAATGTTTTGGCCTCAAATATGGGATGTTTTCAATTCTCAGTCTGCCATTTCTCCCAAAGACAGACAAGTTGAGGAACAGGCTTTGGATTCTGAAATCCTTAGTATTTTTCCTTCTCCACAATATCCCCAGCAATCTTGGCTGCATCTGAAGTGAAATAACACCAGCAAAGTTCTGCTTGCATTTATGTATGTGTGTGCCAGAAGCTTATCAGCTGCAGTGGCTGCTTCTTTGTGTGTGTGTGTGTATTCGAGGGTATGTATGTGTGTGTTTGTGTGTCTAAGGTTGGGTGCTTAAATGCTTTGTTGCATTATGTTAATTCCTCGGCAGTGCAATCAAATTCATGTCGTAATTAAAGCTGTCAGTTGGAAGGCAAGCCAATCGCCAAGAAAACACAGCATAACAAATGAAGTGAAATGATTCTGCGTGTAGCTATACAATGCTTCGCCAGGCATGAAATTAAATAAGTAATTTGATGTTGACATCAGAAATTGAAATGATACCCACTGTTCCTTCATTCAGTCAGACCTGCATAAACAATAGCCAGAACAAATATGTACAACACAGTCTTTCTCTCCACCCAGCTCCTCAAGTAATGCACAATATATATGCAAAATGGGTATAACTTTGCCTTCCAAGACCTCAAGGATGTAATTTTCTTTGGTACACAATAAACTAATGCTTACACGATGGTTACTATGTTTTTGCTCCTTGGCCAAAAGTTCTTCTTTTCAAGAAAGGAAGGAGGAAAAAGAAAAAAAAACCAAACAAACAAGGAAAATTTTAAAAAAATTAACCAAGAAAAAAAACCCCACCCAAAAACCCCAAACTCCTGTTAATTTGAAGCAAGTGACTTGTGTTTTGCGGATGGGCACCTGATGCAGGCTTCTGCTGCTGGTTGTGTGAATGTCAAACAGTATGTCAAATGTCCAATTTTTGAAGGGTTTCGGAAAGTGAAACCATTACCTCTATTATAGGCACACTTTATGTAAGAGATGTAGAACCATCCAGTGCAGGATCACGACTCAGCATGGGCTTGTAAAGATGCTGCATACACAGTATCACATTCATCAGTTGGTACCAAGGCTGGGCACTGGGTAGTAGGATCCTTTCGCTATTGGGAGTTACCAGAGAAGGTGAGAAGCTGTCTTCTTGCATAGCCCTCGCTTCAGCCTATATGCTCTGTCCACACACAGTTCACAGCACAGCTAACTTAGTCATTCATGCATGTGCAATACAGTCTTTCTTACTTCAATTAAAAAGAGTTTGCATACTGTACTGTCCATATGCAGCATGCAATTTGTGAAGGGCTATATTTCCATCGAGCAACCTCAAGTTCCCTGAACACGCGGTTATTTCTTTCCAGCAAGTCATCTGACTGCTGTGTTTCAGCTGTCTCCCATAGCCATTGCAGCATTGCTTCTGAAGGAATGGAAATATTCAGTGGGAAATACTTTGTTTGCTTATTAATTTTTTCTTTCTTTTTATTGTTTTGATACTTGGTTCTTCCAAAAGTTGGAATAAAAAATCAGATTAAAAATTGCACACAGATGCAGAATGCAAACCTTGGAGCTTTCAGCCTGTAAAGTAAGTTTTTTAAAATTGTGAGTGGAAGAGTTGGGACTTGATTGTTGCCTGTACATAGCTTAAACAAAAGTGGCTATAATGACTGCACGTGTTGTACTTTGTGGGTAGATCTCTAGTTTAAATTAAAAGAATTTAAATGGCATGAAGCAGAAAATAAAATGTGAGAAGGGAAAAGCTGTATAAATTATGTGCTTTACTGGGAAAGTAAATATGTTGGATGTGAAACCAGTGAGTGCTGAAATGTGCTCTTGTGTTGGAGAGCTGCAGTCTGCGGGACTCAGTGGCCCATGAAACCTTTCAGTGTGGCCCACGAAAGGGGACTTTCTAGCCAGGAACAGTAGCCAGGCTGTGAGATGCCTGGGGCTGTGAGACAGCTGGGGCTGTGGTGGTTACTAGGTTATTCCCAGCATGATGGTTCACGAAGTATGGGGATGTAGAGGAGAGCAGAGCGGTCGGGCTGAGCCCAGGACCTTGTGCCCATGTGTTCCCAGACCTGCACTGCCCCTTCCACCACAGCGTGATGCTGCTGCAGAGGCACTGGGACAAGGGGGTCTGGCAGTGGGTGATGGTGACAGAGGGAGCTTGAGGCACCAGAAGGACTTAGGAATTTATTTACTTATTTTTGTGGAGCTCCCCTTGCATGCTATAACCAAATCTGAGAGTTGCAGATCCTGAGTCCTTCAGTAGCTACAACATACAAGATAGAATTAAGGGGTAGAAACCGGCTACCTTCCAACTTTCCATAGCAGTTTTGTTTGTTCATACAAGAACACGAGATGTCCCAACAGAGTTTGTTGATTTTATCATACTGATACCCTTATGACTACTGAGGTGGTGATTTCCTCTTGGTAAGTCTCTCACTTCTGATGGCTTAAACCAGGCCTTTCCCCATCAGTACATAACCTCCCTAAGCTTCTCTCTTTTGTAGAGCTTTGGTGAACGCCCAGTAACATGCTGATTATTTGCAATGAATTTTGTTGTTAATTTTAATTTCTTGGCACAATCTATTTCTGTTATATCAAGCTCAGCAAAAAGATGCTGTAGGCCCCTTATTGGGGGTTGTGCACTTGATGGCAGTGCTGTGCTCTGTGATACAAAATCGAGAGAGATTGCTGTTAGGATTCCCTGCAATAGTGTCTCAGAACAGGGGGGACAGCGTGGAAGAACTGCATGTTTCCAGCTGTTTGCCAAGGCTGGTTGGGGCCTCTGTGCAGTTCCTGAGATCAGAGTGTGGTTGTGCTGAGGAACAGAGGCAGGAATTGAGCTATAGGAGTTAAGGACTGGCTATACCTGGACTTAGCACTGCTCACTACCCTCTGCTTTTGTCCCTTGCCTAGCCTGGCTTGAAGTGTTTCAGGTGACAGGCCCATAGCGTTGGGAACTGTTCACCCTTTAGTGTAACAGCCAGCGACCTGGATTAGGGCTGAGATGTTTAGGTCTCTCACCATGTGTCTCAGAGAACCTGCTGTGTAATCCCCATTGCTTAGATGAAAAACTAATGAAACAAAACCCTTTATCTCCTTAATTCCTGTGAATGTAGATGTTATGATCATGTCCCACTTAAACTGAATTTCATGATGCGTTTTTTTAAGCATTAAACCCTTTGATTATTTTCTATGGTAATAATATTAGTTTTAATTATTTTTATGAGTTTGAGGTTTGAAATCTATTTCACACTGCAGATATTTGTGGTTTATGAGGTTTTTTTCCTTTTCTTTTTAAATCCTTGGTTTGTCAAACACTGTGGACATCCAAATGGGAAATGGTAGCGACTGCTTTCTCCAGGAAATGGTACATTGACTGAAGCGGCTTCTCTGTGCCCACGCGTTCTTTACATTTCAGACTACTAATTATGTTTACAAAATGTCTCATTTTAGAAAAGCACTATGTGTGTACTAACCAGGGCCTTTTGGGAATAAATTGGCAAACAGGTCATACACTGAAAAAGTCATCCAAACCCACCGGGCTTTTTGTTTTGAAGTCAGTCTGCAGTTTTTTTCTTTTCCCCTTCCCGCCTGCCCCTTTGTGGCCACAAAGCTGAGTAGCTGGAGTCCAGGGCATTGAATGTCAGCATGTCAGGGAGGCTGGTTGATGAGTGTCTGTTTAGTCTCAGTGCAGGGCGAAATGCCATCATTAATTCATTACCCAGCTGCCTGTCAAATAAATTGGCAATTACGTCCACCGCAGAAGCTTGGAATTCAGTAAATAGCACGTTACCATCTCAGAGTCGTTGAGAGATGTAAAGGGAAAAATTAAGCAACACCGTGTTTGTTTCAGTAGCAGATGACAAGGGGCAGCACATTGGTGCTGTGATGTAGTGATGAAAAGCTTGGAAAGGGCTGGTAATGAGCTGTGTGGATTGGAACGTGTTAAAAACCGTCACTGACTTTCCACTTTGTCTTTGTGTTTTATTGCAGAGCTCAGCTCCTTCCAGCTTGGGAACAGGCTACTTTGTAAGTGTATCTCAACTTTAACACATGTGCCTCTGAACAGCATAGCATTACTTCTGAAACCAAAGTGCCTTATTCTATGGAAACAAGCATAAATAACCCATCCCAGTCTGCCAAATAGGTTAATGTTTTCTATTACTTCCTCCACTAATGCATTATAAGTAGTATCTCAGACATGGTGGTCAATGTTTTGCTGAACTAATCAGGTGCCATATTAATTACTACATAAATTCCAACAGTATTTAATTTACGCAATTATAGCAAATAAAATGAACCATGATCTTACCAGCTCTCTAATCTGAGCTGGTAGGATCTTGATTTCCCCTTGTACCAATTCTCACTGATTCATAGACTTTAAAGAGCCCACTGTGGCAGCCTTGTCTCATCTCCTGTGTACCACAGTGCAGACAATGACACAGTGGTTTCTACCTGTGAGGTAAAAGGTCTGTGTTTCATGGATGATCTTAGCAAATGCTACTGGAATTGTATTTATGCAAAATTTACATTTTATGTCACGAGAAGAGAATCAGGTCCCAGCTACTTTGATAATTGATTGTCCTTTTTTGTTACTTATTTGCATGCACCTTTATCGATTTGACAGTTTGTATTCATACTATTCTGCTTATTCCCACATTCATCGATATACCTTTTACTTGCACAGGTAAGTTTGGGAGTAAAAGGTGTTTTTCAGTCAGTCCAATGCACAGTTTATTTCCCTCCCAAGATTTGGATTTAAATTGCTTGTACAGTCTTTCACTTTTAACTTAGACTATATTCTGTAAGTATGTCTTTTCTGCCTTTACAACATCTGTAGAAGTAGAGCATTATATAGGTCCAAAAAGAGGTGGGTAAAATGAAGTGAGACATTTTCTACAGCATTTATCTGTATAGTTAATAGTATAATCAAAGTCTGTTTCTGTCTTTTCATCAAACACTGGGGAAAAGGAAACTATATAGTATTCAATTACACGATGGAAAAATTTTGTTGCTCTCTTGTCAGATTCCCAGAAAATAATTTTCTTCCATTAGTACATGATGAGATTTAGTCCTTTTTCATAGAGATCTGTGATCCTGTAAGTTACAGGATTAAACTGCATATGTGTGACCTCACATGTCAAGTGTAAAATGCAAGCAATGTTTAATACCCGGAGAAAGGCTGTGTCCTGCTGGATTTACATTGGACTTCTGCACAAACTGTCAGTGGTAATGTCTGAAAAGAGCACTATCAATTGCACAAATGTTGTGGTAGTTTTTCTAATTATGACAAAGCCCAAATCAGTGTAAGGTAAGTTGTGAAACAGGAAAAAAAACCCTCACCTGGTTTCCTTTTTTCAGCACTTCTCCTGTTTTGTGTCATATGTATTTTTAAAAGGGAGGGGGTGAAGGGAAAAATGATGTCAAATAGCTCAACATTTACTTTGCGTTAAGACTAAAACTTGAATGTCTTTGCACAGTTCAGAGGAACTTGCTTTTCTTTGGGCACTTAAAATTCAAACCGTATGAACATATACAGACATGCTCTGGAATGGGACAAATATAAAATGGGATGGAAGGCTTCAACACATATAAATAAGCCTCCTTCTCCTTATAGTGGGAGCTGAATATGCATGGTTTAAGAACAATGTTCAGCTTCATCTTTAGGAAGCAGAGGTAACAGAAGAAAAGCCATCTGCTGTTCCCTTGCACCATACTGTCTGTGGGTTGGTCCAGTAAAGTGAAATCTGGAAGGTGTCAACATCCCCTATGCTCCAGCAAAAAGCTTGAAAGTTTCCAGTTCTCCCGAGTTAGGGATTTAGTAACATGAAGAAGCTTGATATCTTCTTGTGCCAATGTATTGGCACTTCAAATCATACTAATTTGGATCTGTGTAGGTGGGGGAGACATCCCATATTAAGTTCCATTAAGATGGTATATTTATCCGCACTGGTTTTGATGTATAGTCATAGCAGTAAGATGCCTTTAACTTTCTTTTTCTTTCTTCACTAATATCTGTGTAGATAGAAAGCGCCCTTTGGTTTCTCTCTTAAAGTCTGTTTTACACTTGCACAGTCCTGGGTGAAATGTGGAAATGTCTGCTGTTGCCTTTTCACTTTGGAAAATTGTTTTTAGGATTATCTTGCTTATTGTTTTAAAAAAGTCCGTACCCTTATTAACTTACATGGGGCAAATAAAACCCAGATGTGTTTTGCAGGACCAGACAATGAGAAAAATGCTCCAGAATGATCCAATTAGCATGTGTTTCTGATAAATGTAATTATTGTATTATCAAAGTGCAAAGGGATATGCACTTGAATTGACTTGTTCTTTTCTAAAACTTTTAACTAGAAAAGACTGTTAGTTTTTGTGTTTAGTGTTAATCCCGAACATCAAATCAGAGGTTGTTGGTCTCAAATACAAAAAGAATAATTTTTAGTTTAATAATAGTAAGATTTTTACCTGTGGAAATTATTGATCAGTACCTGTTATACTTTGGACTCCAAAATACCACATATTATAGTGCACCAAAGGAAACACAGGCGACCAGGTGAAGTTCGAATGGACGGACAGTGGCTTCACTGTCCAAGGAAACAGAAACACAGATGGAAGTAGATTTTATTCAGAAATTCACAAACATGGAGGTATGGGTTACATATCTTACATTTGCTGTTTAAATCCAAGTAGTAGTGTAATCTTTGTGTGTTTAGGCCATGTTACCTAGTGTGTAGATAAGGGAGATAAAGGAGGTTCCCAGTCTGGCAAGTATTTAGAGCCATACTTGTGACTGGCACTTAAGTCTGGTGTGAGGGTCATGCGGATGCTGTGAAGTCAATGAAGGAGGCGGGTTGGGAAGCTCCATCAAGTGATTCAGCCTTACTCATACCTGAACATGATGATCAGAACTGCCATTGATTCAAGAGACTTCCTAATTAGGTGCCTTTAGCAAAGTGGGACATGTGCCAGTAACCATTGGATGAATGTTAATGATGCAAAGGTGTTAGGGCATTCTAGGCAAGCTAACAGGTTGGGTTTTTCTTAGTGAGGAACAACTTAACTTCTACTTCTTTCCCAAGCCCTAGTGTGTTCAGTACATTTTGTTGAAAAGCCATTTTCATGGTTACTGGAATCTGTTTCACCTGTCTTGGTGCTCCTTGTCAGAGTGGACACTTTCCTATCCTTTCTATTTATATTATTAAATCAGTAATTAGAAGAAACAGATGTAAAGATCATTCTAGTTCTCCTGTAAGCCTTTTGTACTGCCCCAACTTTATTGTTTTCTATGGGGGTCAGTCCCATTTATGATTGGTGCCTGTGAAAAAACGTATGGGCATGGTGTTACTATTGGTGCACTCTAAGAAATCGTAACAAAATACTTCCTGGAAAATCTTTCAGTTGTCTTTGATATTTTTGCATTGCAGATTGTCATTGTCTCTCATCAAAGATAGATTGTAACACAGATTGCATCTCCTCAAGAAGTCAGATCAGATAATTGGGAAGTACTTAGAATTTTAGGAAAAAACCCTCCACTTTTTTAGCACTGAAAGCTATTTGAGTTATGTGAGTTTTATCATTTCAGGAGGTTGAGAGAGATGTCTTAGAATAAGATTGGAGTTCCAATAACAGTAAAAGCCTTTTCTCTGTCTATAAGTGAAGGATTTTTGCTAGCTTGCTTTTTGTACCTCACACCCAGCCGAATTCATGTTAAAGGATACAGGTGGTTTGCAATGCAAAACAATATGGAAATCAAAACTTAAATATCTGAGTATTTTATTTTTAAACAACAAACCTGATTCCCAAGATTGCGCAGTTTCTCTGTTTATGGCAACTTTTATCCATTTTTTCCATTGGTTGGCTCCTGAGTCTTTTGTGGCAATTTCTGAGGGTTTTCTGTTCCCTTTTTGTAATGCTTATTTTTGGTTTGCAGGTTTTTTCCCCCAAAAGTGCAGTTTCTGTTTTTTTCAGAGCTGGGTAGAATTTGGTAATAAGACAGAAGCATAAAAAGAAACTCCTATGACACTTCTTTTTCAAACCATGCTTTTGCTCCACCTTAAAACAAGGGAGAAAAACGAAAAATGTGATTTGCACATGGGCTGGTGACTCAGACAAACATAAATCGTGAGCATATTCCCAAGGGCTCTAGCTAATAAGTTGTGCTATCCAATTTGGCCCTGAGTGGGTTCAGTTCAGCAGATGTTTGTGTAGTTACAGCATGCCACTGGGACACTGTGTTGTGCAATGTTGCATTACATTACTCAGAGCTCTAAAAACTCATCCCAAGGAGAATAAGTGGAACACCAGTGGTATTACTGTAGAGATGATGGAAAACCAGTATTTGGCCTAGATAAGGCTGGCTATTTAACTATGCAATAGGACTGATTTTCACCTGAGACATTACCTTGGAATAGAAAAGTGGAGTTAGTTACATCAGTGTGTTTTCTGGGCTGATATTCTCACACAGAACCCTTAAACCCACTAGATTTTCTTTCGTTGCCTGATCCATATGCAATGGCAGCAATCCAAAATAGCCTGTGTTCTGTTCTTTGAGGTGGTCAAATTGTGGTAATGTCGACACTCTTCAGGTATGAATCTCCACTCTAGGAGAATACAGTAAGGCCTCAAAGTTTCCACAGGAGAGAAATTGAAAGTATCTTTTGAAAGAGGTTTAGGAAATTGAACCAATTAATATTACAGAAGGGATAGAATACTCCACATCATGTGTACAGTGATGTTGGTAAATAAAGAAGAGGAATTCTTGCAAGTAGATTAAGTTGATCAGTTATTTTTGGTGCCTGACTTTAGAAGCTAAACATTTCAATATATTTAGCTTATGGCTGAGTGTGTATCTATCTGAATTGCTTCAGCAGTGGCTGCTTGGATGGCACCACACTTTTAACTGTCATGTCCCCTGTGAATGCAGTTGAAAAGACGGTCCTTGTTATCCTGTGTTTGGCACTATAAATCATTAAGAAATCCTCAACTGCTTAGTAGGGTGATGAATCTCCAATTTTCTCACTGTAATTAGTTTTACCAACTATTATTGTGAAGGGTATACTGAAATCCACTTTCAAATCTCTCTGTGCCCATTCTTAGCAGAAGTAAAGCTGACAACAGAGGTTATGCATCTTCTTTTGGTAAATTCAGGTTTGAGAAAAGTGGACAAGATCCCCAGAAGAAATCTCTGTGAGGATCATAATTACCTATTAGTACTTGCAGACCTCAGCGGAGCAGGTCTAGCGAGGAGCAGTGAGACCTGGAAACCCTGGTGTTTCTTTATCTGAAATCTTTTAGGTGTTATCTTTTGTTTTGCAGGAGCCATTGAAAATGCAGTTTATTGTAACAGCTGCTGGAAGGGAGGCATCATCATTGCCAACTAAATACATTACGTGTAATAAAATCTACCCCAGGTCTATTAATTTTAGCATTTATAAACTGTAGAGCTGTTCCTAGGGAGAACTGAAACTCATTAAAGAGTTTGCTAACAGTATGACCATCAAAGCAAGAAAAACAGCAAAAGCAGGTGTATGTATATTTCCAGCATCCTACTAATGATGATGAGAGTAGCTGGAGCAAAAGAACTGTTTTTAGAGAACAAAACTGTGGTTTTCTAGAGGTTAAGAAAAACACAAACTCAATGTTTAAGGATTGTTTAGGCAAGCAGGATGAGTGACATGAGCTGGCATTTGGTCAAGGCAGGTATCATTGTTTAGAACAGAGATGATGATCTGAGTTATTTTTGCAGCTCTTCTAGATGGTGTTTCCAGAAGATGTGCCCTGATGCACATTCTTGCTTTTTGAATAAGAGGCTTTTAATATAAAATATGAATTCTTAATAGTTCTTTGAATTGAGTGAAAAGATATTGTCCCAGTGTTAAACAAGGAAGCAGGGCACAGCAGCAGTTTCTTACCCACCTAAGCAGAACTGAGATCAGACTTCAGAGTTTCAGGTCTTTAAGGTTTGCCCCCTCATTGCTGAAACACAGATTTTCATCCTCTGTCTGAGCAGTGCAATGATTACTTTCTTTAGGACAGACCCCAGGTACATTTGGTGATTCAGGAGATGATATCCCCAAGGATTTATTATCACTTATGATTGACTAGTGCTGAGCTAAAGCGTGCCTTGTGGCTGTCTTGCGAGGCCTTTGCTCTCCTTGCCCAAGCCCACTCCTGCTTTAGTTATTAGAATCGAGCAATTTTGTGCTTTCTGTAATATCCTTGGCTTGGTTTTGCCCTTTTGTGTGGCACCTGTAGGCATTTCTTCACCAAATGCTTTGAGTCCCTTTTCTTCCTGCTCTGTGTACGTTTTTCCACTTGCCTCACTGGAGCCATCTTTTCCACAAGGACAGCAAATACGATGAACACAGGGAGCGTGAAGAAAGAAAGGAAGCAAGAAAGATAGGGTGAGGAAAGAAGGAAAGATGAAATTTTATGTATTTGGAGGGGTGATATGAAAATATTATTTGCCAAAAGGTTCTCTAACTTGTTATAGTCAGAAGAAAGGAGTGTTGCAAGTTTTTGATAGCTAACTTCATTTTACAGTTTAAAAAACCTGAGGCATACCCAGCACCTATTTTTGATGATATATCAGGTCAAATTAGTATTTTTTTCCAACAGAAATAAATTTAGAAAAGTCAAGAGGATCATTTATAAGCAATTTTAAAATTTTATTATTTCCTCTTCTGGAGATTTTAAGATTTCTGTAAGTAGCAGAAAGACTTAAGATTTGCTTTCAGCCTAAATTTGCTCTAATGCCTCCAGTTACATGTTGCTCATGCTTTTCTCATCAGCTCTTGCAAAGCAAAAGAATTCTTTTTTTGCCTTCCCCTTCTTTTTCTCCTTCCCTTTCCCATAACATGTGACACAAATTGCAAATGTGAACCTGAATAATAAAGAATTGCTTCACTGATTGCTAAACACGCATTATGGTGCTTTTAAACTCATTTCAGGTCATCGTACTGCAAATTAGTTTGATTGCAAGCAGTTAAGCTGTCATATACAAAGCCTTCATCTTCCAAGGGTCTCCGTTTTGTATCCTTACGAGAGAATGCTCAATAGCATTGAATGTAGTTACTGTGTGTTTAATATTTTGGAGAAAAGATAGTTTTGGGTCTCTAGAGGAGGTGAAAAGGGTTATACAGTCCCCAAGTGCTTCATTGATAGTCCAGTTTTATATCCTGTTTAAAGGTGGTTGACCATGTTCTGTATGAAATAAGAGACGGTTTGCTCTTGTTACTGAAGTTTTGAACTTGGTGACATGTTTTGTAACCCAGCTGGAAAAAGCAACACTGAACTGTTACTGATACAAATTATCTGCTGGTATTATTGTTTGTGGTGAGATTTTACTCGGAAAAACATAAGCTGAACATTTTCCTCCTCTGCACATTTAAAATAAATGGAAAACCGTGCAAGATTTTGGCAAACTTGAGAATTTGTGGCATGGCACATGCTTGTGCAAAAAGGTAGAAAGGTCTTAAAAGTATAAAATCCATTGAGTTCCCTGAAAAGTGCATGTTGTGGCACTTGTTTGCGTCGGTGTCAACCAAAACGTTGACTGCTGTGCTGAGATGGTGTGAAAACTCCTGCTGCTGTCAGGTGCGGGAGCTGTGTGTCATCCAGGTCTGCTGGGCAGAGATGAAATGTGGTGCTGATGAGCAAACTTGGTGCCCTTGGAAATCACCAGAACTGTCATTGCACTAACTGATAGGATTACTCTGGAAGAAGATAATGCAAAAGCCTCTAAGGAAACAGGAGTGTGTGATACGAATGGATTGAGGGTGAGGAGAAGCTGGGATGGTGGTATTTTGATGTGATCTTCAATGTGCTTTTCGTTTTGCCATTTTGTTAAGAAATACTCTCCTTTACTTTCTCAAATTTTGGAACAATACATTTAATAATTCAGGCTGCATTATATTATTTAATCTTTAAACACTAGGCACTTTTCTTCCTGCTGAACTTACAAATAAGAAATATTGGTTTAGTTAAATAGGAAAAACACTCCCTTAATACTTCAGGGTCTCAGTTCCCAAACTTACCCAAAGTCTGACTTGTTCCTATGTGGCTGATTAGTGTTATGGTGAGTATTAGTATATTCTTCTTCTAAGTCACTTGGAGGAATAGTGGGATTGTACCTGAAGCAGAGAACACATCTCCTGATTGCAAGAATTAAGGCTGAATTTCACAGAAAAGAGTCCAATCCTCTTTCTCAGCCTTTTATGTCAGAACTCAAAATTGCTGTCTGATAAAATGTAGGACACCAGATTGAATTACTTCATTGAACCACTGCTGTCCCCTGTTAATGGTAATTGCACGGATATAGCGGTCTTTCTTGGCAACATCTCAGATATTTACCTCCCACTGTTTTTCAATTCAAACCTTTGATGAAAATATTCCCAGTACTTCTTTAAAGCAGACACCCAACTGTCTTTCTTGACAAAGGCAAGGTCTTTAAATCAGATCCTGACAATTTGTGACACAGCAGTCTATCTAAATCACCTTTTACCTATGTCACTGTGTCATTTCCTGAAAAAAAAGTGTCCATCAGAGGAAGGTTGCTGAAGGCTTGGTGCTCGGAGAGTCTGTGTGTGTGTCAGTGCGGAGCAGGAAGATTTGTGTGTTTGTTTCAGTGGAAGTAATTAGATGAAGGCTTGTAAAGGTGCAGCGCATGCTGTAATGGTTCGTTACTAATATTTGGGGGTACTTTGTCCATAAGAAAAACATTATTGGGTTATTGCTGTTCTCAGACCATTAGGAAGTGAAGGTTTTTTTCTTGGTTTTCCCTTTAGCAGTGGTAAATCTGTTTTTAAAAAAAAAAAATCAGGGCAAATGTTTTCTTCTTTGCTACACCTGAGGGTTAATGTGCATTCAGCTGAAGTAGCTTATTCACCTCCTGAAATCTCATCTCGCTTGATGTTCTGAACTCTCCCTCCCACAGAGAGATGTGGATGCCACATCCACCATTCTCTCTAGCAAATGCTATTGTTTCAAGCCGTCTTGCATCATGATGAGTAGTCCTTTGACTCATGCAATCAGATCAGTGCAGTTTTCATTACTGAGGAGCTTGCTGTCTAGATTTGCTGCAAGATGGCGTCTGTTCACTCGTGCTAGAGGGTTTTCCAACACATCTCTCTGCATTACTGAGGATGCTTTTGGTACTAACTCAAGGTTGGCATATAATATCAGTGGAGTTGGCCATATTGTGTAACATCACTCTAAAAGAATTCATAGAAAAAAAATCTGCAAAAAACACTAGCTTTTGAATGAAGACAAAGTAATTTATGTGAGTATTTATTATGAGTGCTTTAGCTGTTCATTTTTATTCAGTGACATACATAACAGTGCTCTTCAGCATAGAGACAGTGCCTACCTGAGCATTCCTGTAGTACACTGGGTAAATGGACTTCCAGCTATTACTGCAATAATTCTTCTAATATTAATAGCATTGACTAACTGCTCTACCACAGCAGCTGAAAAGAGGTTGTTGCTAAATGGCAGAATAGACACCAGCTATAATAAACGATCATGAGATAACTTCATTAGCAACGTGTTAATCTTTGCCAAGGACGATGTGTCTGTCAGGGATGGTGATGAAAGATGAGTTTGGAGGGGGAAAAAAATGACTCTGTAAGTGCGTGTGCCAGGCTGGTTTAGTGTGTGAAGTTCATGTTTGGAGTGGCATCACTGTAGCACATGATGACACTTGTGCCATTTGGAAATGAAAAAAACCTTTCAAATGAAGGCCAGACTGTCGGGTGTATCAATGAATGCAAGAGTAATATGTTGCAGTTTCAAGGAATCATTTCTGATGCCAGATGGAAGGGCTTTCATGGTGCACAGTTGAAAGAAAAGGTAGAAAGAAAAAGAGGGATTTAAGATTTTTAAAACACTTGAAAAATTCTCCTAGAAGAGAGGCTCTTGCAATTTCAAGTTCCCTCTGCTGTGATGAGAAACAGAGAAAGGAAGAGAACTGCTACGTCTTTTCCTGCTCCCATGCTTACCTTTTGATTTCTCCAATGGCTTCTGAAGATGGAAAAGACCTAAGTTCAGGCAAACAGTTTAATGGCATTACCACACTTATGGTATCCAGATTCCACTTTCTTTTCTTTGATGAAATATGGTGTTAAAGGTAATAATTGAAGGTTTTGTACTACTGTGCTTTTGCTGTAGCAGTAGCCCCAGAAATTTTCCAACTGCAGGCCCTCTTTCTGTAGACACGCAGGCAGACACAGAGGTTGGAGAACTGTCAGTGCAGGTGTTGGGAAAAGGAATGTGTTTGGGGGCTCTCTGAGAGGCTCTGATGATACCTAGTCCATCTGCAGAGAGGTTGCCTACACCTGGTGATAAGCCATGCTGCTCTTCTCTCTTCCTGCCTCCCCCGCAATATTAACATCTGGCTCACAGGATTGTTTCCACCTTGAAGTGGCAGCTGTGTAAGAGGCAATGTGCTTTCACAGCAGAGAATGGAAGCACAAGCAAACCTGAACCCCATGCTGGCAAATCCATGCAGGCATCTTCTGAAAGCACTATGTCTTCTGTTGCGTGCTTAGAGTTGCCAGCTTGGAAGAGGCAGCCGTGAAGCCTGAGATGCTGTTAAACACCACCAAGGACTTGTTTGCTCCCTCCCCATTCCCCCTTCCCCACTGAACACAAACTGTGAGAAGTCCAAGAACCGCTGTGGTGCCAACAAGAGCAAAATTACTTGCAGCTGGTGAATGCCACCTGTTCCTGCCGAACTTCAGCCAAAGCAGTTTCCTCCCCAGGGTGCCCTGGAGTGGGGAATCCAAAAGCTGTTCATAGCAGGGTGATATTTAGTGTGGATGGGGAAGAGGCACTGCAATTCTTGCTTGAGAGCAGAGTGTGTTACGCAGGAGGTCTCGAGCACTAATGGCTGTTTCTCCTTTCTCTTTCCAAGCTCCCTCAAATCACCCCTTCTGCGTTCTTCCAATATGTTCCTTATGAATATTAATTCAGCCCTCTCTCCCTTTATACACCATCCTTTTTCCCCATCCAAGCTAATGCAAATTTAATGTTGTTTAAAAAAAGACAAGTCCTGCAAATGATAGGAAGAGCAGAGTGTCTTCTTGAAGGCTCTCTGATGTATTAATGCAGTGACACCTGATGACACTGTATTTTCTTCTGTGGTAGAAGCACTCCTTGACCCTAAGGAAGGAGAAGAAATACCCTTGTGATTCCCACTCTGTTTTTTAATAGCCTTCCTCATTCATCCCAAATAAATCATGTGTTTGCCCAGTGTTTCCCAGTTGTTTGCAGATTATTTTATTGTTTTGGTTTACTAAGTACCTATTGCTTGCTTAAATTACCTGTGGTATAGAAACAGCAAATAGAAGGAAAACTTCATTATGAATTCATATCAAGAGGCCACTTAGCAGCCCTCTGATCACCATGTTCTTTCTTATAGAGTACTCCGTCGGTTCAAAGGACTTTATTCTAATTGAATCAGTAGATGTTTTGTTGTGTTTAGCTAGAAAAACCATCAGTGTCCAAATCTTCATTCATTTATTTAAAGGAAGGATTTGAAGAACGCTGTTGTTGAGTTGCCCTGCTAACAGTTTATCAAGTTTGTGCCTGGCTTTAGGCATTGAGAGCTCAGTGAGATGTCTTATGCATCAGGCACTCATTTAGGTACCTAGATTAATTAATTTTGTTGGTTGTATCATCACTGCTTCTTACTCTCATTTTTGCAGTTCAGTTCCTAGTGGTTGATTCTTCTTCTCTCTGCTTTCCTAACATCATCTGATTGTCATAAACCTGCTATGAATTCCCTTTTCATTCATTTCTCGGCTCGGTCATGCAGTCTGTTTTCTTGCCTGTCTCCAGTACAAATACCTGGACTGATAACAACTAAGTCCCCTTTATTATTTCTTGAAAATATTGTCCAGGATGTTTATCTGAAGGTTAACTTTACCGAAATGTGTTTAAAAGGATAAAGCTTCAGACAGCATGTGAGATGGCTATGATACTCATGCTATCGTAGGCTCAATTGTGTATATACTTTCAGATATTAAATTAATCATATTATTCTTTTACTGTTGGTAGCCTTGTTCCCTAGAACTTCTGCAGGCCCTCTCTAGGGACGAATGGAGCCCTGTACCTGATCTTAATGATGAGTATGTATGTGAACAATTGAAACACAGGAGTTTTTGAGAAGTGGTAATCCCTAGAATTTCCATGGACACTCTGTTCTGTTTCCTCCATCTTTCTCTTCCCCATTCCACATCACCAGGAAATTAGCTTCTGATATAGGATACCTCTTCGGAGGAACTAATCATTTCCTTTCTGTGCATACCCCAGAGGGATGTGAAATGCTTGTTGCCTGTAAAAGGATGATTGTTCTGCCTAAAAGTGCATAGAAAGGCAGCGCGGTAAAAATAGGTCGCAACCATTATCTAGGGGTCATTGCATCAAAACTCCCTTTTGCAGTTTTCCCTTGAAAAACAGCTTCCCTGACCCAGGAGGTCTGTTTCCCTCCCGTGTTTCTGTGCTCCTGCTTTCCACAGTGCTTAGGGTCTGAATAGGGATGTGTTTTTTCGCCCTCTTTCTTTTTTTCAATTTTTGCATCGGCTGACTTTGTTCATGCAGCTAGAGAGCAGTAAAGCATTTCAGCGACTGCTGCATCTAAAATAGATTAAATTAGTGTTTATTTAACTTTTTACTGCTGACTTACAAAATTACTTTTAGTCTGGTTTGGATATATAACTTTTTATATTAATTTATTACCATGCTCTGCTTTGATTGCTTTTTTTTTGCGCTGTTATCAAATTGTGTGCTGCTTTAATATTTTCTCCAAGATTCTCTCTTGATTAATTCTATGTCAGATATTTATACCACCAGGAGGGATAGTACTCAGAAATTCTGTTTCTTAGTAAATACCTATTTTTTAAAGCTCATACTTCTCTGAATTAAGGTAACTTGATTCAGTTAATTACACTTTGTTTCATGAAGCTTTTGCATGTACATTGAAAGAAAGCCTTTTCTTGCATTATGAATCACACGTGACATAGTTGATGCCAGATCAAAGGGGAGATGATTTGGGGATGATGTGCAAAGCATACTGGCTTAAATTTTTGTATAGTATCAGCATGATTTCTCTTTTGGTACTATGGTAGGACCTCACTAAGAGGCTAAGATAGTTTTTCATTAGTTTCTATTTATGGACATTAACAGTCCTTCTCTCAAAAAGCTTATAACTGTAGTTAAGTTTGACGTCTGAGATGAAAAAAAATACACTGGAGAGGAAAAATGTCACACAAAAATACTATGTGTAAATATCTAAGTGATCTTAAAAATCGGAAGCTATTTCACAGTTGCTGTCTGTAGCCATTAGTCAGTGTGTTGATGGATGTCAGAAGGAACAGGATTTAAAAGAATAACTGCACAAGTCTAGTACCAGAGTTTTAAGTTTTGTGTTTACCGGTCTAGTTCTGTTGCTTCACCAGCCCGTGCCAGGTCACTCCAGCTGATGACCTGTCTGTCTGTGTTAGCAACTAATAATGCAGTCACTACATGTGCAGGGAGTGACATACTTCACAAATCGTATTTTTCTGTGTAACTTCCTAGGAAAGTACTTTCTTGGTGGTGATGGTAGTTTATTTTTTGTTTGTTTTGCTTTGTTCATGCACAACAAAACTGATGGTTTTGTTCTCTCTCAAATTTGTTTGTTAGCCTAGCCCATTACATTTGACCTTTCTTTACACCAAAAAGTGATCCAAATAATCATAATTCTTCTTGACACACCATTTTTGAACTGGTCCTATTTGTCAGGTGCTAATTTTTGAAAGAAATCACAGTATATTACTATGAAGTATGAAGCACGCATGTGAATCTTGAAGATACGTGATTTAGACATACCAGCTGTAGTTGCTCTTGCCATCTGAAATCTGCTTACACCATGAGAGCTCCTGCACCTATGTCACCAGTCAGCATTGAATATATTTAACCACAATGCAAGTATTTTGCCTTTTTAAGCTCAAGTAGCTGATTTTGCCCGTGGTGGCTGGAGGTGTACTCTCATGATCCCTTCTGCCCGCCGCACTGTACATGTGGTAACTTCCACCGGGGGAGCAATAACAACCAGTGGGGAGTTTGCAATGTCTTTAACTGCAACAGCTGTTGATAAAGTTAACATCTGTTCTGGCCTCAGTCTCAAGATTGTCAGTGTTTTCATATTGATCAGTTCAGCATTTGTATGGTTTATATAAAAACATTCCATTTTTATGGCTTTTCTTTTTTCACTTACATCCTTTTGAAGGCAAAGAAAAGCACTTGTATGTAGATTTTTTTTTTCTCCCAAAACACCTAGATATGTTCTCAGCTGAAGGAAAGGCCTTGTTGCTTAGTGATAATAGCAGTGTTTCTCACATCAGTTTAAATTTCACTCTCCTCTCTTCACAGTCTCATCTCAACAAAGCATAGGTTCAAGTTTAAACACATGCTTACATCCATTTTATTCAGGAGAGCATGTAAGCACACATGCATAACTGAAGTCAATGGGATTTAAGTGTGTGCTTCACTTTAAAGCATGTGCTTCACTGCTTTCCTGAATACAGGGGGTTTAATCTAAGTGGTTTGGAAATTACAGTGGCCTTGGACATATTGGTTCTTTTATCCACCTGGAAAAAGGGCCACTGTGAAATGTAGTAAGTACTCTTCACATTTTGAAACTTTTGTGTAAAACACAGTTGTTTCTTTCATACCCATCTTCCTAGCAGTACACTTAGGTTACACAAAAAACATGATGTGAAGATGGTTAGAATTTGTTCCTGTGGATTAGAGTGGGCTGGTGTTGAGGCTGATGGGTGTAGGTGGGCGTTCAGACCATGGCTATGCACAGCTTTTCTGGCTAAAGATTAGTGGCACCCAGGACTGCTATACTTCATCGCTGCGACTGGCAGTGCAGGCTTTCCAGTCCTGCTTCTAAGTACTTTACCCGAGGTACTGACATCTTTCCATGTACTGTGTTAGAATTAACAACTCAAAGGCTGCTCCAAGAGTAGTTGCTCCTGCCTGTCTGTCAGTGTTATTTGTACGTCTGTTTACGCATGTAATTTTCTTTCAGATGTCGAACTGTGGCTCAGCAGCTGGGCCCCAATGTTTTGCAAATCTTTGAGAACTAATTAGGCTCTCCTCAGAGTATGGCTCATCCAGCCAGTCTGAATAAACAAATGTCACCGTTTGTATTAGGAAATCTCTACAAATGACTGATCCCTGTCATGGGGTAACATTAATCTTTTCAGTATAGATTTCCAATAGTTAACCATCTGGCTCCATGCAGTTTTCCAGAAAACATTCACTACTGGGGCCAGTGGAAAGAAGAAGGTGGGATTAATAACCTGAATACATCATATGAAGCATTAATCTTTAGGATTGGCCGTTTGTTTTTATCAAAGCGACTCCCTTAAGATAATACTTCACAGCATATGGTACTTGCATGGACTTCTTTCAAAATGAGAAAATGTTTCACTGTGCCATAGTCTGCAGTTTTCAAATTTGGTGTGGATGACAAAGGCTGGGAAAACTCTACGTTCTCTCCTGATTTATCTTGCATTTATGGCCCCAGCCTGTTCAGAGTAATGTCTGATCTTTGCAGTATTTGTTGTTAAATCTTTTAATTAAAACCAATACTTATATATTAAAATCTAGAATTACTGAAGTAAACATTAATGATTGATGTACAGGCTGGTACAGGCAGCACTGTATGAATCCAATGGAAAAATTTCATCAACTGTGCTGTAAAGAGAAGTCCAGTATCTTGGTCTAGGTTAAATGATCTCAATCTGGCTAAGCGTTTAGACACCTGCTTGACTTTAATCACCGGTTGTTCCACAGATTTCATTGGTCCTAAGTGCTTTGTTGAAATCCAGCCATAAGACTTAGGTCCTGCCTGAGGTCCCTGACTTGCAAGCTGTGGCAAATTAAAGGCAAAAAACAGTTGAAGAGGTTATGGCCCTCAAGCTGTCTGTCCTGCCCTTGTGATGGAGATTACCTCCGCTGCAAGGCAGATGAATAAATGGCTTCTAAAGCATATTAAGTTAAATTCAAATTGGAGACATAATATTGCAAGCTGAAAACTTGAGCGCTCCAGAAGCTGCTTCATGAGCCATTCAGTTGTCTCTGCTGTGGCGGCATGACAATTGCCATCAGGGGAGCGCAGTAGATAGTGTAGGGGATGGTAACTACTTTGGCTGTCTGATTTTAATCTACGACTGCATGCAAATTAGAGCTCTTAGTCCCTTTCTTGACTGCCTGACTTGTGAAGCTTACTGCTGTTTGCAAAGCTGGCTGGCTCATACACTGCTACCTGACCTCCCTCTAGTGCTGTCCAGTGCTCTCCTGGCTTTATCACTTGCCCAGTACAAGAGAATCAATTTAGACTGTAATCTCCTTGAGAGGAGGGACTACGTTTTCCATGTGTTTGGGTGCAGCATATTGTGAGCACTATCAGAACAGAACTAATAATTTTCCTAATCTGCATGTGACACTAGTACACTTGAGTAATATACAGCACTCTCTACATAATGTTGGTACCTTCTCACCCAATCATGTCTGTTGCAATATTTTCAAATAAATGGTGGGTTTCTTACTGATTCTTCCTGATAGTGATTTGTAATAATGTTGTCATGCCAAACTCATAATAATACTAAATGAAGACATTTGTTGAAGGAAGTGATTGTAAATTACATGCAAATTCAGGACTTGCTGGCATTAATCAATACTGAAACACGATGTCTGCATTCCTGATATAATACTGCTGAATCTGAGGCCACGGATTTTACATTTCCATGAGAATTAAGCATTTGTTTTGATTGAAAACTCTTTTTAATGTATTAGAGACAGAGAATGCTTTTTTTTTTTTGAGTATTTAATCTTGGAAGACCTGTGGTTTCATATACAAACCTGTTAACTGTGCATATACTGAGTTGATCTGTATTACTTAGTCTGGTTTATATTTCTACATGGTTGTGAATTTAAACTGGGCAACCCATGTGACAGAAAGGCATTTCATTTTGTGTTGACCAGGCTGAGGTGACTTGGCCATTACTTAACCACAGTCCCCTAAATGGTTTTGTCCCAACGAGTTTCATATTGCTGTTGTATGTGGCCATGCCTGTTTGTTTTCCTACCCAGTTACAGAATGTGGCTTTGTGGTATTGGTCAGGCACTGAATTCTATTCTCAGCAGCGCTTCTGCGTTGTATTCCTCTGCAGGGTCACATGCATCAGAGGCATTGCTTAAAATATAGCCACGACAACAGAAAGCAAGTGGGTAAGAAATCAGTCCTGCATAACATTGCCAGCAGGTTAGTTTCCTTCAGTGGGACTATGCAGGATATATTACATTAGTGACATAAGTAAAGCTTTGCATAGTCAGGCTCTATAAAAGACTAAGCTCAGAAACAATGCACTTCTATTGTTGTGTGGCAGTCTTTGATTTTGAATCATCTCATGTTGATTACTATATGCATTTATTTTCTTTATAGGAGTCTTGTACTCCATAATGAATAGTGAAGGGCCAGTGCTTTACTCTGATTATATTGAATATCAGGCCCTAGCAGGAATGGATGGAATCAGTGTTGTATTAGATGAACCTTTTCCAAGATGTGGTAGAAGTAGAGCTCAAAGCAAACCCTCAAACACATTTTAGGGTTTTTCATGTGTTTTGTCAGGCAGTTTGATACCAATGATTTTGGGTCAGCAACCTCAGTACTTCATACTTAGCAACCGAGTTGTAATAATATTTTCCTATTTATCTCCATTAAAAATAGAGAGATGCTTCCATATCCTCTGGTCAGTTTTCTGTTCATCATTCCACTAGTATCAAACGCCCATTTTTGTCAAATGTGGAAACTGCAGTTAGTTGTGTTTGATAACCACTAGCACATTCTGCCAGTGATTTCTTTCCACTGGTTATAATTATACAAAAGATTAATTGTACTTGGGTTTATTTTGAAATATCAGACATCAATAATACAAAAGCTGACACTTTGGGGAATTTACCCTGCTGGATTATTTATGTCACAGACAAATCTTTTATGTAAGCAGTTGCTTTAGAGTGAATACAGCAAATGTCAACTGTTTATTCACAGCCACGTGCATATAGGCTGGTGTGTGTTTTCTAGGAATAGCACATTTTCATTCTGTTAAACTCTGGTGTTTGAAATACTGAAGAGGCTACTGTACTTCAGTCCCACCGATCTCTTTATTTTAGGCCTGATTTAAAGTCTGTTGAAGTCAATGACTGTTCTTCATTTGATCCCAGTACATATAATTCTCAGTGACTTGAAGTTAATAGACCAGATCATCTTCTGTGATACATGTAGTTGATATTTATGTGTCTGCACAAATGTGTGCCTATGCACACACATAAAATTTTGCATAGTGCATTAGATTGTTGTACTATGGAGTTCTTCATCTTTTAATCCAGTTTATGTGGGAACTGCCTGTTTAGTGTAAAATGGACAACAGTGGAAACCGCTGACGTGCGTTTCTCAGTTCAATTATTTTCAGCATCTAGAGTTCAGCAGTCAATCCATTTAGCACTGCAGGGCAGCGCTGCAGTTGGCAACTCGCAGCATCTCTGCTGCTGGGTGTATTAACTTTGGCTAAAGAGGAAGTGAAGGGTCTGATGTAAAAGTCATGAACTTCAGTAGGGTTTGGGTCAGAACCTGAACGCAGTTCTTAACAGTAGATTGTTCAGCTATTACATTTTACAAGTATATTTGTGCATTTCTTACTATATCACGTTTGCATTGTCTGAGGGAAGTAATGCTTTCTAGAAAAAAGATATTAAAGAAATAAAGTCTGATTTTCTGTTTCTTTCCGTTGACATCAGAGTGGTGCAACTCCTTTGAAATCAATGCAGTTACACCAGAATAAAGCTGGTGTTAATGGAGTGCAGAAATTGATGTTAATGGAGTGGATAAATCGGAGAACAACTTTATATCAGAGTCAATTGACTCAAATTTTGATCACCTCCCTTGAACTGGAATTAGTAAATGCTGAAATAAATAGAACTGCACTGGAGTAAAAGTGCTGTAATGGCGTGAGAATACATCCCTTATCACTCAACGTGGCTGCTACAGAACCATTCTAACTTGAATTTCCTTAGTGGAAATTGTTCTTTAATCAATCCATTTAGCTTGAATGGCTCCAGAAATCCAGCCAGCATTTCAGTTGCAGCTCAGATTCTGTTTTTTATGGAACAGGTTTTTGCCTTGAGAGGATCTTCTCCAAATGTATCACTGCTGTAACTCAGCTTTGTTCAGATGAAGTAGGTGGGGGTAAATTTGGCACTGTTGAAAGACAGAAAACCAGAGTCTGTAAGTTTTAATAGCTCTTCCAGACTGGTATATGCAATAACAGTTTTTCTTTTACAATAAAGCTGAGTAGTTGCATTAGAGATCAGATAGTGAGATTCAAAACACATTTGTGCATAAGCAAATGAAGGGAGTTTGCTTTTCAAGGTCTTCAGTGTTTTGTAGTTGGAAGTTTGTGATTACACATTTGTGTGTGGTAACTATAAAACATTAGACTCTGTGAGGAAGTTCTTATTTTTCACTGCCTCCCTGTTGCTGGTGTAGTGCCACGCACAAGGTCAAAATCATGCAGTATAGATAAACAACAGGGAAATCTACTATCTTTAGGAGAGGCTATAAGTCATGAGTAGCACATTTTTGTCCTCTCCATTTCTTCTATTGCTGTGTGCGGAAAATATGACTCTGAAGGAGAGCAACATCTAGAACATGGTTTCACACACTGAATTATTAGTGTATCTAGCATGCTGTGCCTCCAGCTGTCGCAAGAAGAGACGTGGCTTATGTCAAAACTTCTGTGCACACTGCTGATCTACACGTGCCTTGTTGGCCCTTTTGCATTGCTGTAACTCAAAACTAGACTGCTCCATCAGTTGATCTAGGGGAAGTTTGGCTGTTATGGACATGCCTTGAGGCCTTCCTGGTTACATTGCAGACTTGGGCTAGCAATTTGCAGAACAGTTATCTGGAATTTTGGGAACTCACACTTCCTCTTTGGACTCTGAATTTCATTGTCAGTTCATACTCGTGTTTCTCCAAAGTACAGCAGAAAGATGCTGGGATTGCAATCAAAGCGCTGAATCTCTTTCCTGTTGACATGTGCTGTAATTTTCAACATCTAAGCTTTCTGTGTATGAGAACAGACTTTAAAACTGTCTGAGATCAAATTTAAATTCTTTGTACTCACAGAGTAATGTGAGCTATTGTTTGAGATTCTGAAATGTGGCGGAGAGACAGGGATGGTAAGACGCTCTTGTTGAGAGGAGTTGATGTTAATGATCCAAATTTCATTGCCATTCAGGCTTAACACGTTGTTTTGAGCAATGACTGTAGAATACATAACATGTAAATATCTCTCAAGATTATACTGAACCAAGTTTAACAGATGAAAGCTGTTGTCCATGATTGGATTCTTGGTTTTGAATAAGAATAAGTAACTACACCTGAAGCATTGGTTTTGGAGAGGAGTGGGCTGAGGGATGGCTATTTTATTCATATTCTCCTGGTATCTGAGTACCAACCCCTGAAATAGAAGCCAAAAGAAACGTTAAGGACCCTGCAAGTTTGACTGTCAATCCTAGCACTGCAGTGAAGCTTGAAGTCAATGAAAGAAAAATACTGGGCCACTGGGTTAAAAAAAGAGAGGAAGAGATATTTTTCATATCCACTAGTCTAAAGGCCTAGCCAGAAGTATGAAGGACTGGATGTTTTTTTCTGGCATAAATGAATTCTCATTGGCACATCAGTTGTGGGGCTTCAATTTCAGTGATCTGTGGATAAGAGAAGAGAAGAAAATATCTCCCAAGGTCTGCACTAAAGCAACTGCTGTATGCAAAGCAGAGCTAGACACAGGACCAAACGCAAGGTAGGTGGCATCAGCACCTCGCAGGGAAAAGCTGCGTCTGATAGGAGTTTTCCATGACTGATGCCTCCTCTCTTAAAAAGGATAGCAAAAAGGCTGACCATGTGTATGACGTAGTGATTTTTAAGCAAGATTTTTATAGCTGAAAGCAAAGCTGAATTTCATCCGTGGCTATAAACTCTGGCAATTGTGCCCTGAGACGTGAGCACTTCAGCACCTATTGCTAACTGTGCACGGTACGTGATAGTTTATTTGTTTTAGTACAGGTTGTGGAGGATAGTTGTATATCTTTTGTAGGTTGCTAGGTTGTACACAATCTTTTTACTAAACACATACAACAGATAAAATCACATAAGTGCTGCATAATGGATTGTCTTCCTCTTGCTTCATTTTGTAGCTTATTTCAGCCTCTGAGAAACGCGAACAATTATGCAGGTGTAGTCTCCTCCAGAAGTAAGAAAGATTGAATTTGCTATTTGTAGCACTATAAAGCAAACACAGAATTCAATAATGTGTATTTTCATTATCCTAATGGAAGATTTCAGTATGTTAAATGTGTTCAGATGTCCTTGGCAAAATTGGGGTCAGTCATGTGAAATGGAGACAAAACGTGTTTCATCATCTTGTGGTTATTTTACTATGAGGATTTCATTGTAAAGTGCAACAAGTAATTGCAACCACATTTCTGATGCTGTTGACTGCTTTATCTAATGGAAATTATGTCTGTCTTGATTATTTAAAATGAACCTTTTACCATTGTCATGTAAAAAAGTTGGAGAGGTTTTTTGGAAAACTACATTTACAGCATCACTGTTAACAACAGCAAATTAATAGTGTTCATGTCTCAAATGGATTTTATCTGAGGATCTTAAGGTGCTTTAGGAAAAAAAACACAATTAAACTTCTTGTGTGTGGAAGGCACAAGGAGATCATTAGCATAAAACTAAGAAACTGTTATTTGTGCTAGGCCAGACTGAAAACTGCAGAAGTCAATAGTAAAATGTTCATTACTGCCACTAGCTTTGGCTCAGGTATACTATCCTAAGGTCTGCCCAAGTCAGTGGGGTGGTTTGGGTTTCTTCCCTGGCTGTGGGATAAGTTTGTGAAGTGGATTCATGTGGTGAAGAGACCCAGTTCACTGATCACCCTGTGCCTTGAGTGCTCTGAGCCATGTCCAAGACTTGTGGTGTCTTGGTTTTGAAGGAGATTCAGTGCTGCAAGGTTGGGTTTGCAGGGATTGGACTGATTTCTCTGTGGAGCTCTGCAGGAGTTTGGTGACCTTTAGTTCAGGACCTATATTTGAACTCAGTGCTATCATGCAGGAGACCAGGGATGAGGATCCTCCTTCATGAGCTGTGACAGCATCTTCCTTCATTGTTTTCTATGGCCCAAGAGACACCCACTCTGTCCTGCCTTTTCTTTCCCTCATTCACCTATGGACACTCACAAACATACACCCCTATGCATACAGAATATCAGCTTTCCATACTGATATTCTTGGGCTACTAACAGAAGTGCAGCTCCTTAGTAGTGCTTTAGTTCATAACAAGATAGCCTCAGAAAAATGGGCAGTTGGTAGTGGAACCCAAATTCTGCCTCATCTAAGGTCAGTCACTGAGAGTTCATGAACAGGATTCACACAGGATGTACCATTGACAGATTCATACTTTTCAGATGGTGTCAGACTGACAAAATGAATTTTCACATGACACTGGAATATGATGTTTGCTGTCTGAGGTCTGGGCTGTCAGTTCCCTCTGTTTTTCACGATCCAAGATGTGCTTTATAGCTACCAATTTGCAGATTTAGGATGCACTGTAAAAATCTTACTTACGGGCTATTTGCCTGGCAGCAAACATGCATTGCTGTGTGCTTCAATTCGCTGCAAATCTAATGTTCAAGTATATCAGTTGAAAATATCTCAGGTTGTCTTTGCCAGGCTTGTCTTTTGCAACCAATAAAACATTCCTCGCTTGTTTTGCATTTCTCAGTTGGATGTATAAAAATGTGTGTGTGTATTTTATTCTTCCCAGAAACATCAGAGACCAAATTCCTCTGCCCATACGCTGCATCTCTGCGGATGGGGAATAACTGTTGGTCTAGATGGGGTTACTCTGGATTTACACCTGTGGAGCTAAGTGGAGCTTCACATGGAGGAAGGCTTGAAACATATGGCTCTACCCACTTTGTTCAGAGCAAGCTTTTAATGATTTCCACCATTTGATCTACTATATTGTAGATTTTATGGGTCAGTGTGGATAAAAAAAATAAAATAAACATCTGGTAATGTACAGCTTTGTTTGTGTAGATTTATAGAGCCGGGAAGGGATGCAGCCAGTGTGTGGCTGTGGATCCAATAAACAGATACTGTGGTTATTTCAGCTTTTGGGGGAAGAGTTGATCAACTGCAAACATCCCCACTGCTGAGTTTGCTCAGCAAGCTGCTCAAGAGGCCCCAGCCAATAATTATGTGTTCCAGGCATTTGGTGTTTTATGAACTTATTTCTGATTTCTCCCCATATGCAAATGTGGGGTTTCAGCCAGGCCAAGGCACCGGGAGCAAAGTGCTGATGTGACACTTTGTGCCAGGATTTAGTAAGGTCCCCTGAAGCCCACAGTCAAGGGAGCTTTAGGGCTGTTAAGCTGCTCAGCCACAGCGCCGTGGTGTTTCTGCTTGCCTCTCTCACACCATTAATTTGCTACCAGTTGTGAACAGTTGTTTCCATGGGGCAGTGAAAATAAACCTATGGGACAGGGTGCCACAACGTCTTTCTTGCCATTAGGCATGGATTATTTTTTTCTAATTTTATTTTATTTTTGTTGCTTTCAAAGGAGACTCCCTTTTTATTATTATTAGTATTATTATTATTATTTGCAACATGTTCACCAGACAAAATGATTATGTTAAGGCAGAGACATCACATCACTTACATTTCATAGCTCAGTGCAATTTTCATAAAGTGTGAGGCAACATCCAAAAAAACATGACTCAGAATTAGAGTTTCAGAAGATTATTATATAGACATTATTTCCCCCAGGTCACGGGCTTTAGTCAAATTTGGAAGAGAATGAAATTGCCAACAGTGAAAAGCAGACAGAAAGGTATGAGTTCATGAGCAGAGAAATAACATTTTCATTTGTTCCTTCCCCATGGGAAAGATTCAACATTCCGGTAAATGGAGACGGTTATAAGAAATGAATTTTTGTCAGCAGGGATGTGATTTTAAGGCTCACTTATCCATTGGCAATCTAGATTTCTAACCCCAGGAATCTAGGAAATTGCTACAGAATGTAGTCTTTATTATAAACAAGTTTTTTTTTTTTTCCTTTCTTTTCCTTTTTTTTTTTTTCCACCCTGTCTCTTTTAGTAGTTGAGATTTTTAAGGTGCAGGTCTCTGCTTCTCTGAGCATTCAAGGGGTCATATTGCCACAGAATTATTCTGTGTGGCTTGCTGTCCCTTTGAACTGGGTCTTCTGTGGTGCAGTGATCCCTCTCACCCAGAAATTCCTCTGATCATTGGAACAAGGATGTTTTTGAAAACTAAAAGCACCCCCAGCAATGTGTCCTTTGCAGTAGACTTTGCTACCAAGGATCTAAGTACCAATCCTTGCTTTGTGCCTTTCTCCCTTACCATTTTTTTTAAGCTTTTCTATTTGCACAGGCAAGGAGAACCAAGAGTTTTAGGGGATGGTTCCTGTATTTGGAGTGTACAAATAGCCAGGATTTTCAGGTTTTCCATGGCATGATCCCAGGCAGACTACTTTGTAATTAAAGAATTTTCTTCCACGATAAATGTTCATGTCTTCCTTCATCTGACTCTTCTAAACTCCCTGTGCATTTAGATTCGATGAGGATGTTCAAATGCTGTTCCTGTGCCTTCTTGAGAGTGATTTTATATAAGCCTAAACCCCTCGTTTGCGATGATGCAGATTGGTTTCCTAACATTATCTTCTTTAAAAAACAAGTAACCTTATGTACATCTAAAATCTCCTTTCCCTAGTGTGTTTTTGTCCATTTTAATATCTTTTCTTGTGACCAAGACCTATTTGCCTTACTGCATTATTATCAAGAAATGTTATTGCCATTGCCTGCCAACGTCTTACTGCAAATCGCATTAGTCCTGTTAGCTTCATTATTATTGTGTCTAAACTGTAGTTTAATGATTATAGAACATCATGATAGAGGCTGATTAATAAATAAGAATTGATTACTCTGACTTTGTCCATCGTATTAGGCCCAGGAGATTTATACTGTTGATGGCATTTTCTGAAAAACTGAAAATGCTTGAGAAAGATAGAAGGAGGGGATATAATTTCATCCTACAAATGCACAAATTGCATTGCTTTGTCTCTCCTGGTGTATAAAGGCAATCAGAGCAGTTGCATTAAGAGCCTCTGAGAGGATCACTCGCAGTATTGCAGTATGGAACTGTTCGCCGTTTGCTTTCCTTTCACTTAACATGTGGGTATCTGAGGAGTGTTTTAGTGGTGCTGGCTGGCATCAAGGAAAGGGATAGAGCTTTTCCTTCATGCAGACATGCAACTTTTACTAGTGTTTATTTATTCAGAGATAGTATTTGAACATGCCTTGAGGAATTAAAGAAATTGATCTAAAATGCAACAGTATCACATCTGTACTAGTGCATCTGCATTTCCTTCTGCTCACCTGGTTCTGGGAGTATAACAAACTTCACTGATAGACTTCAGCCTCCTTGAGCTAGTGTCCCGTTGCTCCTTTCCCTGCCAGTGCTGCTTCATACCCACGTCCCTTTCTAAAGGAAGGACATACTGCCTTGTTAAAGGCGAGGACTGAAGAAATTATGAATTAATCAGAATTTTGCAAGTTGCTCTTTGCTGGTTTCCCAACCAGTTTTGGAGATGGAGTGCAAGTGTTTAAGCATGTAGGTTCTCCTGTTTGCTATGTGAATGTGACCTATGACATGGTCTAATGAGGGAGCATGGCATAGGGGTAGCAGAAGGTGGTCTTATCTGTTAGCCACTGACAAGTTCATCAGCATGTGAGAAATACAAGTGGTTTGGATCAAATCTTATGTTTTAAGACAGTTTTCATTGGTACTGGAGTTGGAGGTAGGTTTTCCTTGCTTATTCTGAATGGTGCAATTTCATTGCCTGAATCAGGACTGCTTTGAGCAGTTTTGAATGTGAAAAAAGATGGAGCAGGAAAAATAGGACCCTCACACCTTCCAGGATATTGCTGATCTCAAAGTAAAATACACAGCAAAGAGTGTAGCTCAACAGACTGCCTTGAAGTCATTTGTCCTCTTCTGTTTTTGCACGAAAAGCATGATTTTCTGCATGCACTTGGTTTAATTCTGGCTTACATCTGTCCCATGAGTGGCTAACTCTTGCTGTAGCCAAGACATTTTACAGTAGCAAGATTAATCCTTCTTAGGCTGTGAATTAGCTTTTTTCACCATCACTGTGGCCTTTATCGGTGCCAAGGCGTCCGTCAGTGCATGAATAATACAGCCAAACCCTTTGAGGAATTTCAGGCAGCTTCCCATCACCGGCGTGAGGAGGGATTTGGCAGGTATTTGAAATACATGATGTGTTGTGAGAGCATTGGGCTGGGATGGGATGGGCTGACAGGCAGGGGAAGCGCAGGTCTCGGGGCTGACCCAGTAGGGCAGGGGACCCCCCATTGTTCCAGCCTTGCTGGCCTAAGGATGAGTTGCTGAAGGTGACAGGTCCTCAGAGACTGTGTGCAGAGCTACCAGTGGCTGGCAGTGGGGAGTGTGCCCTCAGGTCAGGCCAGATGCTGCATCAGAGACCGAATGCTCCAGTGGAAGGTAGATGGGAAGTGTCTTTGTGAGATGAGTATTCTTCTTAAATCTCTTTTCTGAGAAACAGCTTTGCCAGGTTTGGGGTTTCGTCGTGGGGCTTGTTTGGTTGGGGTATTTTTTCTGTAAGAAAGCACTCCATTTGCCAGTGGACTCCTCTGAAAGCACTGCTTGTGTTCCTGCAGTATTTATTGTAATTCCTAGAGCTGTCAATCAGGGCTCAGGCCTCGATGTGCAGACACAGGCTCACATTGCTTACAGTCTATGAGAAATATAATGATCTGCGCCTAGTGAAGGGAAGCATTTAATGAAATCTCTTTCAGACATGGGAAACTAAGGTTTTTACTGCTTGTTGATAAAGTCATTCTCTTCTTGCTAAGTGTACTGTTGGGAATGGAACAGAAAGCTCTTGTGTCTGATTGTTTCTTTTGCTGGAGCTAATGTTTTGAATACATGTTTGGTTCTGGAATAAATGTTTTATGTTACAGTCTGGTTGTGTCTGGGCAAAGAAGGCTCTCACTACTAAAAGACTCATGCTACTAAACAGTTTTGAGAGTCATCACTTCGGGGGAATTGGAAATTATGAGTGAGAAATAACTTAGGTTTGCTACAACCCCACCTGACCCTAAGCAATTGCTGGACCACTGATGTTTTAATGCAGGGCACTGCCCTCATGTACTTTATTTTGCTGTGGTGCTCTGCTGCTTTGGCACATCCCATTGAAGTGGATTAAACCCACAGGGGAACCGGAGGGCCCGTTGCTTCTAGATCCAGCGTGACCGCTCACATTTAGAGGTTAGAAGCAGCCAATGCTTTTTCTGCTGTTTTAAGCATGCATGACTGGCTGGCAGTCCTACAACCACCAGAATCCAACTGTGAAACTGCCCTTGGAGATCAGTCTGAATGGAGAAGGAAAGAAACGGGAAATTTGCAGTTTATTAGTAGTTTTCTTGCAGGAAACATGCAGATACTGGAAAGGAGAATGTTACCTTCATATCCAGGTATGGCCTCACGCCACTAACCTTCGGTTGGTAGTCGTTGCAGTGGTTTGGTGTGATGTCCTGTCAGTGTCTCTCCTGCCTGCTTCTCCAGGAAATATTTTGGAAGTGGAAAAAATGAAGGGGAGGAGAAGGTTTGGCATAATGTGGATTTTTGTAATTTACTCCCCTTACAGAGTTGCAAGGGGCAAAGAGGAGAACTGGACTCTTGACTCCTTTTACCTTGGCTATAGTTTCACCTGTTTCTTTCTGCCCTGTTCTGAGCAAGGGACACTACGTCCACCTTTGGGAGAACGCATTTAGTGGGAGGATTTTGTTGCAAAGAAAGACTGCACCATCTTCCCCTTAATTTCCACTACCATTTTTTATAACAGTTGCTCTTATGGTCTTGGTGAAAATACCAAACTGGTGGTCTTGGAGACGAAGTCCTTTTAGTGTCCTCAGAGCAGTTCCAGCATGGCATTGAAAAGTGTTTGTTCTGCCACGCTGACTTTCATTGGTGCATGATGGGAGCGTGGTACTATTTCTGATAGTCAGGATTTTTTCATAGCTTCTCTGAAAAGAAAACTAAGATCTGGACCACTTAGAGCTCCTGGCCAATTCCAACAACTTCTGTAACCCTGGAATGAAAGACAGGAAGGTTGGTTATAGGTGACATGTAACAGGAGAACATGCTCTGTGTATGTTTCCTGCTCCAAAAGAAATAAGAGAAATTAGGCCAGTGGTTTGGTAAATTATATGAAAAATAGACCTTGCCTGCTAATGGAGTGTGAAGAAACTGATGTACTGAAGATGATCTATAATATTTCATATTTCTCTGAGGAGAAAAAATGATAAACTTGATGGTGTGTGATTTATTCATGTTTCTGAACGTAAAGAAGAATCCTAAAGTCAACTGTCTGTTTCACACTCTGAGACCCATCGCAGGATTTACACTGGGATTTAGCAGTTGGGGTTTGTTATGAGTACTGTGGAGGAGAGAAGCATTGATTAATGATGGAGCTGGAAATTTCTACAGATGGGATAGTTCTGCAGAAACTGCTGCCTTTTCCACGTACCAGTTTTACTGCTTCACAAAACATGATGACAAATATGCTAAATTTCTTGGAGTGTTTGTGGTTTGTTGGGGTTTATTTGTGGTTTCTTTTTTCTTCTCCCTCTTGCTGTCATTCCTTCCCTTTGCTAACATTCTCTTTGCACATTTAGAGTTTTGCCCTTCACGGCAACAGAAGCACTCCACTCCTGTTACTCTATTAGTTCGATTCATGCTTTATCTCTCTGGTGAACTGCTTTTTGAGTAGGGTCATCAAAACCTTATGTAATTTAGAAATTCAATTGACAGTTTCTTAGGACCAGAAGGGTTGCTTTACTTTGCTCTGCTCCTGAGAGAGTGGATCTTCATCTGACTCCTGAGAGAGATACTACCGTTTCAGAAAAGAGCACAACTTCTTTTGCTTTTTGGCCTCAGGACCAACTGCTGTGATACATGGTCTTGAGGATGAAGTACATGAAAGAAAAGACCTTTGAAATCTGACATACCCTGCAGTAGAAGAAAAATGTGGGGGGAGGGGGAAACCCAAAAACCAAAACTCAGAGAGTAACATAGAAGGTAGGCCATGCAGTAGGACACGTGCTTTTTCAGGGATGAAGTGTGGTATTGCACAGAGAAGGAGACTGTGTGCACAGAGACTTTTGGGTTCTTCAGGTACTTTGCACTCTACTTGTATCCACAAATTTAGACCTTCAAAATATATATTTGATCGTAGTCACTATGTGAACAAGGACAGAGTTGTAGGAACAATGAGGTTGGTGGGTGAATCAGATATAGAGGAAACAAGGTTATAGAAGAGAAAGACCAAACCCAGACTGCAGCTGTGATTTATGCATTGCAGAAAACTGTCTCCTAAGACATCGGAGATGGATAAGAGATTTTTGGCTAGACTTTTCCCAGTTCCTGAAGAGGTAGCATGGTAGAAATTGCAAAGGTGACAAGCACATCTTCCAGTGTCTCTTGGGGTGTTGACATACTGGCGAAATTTAGTTACATGAGTAGTTGGAGTGGGGCATAATAGTACTGTACTTTGAAGGTTATGAGAAGTGGGAGAAAACAAAACCAAGTGGTAACGCTGCATGTGTGTTTTCCAGTGCCTGAAGCCCTGTGTTTGAAAAGGGCAAGTTCACAGATGTTAGGGCCAGAGGGCAAGCAGTGGGCTACAAAACCTTTCACCTTTTGGGTCGCTAGTTCAAAATTACCCTGCTTCATCTAAAAGTCATTGCCATCTGTTGGGTGGCTGCAGGCCAATATGGAATAAATGGATGGCATCAATCCAAGCACACAGACAGCAGCAAAGGTATTATCACACATTAGGACCTCTTCTGATGGCCTTGAGGTTAAAGGGGGTAAATGACCTGTTGTGCCCCAAAAGAAGGCTCAGTAGCTGAGCTGTGGGTGCATGGGAGGCTGCTGCATTGTACTTGTTTTGGACATAAAAGGAGCAATTCAGTGTCTGAGGCGCATCCTTGTAACGTGCTTCCCCGGCAGTACATTACGATACATTCTAATATGGTCATGTGTATGTTTGCAAAAATAAATAGCACTTAAAATCAGGAAGATCAAGGAGGAAACAGTGCTTAGGGCACACAGAGTAAAGTGTGTGAGTACGCATGGTTCTTTCACTGCAGGATGCTCTCAGGTATGTAGCAAGCAGATCTGATCCTTGTGCACATTTTCTGATCAGAGTTTTTTGCAGCGAGGCGCCCACCAAAGAGACCTTGTCTTATAAGCACTCCTAAATGACAGCTGGAAGACATGCAGCATGAGTTCATTTGTTTATTCTTATCTGGTAGCCTCCGAACAAACTGATGAACAGTTTGATTTGACAAGGTCGTACTGAGGATTTGTGAGGATTAACCTATATGTGGCATTTACTGAGAGATCAGACAGGTCATGAAGATTGGCATTAGGGAGTCTAAGAAGATCCCTTTTCCCTCCCCTCTCCCCTGAAAGCCTCAATCCAATTACTGTCTTATTTTTGACCGAATAAAAGCGAAATGAGCATGTACCATCCTTCACGTAAGAAGTGGCTGGTGCTGTGACTTAAAAAGAATATCAGGGTAGGGCTGTTTAATGATCTGCCTTTCTGGACTGCTTACCTGATGTTATTACATTATTCACACTGTTGCTGTAGTCATGGCTGTTAATGGCCTTTTCGATTTCTACCACGATGTCTCCTCTTGGGAAGGGAGAAAAAGTTACCTTTGTGTATTGAATGAAGCATTGACATAATGGATATTGTTATTTACCCTTGTGTGTTCAGAGATAACAGTGGAGTTTGAGGAAATGCCTTTGGACGTTATTATAAAAACACACTGGCTAATATTATAAAGCACATCTTCCCTTCCGGGCAAATCAGCATCTCTTTGTGTGCAGAGTGCATAGCTAAACCTCTCAGTGATGCTCGTTTTATTCCTTACCTTTGCTAACACGTGTCTGAAGGAAGGAGCAGCCTTTCTTTATCAGCTTGTTCCCAAATATCCAATATCCAGACTATAAAGCCGTGCTGAATAGCCATCTATTTTGTCTTGTCAGTTCTTTTTCTGTCAGGACGTTTCCTATTTACTGTTTCTTTTTCCTGCTTGCAAGATCTGTGAAATGCCTTTTGCTGAATTATGTGTAGTACAGCCTATTTATATTTCCTTAGCACTACAAACACTGACTGCTTTATTGTGTAAGGTGCTGTATATCTCCTCAGCTAGAGCGAGATGTTCGTCTGAAGAACTTCACAATCTCTCAGACACAGCCAGGAAAAGGACGTGGTGCCTTTGTACCTGAACAGAAGCACCATGGGGGTAGAGAGACATGACATGACTAAACTTTGTGTGAATAAGGAGCACACCAAGGCATGGAAAACAGATGTTCAGTCCCTTAAAAAAGCAAAACAAAGCAAACCAATCCACAGACTAAACCTCCAAACTCAACACTTTTCATTTAAAACTTACTGTCTACGTGTGCCAGCATCTGTGGAAGGGGTCACCCAGAAGCACATACCTTCCTGGGCTGAGATGCTGTGTCACTGCTTGAATCGTGATTTACTCCCCAAAAGGCTCTCTGGGGTGGTGGTCATTCATCGGTGGGGGGTGTATAGAGGTGTGTTTCCTGAGGTTAGTAAGAAGAGGTGTAGCTGCAGGAGGATGTACGGATGGATTTATTGAGGTATACTTAAGCTCTGAGTACCAAACTGGGATTCTTGAGCACTGTAAATTATATTATCACTGATGGGGGGTTAATTATTTATTCTTTAATCAAAACTAATGAAAAGTAATTTTGAAGAGTAGGAAGCCATTCATTAGGACACTGAGAAGGAAATGACTGCATGAACTGGGCCATGAGACATCATCTAAATGCAGATGATTGCTTTATTGATAGTGCTGGCTGAAGAAGCCAGTTCCAAATTTGCCTTTGCCTTGCAGCACTTCTGGTTGGGACTGGGGTGAAGGACAGGGTCCCTTTGGTCAGTCCAGCTCTGCCTGAGTGTTCCTGGTCAGTTTTGGTAGCCTTAATTTACCATTTTCATCTCATTTTCACCATATATCAATGAGTCACAGCTAGAAAAACAGCAGCAGCCATGTCTGCCTAGAGAGGAGAGTTTGGTTTGTGTGATGCAGAGTCACTTAAGAAGTTGCAAGGTTCTGCCAGAAGAAACCGAACCTCGGTTACTTGGTTACTTTGCCTTTCTTGCTCTCTCAAAATGAAATCTGACAGGTTTTAGCTTGTTTCCAGCGAGCAGCCACACTGTTAGGGTTTAGTGTTTGCTGGCCCAGCTCACATTGTGGTGTGTGTTGGAGCTCCATATTCCAATTAACTTTTTATGATCCTGCACAAGGGGGAGATAAGTTAATCTGAACCAAATGTGCGGTTAGCACCGTGATACCTGCTGCTTCTCTCAGGGAATCTAGATAACAGTGCTTTTGCCTCCATAGAAAGGAGAGAGTAATTTCAACTCAAGGCTGTGTAGGAGAAATATTGAATTGGATAGTTTAAGACAGTTTCCAGTCTAAAAGAAATGCAGAGCAGATACATGACCCCCCAAAAAATCCTGTAAGGTTTCTGAAATGTATTCAGAAAATTTATTGAAACCATACAGCAGGCTGTTCAAACAAATCAGATTTTCCCCGAGAGCTTTCTTCACCTCAGGTTTCATCCTTCAGACTTCTTAGCACTTGCTCAGAGCCTGTCTGGGTGTGCAGTGCTCCTTTGTGCAGGACTACATCATACAGATGTAGTATGATGTAGATGTAGTATGATGTAGATGTAGTTTCTCCAGAAAGGCTTGGGCAGTCTGACATGGGCTGGGGTATGAATTGGAGCATCCCAGACATGACTGAGGGTTGAATTCTCTGTGACAGGTGATTAATGTACTGAAAATATGGACTGTACCCTGTGTGTTGTGTTGATTACTTCTGAACATAAATGAATGCCTAGTGAAATGTTTATTTTCTACCCGGAATACAAGGAGAAAAATGTCGCTGTTGCCTACTTGGCACCTAGTTCCTGCCCTCACCTGTCTGCTCTTTCTTGTATCATCTCTTTAACATTCAAAGATACAGTAATAAATGGCAATCAGTTTTAAATCCAATTAGTAGAACTGCTAGGTAGTGCACTGTAATTTTCATTGAGTGAGGAAGCAGGTTTCAAAGAGTGGCATGAGATGAAATAGGAAGGAAATTACCTTCTGCTTTCTTAAGGATGCTGTGAAAACCGATATTGAAATGCCTGTTTACTCTGTGTCCCTACCCCCCACCCTGTGACAGCTGTTCTTAACTCTTCTAAAAAGTCATAACCATCCTCTTTATGATCTATTCCTTTTTATAACATTTATGTTGCGGGGAAAGTTGTCTCGTTGTTTTAGTGATGCCTGGCTTCTCCTCTTGGCTCTGCTATTGTCTTTGGCCCTGATTCAGCAAAGCACTTAAGGACATGATTATCTTTACTTTTATGGGATGGTACATGTGTTTACAGCTAAGCATGTGCTTAAGTGCTTTGCTGAATCAGAGATTTTGTCTGTAACCTTGGATTTATGTCTCAACCTACTCACAAGTAAAATGAGCTTAGTAGTTACCTCCAGTGATACTACGAAATGCAAGTAAGATACAGCATGGCTTGAGTTTCTTTCACAAATAGCAAAACCTTAATGTACAATATATTAGATACTGCTTGGTTTCATTGTAAATGAGTTTGTAGTAGGTCTCTAGCTAAAACATCTACTTTCTGACATTATCACTAATCCATTACATTTATTGTTCCCTATAGGTTTGTTGTTCTTGTCTTCACCTTTTATTTGTCAAAACAACTCTCCCTGGTTGTGCCTTCAGACACGTGGTTATATGTCACTCTGTTTTTAAAGTCTGGGCTTAGAATTACAGCTCCTTAGAAATAAATTAGGCTTGTGCATCTAAATCCCATTGGCAGCTTTGAAAATAGCACTCTCTGGATTTATAATAATCTGCTGGGATTGGATTCTGGTGCTTTGACTGGTGTCGCAGGTGAAGTGACTTCCAAATCTTCACCAAAAATAAATAATAACAGTTTTCTTCTTTGGTTGATTTCCAGCATCTTTAGGAGGTGCCCGAGCAGTGCTTGTACCACAGGAACAATCAAAGAAGCATCCCTTTGTTACTAGCATTTTCTGTTGGGTTGAGGACAATATATTATTTGCTTTATTGTACCTGTTTTTTCCCACTTATGCATATGAACACAGAAATGCCATATCTCATTTTACATAACGCCTGTATGCAACAGTGTGACCCCCTGCTTCACTACTGATGCAGAACTCTTCCTAGAATACAGAGATTTTAATTACACATCGTATTAGCACTTCCCATATCTCACTCTGGGACTATGTCACACAAAATACACTGCCCTTTGTTTATTACATCCTTAAAGCTGTGTGTACAAGAAGGTTGTATTTATTATTATTTTCTACTCTGTGTTCTCAGCTTTTGCTGCCAAGAGCACAGGCAACTTCTAGTATTCTGTAATGCTTTTTAAACCCTGTTAAAATCCTCTTCCCCTTTGAGCAAGGGTGTAAGCCTACTTCCTTTTTCAAAGCCTTAGAATAAAATTTCCCATCTTGTTCCACACCTGGTGTGTAGAGTCAGGTTTTGCCTTACTGCTTTTTGGAGAAGTAGTCATTTGAGTATTGAGCATATGGCCTTCTTACACTGTCACTTGCATTTGGGCTTTGCAAATGTTTAGGGTTTGATAAATTCATTTCTGGATAAAAGGAAGTGATTAAATTCTCACTCTTGACTAGATCATAGGTAAAGTGTAATGGCAGTTTGGAATGTTCCCTAGAAATAATAAACTTTGTTCCAATTGACAGTCTGATCGAGTAGGTTTTTCCATAGAAAGAGGGTTGATTGGGAAATTTTTTTTACAAAATAAATAACAGTGCTGAGCAATCATTCCAACAGTGGTGAAACCTTATGAGAAACAGGTATTCTGTGGAAAATTTTGGATATTTTTCAAGTTTGCAAAAGTAGAGTTTTAACCACTGGAATTGGACAGATTGCAAAAAAGCTTCTGGGGTGCAAGTAGTTCAGGTAAGTTTGGCACTAATACAGGCACAGGGACTATTGTTACACTGGAATACCCAGGCTCAGCACTTCAATCTGCCTTGGGGACCTAAACCCTCACTTCAATAAAGTTAAATTATTGTACAATAAGTAGAGATAAGAAATGAGCATGCTTAATGCAGAGCTGCAATACTAGCTCTCTGTTGTCTATCAAGAGAACTAAGATTAATTGAACAATACTCTAAAAATAAACTCCCTGGTTCCATTGTTTGGAGTTCAATAAACACAGAAACCAGGAGAAGGAACTGAGATGTTCTATGTCCGTACCAAGCAGGTTTGAATCCTCAGTTCATCACAACATGAATTTCCCATGTTTTCTAAGCATCAGGGCACTTAGGGCAGAATCCCAGTGGCCAACTTCAGCCCTCTGAACATGTGGTTGCCTACACGATCAACTCATCGCTTTCCCAAAGACAGGGCTGCATGCCTTAAGTGAGGCAAGTGTCACTCTCAGGGTGTTAAACTGATTTGCTGGTTACTTGGCATAGGCTTAAAAGCTGAATCTTAAAAGCATTAAGTTTGGAGAGGACCAAGTGTGTGCACTATGTTGGAGTATTAGGAAGCACTCAGAGGGCACAACAAAGAAACTTGGCATGTGTCATCTGCTTGTGAAATACGTGTGTATCTTGTGTAATTGGTATCATTTTAAAAAAGACCTTTATTTCCTGTTAAGCTGAAATGTCTAAAAGTTAAGTTATTACAGTCTTTGTAATTGGTTGCAGGGTTTCAAAATAAAAAAAATCAGGCTATCAGAATAGTGCTGAATTTCAGGAGTTTTTAATCTTCCCTCCAATCATTACCAAGAATTGCAGTTATGCAGAGGTAGAGGTCAGCACAAGGCATCTTTCAGATGTGACATCTGAAACAAGTGACAGCTTTCAGAAGATGGATTGAACTGGATTGTCTGATGGCTTTTGGTCATTAGAGGTTTAGTAACCAGTAGTTAGCTGCTTATTCCTGGCTGAATTTCACTTTGATTTCCCAGTACTTCCAATTCAGTATGCAAGTCTTCAGCTGCTGCCCATAATGCTGGTGACCCTTTGTCAAGCACTTGGGAGTCCTGCTTGCCCTCTTGCTGTGCATGTAGATGATTCCTGAGCAATGTGAAGGTGATTCCTAATCTGAAATGCCGATGGAGAAAGGGCAGAGCTGTATTCAGGTTAGGGCTTGGTTCTGAAAAGGCTTGTCAGAAGTTACTTTAGATTAATTAGAAACGTGAATTTAAAGCAGGATGGCAAAAACACTTAAAACTCTTTGGTAGACTTAATCAAACTTAGAATAGTGTTAATTCTGTTGTGTTCATGTCCTAAATCACTTTCAAATCAGTCAGATATTCTTTGTGGTGGAGTTGGGACCATTAGAGAAATTACACATTCCCAACTGGCAATTGCCAGCTACAAAGCCATTGAAAGTTGTTCCAGTCCTTAGAGCAAACTGGTTCCACCCTATATCTGTGTCTTTCCCTCTACATGCTGATACTTCCAGTGATGCTGCAGTCTAGGAACCTGCAGAAACAGAGGACAGTGATTTCCTAGTTTCCTACACCTCTCATTCTTCTAACAGGCCCTGGAAGAACTGTCTTGCCAGCCCTCCCTCTCTCAGCCCTATTCAGCCTCCTGCTGAATTGCAGGATTTGACAGCACAAGGGCTTCTAGTCCCTTTCGTGTGGAGTGAAACAAGTTACCTGCAACTGCTGCTGAGGGGTGATTAATGCTGATCTGGTTTATTTCCCCCTGGAACTGGCCAGTTGAAGCAGTTGTATCAAATTGGTTCTTGCACTTTAACTGCAAGAGTGAATAGCTTCTACACCACTTGAATTACACCCCAAAACCATATCTAACCAAATGAAGGTTTCTTTTCCTAATAATTGTATCTGTGCAGAGGTTTAGTAGCACTGCGCAATTAGCACACTTTACAAGTTTATTCAGATTAGCTTCCACATTTATAAGTGTGAACAGCAAGTCCATAATGACATTTGGCTGTGCAATTCAGCAGCTATTTTCTTAAAACCATTTCTTAGGTAATTGATATGGCTGCACTTTCACTCATCAGTAAGTATTCAGCTATGAGGATCAAGTAAGAATACATTTCTTTGTGCTTTCTAAAGTAGAGGGGAATTTTACACCTTTCTGAGCGTCAGTCAGCTGTGTGTTTGTGCTTTCTGGTGATGCCATCTAGAACTAATTTTCATCTGACCAAGCGTGCCAGAAGGTGAGTATTTTCACATAGGAGTTCCAAGGAGCCAAAAGGAATTAGGAGACCTGGTTTCTTATGTGCACCTGTCTGCTTTGAGAAGCTTTTAAAATGCCTCAATTTGTTTAGCAAATGCATGGCATTGTCCACTTAAGCACAGCTCAACACAGTCTGTGTGAGAGTGTCTTAATTTATAATAAATTTTATCATTTTAATTGAGAGAGATGCTAAAGAGGAACCAAAGTGAGGATGTTGGAGTATTAAGATCTGTCACAGTCAGGTAGCTGGGACATAAATGTCAGCAAGTCCTGTCAGTCATGGAGTGAAGGGTAGCAGAGTTAGTGCAGGAGCTTGAGAGAAGCATAAAACAAAACTGCCATTAAACTTCCTTCAGTAGTCTTTCACTATTTACCTTCATGTTTATTATTTCATATGACTTTCCCCTGCTGTTCCTTAGAGAATATTATTAAATATAATGAATTCAGTTAGTTACAGGCCCCATATCCAGGCTTAGCCTTAGAAGCTCCAGCTTCCCTTTGATCTTCGACATACCAAAATGTGTGATTATGCTATAAAAAGATAATAGAGAGAACATCAAAGGAGAGTTGAAAAATGCCAATGTGGCTTAGTAACATAACAGCTTAAGAATAGCAGCATAACATGAAGACAACCCTAGTTATGTCTTAATGCATTTTAATATGTACTCTGCAAAAACAGTGTAGCACCAGTGTCTGCAAAAGAGGGAAGCTCTTCCTTCTACAGGAAATCTTTTCAAATAGAGGATATATTTGCAAGTTGCATATTACAGTTGTGGTAAGTTGGGTGGAAGAAATTAGGTGATCTGGGTGATCACTCTACAGACTTTCCTGTTTCATCCCTGAGCTCCTGTCATTTTACCCACCAGAGTTAGTCAGGATTTTAACCTTTGAAGACAACAATAACTGTCTCCTTTGGGAACATCAAAGCCAGTTTTGGCCAAAGAGGTGATTTAGGTGTACTTACTGTACCTCAAGCTAAATGTCAAATGTGATTATATGTTACTGTCTTGTCTTGCTTTAAGTAACAAAGCTCAGGAACTTTGGAGTGACTGCGAGTTCTTGGATGTCTCCCCTTTGGTTGTCTCTCGGTTGTATGTAGCGCTGTCACTCTTGGACAGCACAGCTGATCTTCTCCAGGCAAATGGGGTAGCTGGGATGCAGAGGCAGAAGGGAATGCTTTGTTAGGTCCTCTACAGTAGACTTTTTATAAGAAAAAAAAAGAAAACGTGTTGTCTTCAACACATCTAGAGCACTGCTTACTTATAATAGTTTCCATCTTTTCCCCTTCATCCAAGAGGGATTTTACCTGCACCTTACTGGCTATTTAGAAAATTCCAGTGGTGGGTGTCCTTGAGCGCTAGCCCCATGTTGAAATGCCAAATGTAAAAGTCAAAAGGATGAAAGTGATGTTACACAGGCCTTGCAGGAGGAGCGAGACACTAACCCCTTGTCTGGGGCCCCTGAGTGCCCCATGCACTTGCTTCTTCCAAAATCCTTGTTGATCACATGGTTGTTTACAGATGGACCCTTGGGCATTCAAAGAGTATCCTGTGTGTCTTGCAGAGACTTTCTGATGAGATTAGTTGTCCAGAGCACCTCAGTTTTAAGAAAAAGGCCCAAAATATCAAATTTAAGACTGAAGGTTTCTGGTTTATAACAAATGCTTGGCCTTTAAACATTGTGTTTGTTGGTAGCTTTTGAAAATCCCAGCATTTCCTTATGTGACCACACCTAGAAATGATACAAACCTGGTGGTTTCACCAGGCTGAGGTAACGTCAAGATTGAACTTTGAATAAAGCATTTCCTGTCATCAGGGCCGGTGTTCAGCAATGTGGTGGATGGGGGAATGAGCCAACAAGCTTAACGTCTGTGATGGCATTAAGCAAATATTTTTTCAAGATGAGCATGATTATGTGGGTTTTATGTATGCAGTAGGCAAAACCTTAATAACCGAGGTCTTTCACCTTGGGGACAGGGAATTTCTTCGGAATAACCCTGGATTCATATTCCCTGCTTGTTTCTCTGGATGTGCATTGGATTTTTTTTGTGTATTTTTGTTGCAAGGCTGGTAACCTTCTTCCTCTTTTCTAAGTCTTTTGAAAGCCTTTTGAAGGACAGTGGAAAGCTGTCCCACACAAACACAATAAAATTAAAACAAACAATAAAACAGATGAGCTTTCTAATGTGTTTTTTGTTTGGTCTGGTTTTGAATGGGTTTTTTTTAGCCACAAAACCTTTCCAAAAACTGGTATAGACTGAAAAGAGCCAGAAAATTATCTACTGAGGTTCTTTGCTTTAATCAGCAAAAGGAGGAGAGGACACATCCAACCTAGTTGTCCTTTAGCCCCTTCTCCCCTTTTATGCCGCTTCCTCTAGTGAGGAGATGGGCCCAGTTTCCTACCCGATTTTTCTTCACTACTAATTCTTGGAAGATCTGATGAAAAGGAAGGCCCCCCACTGCATCTAGTGCTCTTCAGGAAAGAGAATTACCGTATCTGGGACAGCTTACAAGCTAAATAAATGTGATATTCCATTTTTTATTACAGGGTAACACCCAGTAGCTGAGGTGTCTGGGGTACTGAGTACTGTGATACTGCCTGTTACCTCCAGCTCAGCACAGCTTCTCTCACCTGAACTTTGTTTTCACTGAGGAATAAAACAGAGGACATAGATCATCTAGGTTAAAGTAATGGTTTAGTTTTCTTTTTTTCAATTAGAATTCTTACATTTTCAGAACTGTGTTTATTCACTCAAATCTTGTATTACAGTAGGCAGCTCTCATGAGATACAGTCAGGATGATTTTGAGTATTTTGCCTGGATTTTAGATAGGGAACAGGGATGTTTGTTTCACTTCCTCCTCACAACAGATAACCAAGCTAGAAATTTTAGGAGATAATCAGATGGACAGTGACCAAGGATGGGTTTTTACTTGTCATTAGAAAGTTGAATTTTTACTTCTGTATGCTTATTTATAATTTTCAAGAATCAATGTATAATTTAATGGGCAAAATATACCTTAAACCATTACCATCGTTCAAGGATGACCATGGAAATATTTCTTTTAAATTATTGGATCATGTCCTCCATCATTGCAGTAGCAAGCAATGAGTGAGATCCTCAAAGTCACTGGAGCTTCAGTCCTTGGCTTTCAGTGGGAGCAGGGACTACCTCACCAAGTCCTGCTAGCACAGTGACCCTGAAAGCTGCTGGACAGAGGAGGATCAGGATTTTGCCTTTCATTTTCCCTCAGACATCCAGTTTTCAGAGAGATTCATACTTGGCAGCTGATTTTGGAAAATCAAACCCCTTTGTAACAGTGCTGTCTGTGCCTTTTTAGCCCTGTGTGCCCAGTCATCCCTGCCACCTCCTCTGAGGCAGCATTGAAATGCAGTTTGTTGTTGTTTTAAAATAGATCAGTTATAGTCTGCTGCTTTAATGAAATATAAAATCACAAAATAGTTCAGGTTGAAGGGACCTCAGGTGGTCTCTAGTCCCACCTCCTGCTCAGGCAGGGCTGGCTGTGAGATCAGACTACGTTTCTCAGGGTTCATAACAATGATTCCCTCCATCTCCTGGCTGCACCGCTGCCCGTACAGACCAGGATTCAGTTATCTTTGCTGGCCTGTGTCCGGTCAGCTCATGTACCCCATGGTCTCTGCCACAGAGCTGTCCCCAGCCTTCAGCCTTGCAAAGGGTTATTCCTTCCCTCTGAAGGCATATGGATACACTTTTCCTCACCCATAACCATTTTACATTCCAGATAACTTGAGTAGTTTCTTTAGGAGAGGAAAACAAAAGATAAGATTATGTTTGGCTTTCTGGGAATGACCGTGTAAAAGACCTTCCACTGCATCCTGCCTCAGAACATGGTAATACCTGCCTCCCAGTGACAAGTGAAAAAGGCAGCTCCAGTTCAGCACTGCCTGGGTTCCTTACTGAGCAGTACTCTGTCCCTAAGAGCTGTGCAGGACCTTTTAGGTATGATGGTAATATTCCCTTCTACCTTCCCCTCAAATCCTCATACATTCTGAACCTCCAAACTTGCAAACACTGGCTATTTTAGTATTTTGGTTCATGTATTTCTTCCAAGATGATGTGTCAAGGCAGTACATAACAGGACTTTGGCTGGCTGAGACAGTTACTGAAAGTGAGATGGTAAAGAAAAAATGAAAGCAATGGGTTTCAGAAGAAAAGGAAGGTAGAAGATGATGTTTAGATGAACAACTCACATCATTCTCTTTTCTGAAGTTGCGTTTTCTTTCTGTTGCTGGAGACCTGGCCTGTTGCATGTGAATGCAAACAATAGGATGAGATTGAAACACACGCGAAAAATAAACCAGATTATATTAAAATCACCAACATTTTAAGAAGGACCATTTTTTATTAAGCCTTATACCTGAAGGGGCTTTAATGGCAGTAGATGTTAGCTACAAGGTTGTGTTTGTTCTTTCTTGCTGTCTTGTTTTTAAGAAATGAGAAAGAGAAAGCTGGGAGGAGACCTCCGAGGTGCTGCAGATGAGGTTGTTGTGGCTTTAAGACCTGCAGTCAGTAGGTGGTAGTGAAGATACGGCAATGGGAGATGGGCAGGCAGTCTCCTAATGCCTCCTTAGCCACTTTGATTTTATGTGGAGGATGGGCAAGGGGAGTGGGAAGAGCTGTGGTCTATTTGGGGAAAAAAATATCACAGCCTATTAGTTAGAAGCAATGAAATGGAGACAACATCAGGGACTCCATTAAGTGCAGTGTGTTTAGGCAGACAGAGTCCCCAGGTGAGGAGTGCTATTCTAGAGGATTGTGTACTGCAAAATAATTGGACTTGGGAAATCAACTGGGCTTCAGTGGCCTCATGTAGCCTGATACCAGGGAAGGAGTAAAGGGGAAAACGTTTCCTTTTTCTTCCTGGTTTTTGTTTTTTTTCTTTCCAGTCTAAAGGCTGCAGTGAATACAAAGAGGAAACATCGTGCTAGATAGATTTACTGTCAATAGTCGTTTGAATAATACAAACAATGGCTATAATTAAATTTGATTTTAGCAGGGGAGTATTCGGAGCATGTCATCATAACACCAGCTTGTACTATATTATTCTCTTGGCATCCTGGACTTTTCCTGTTGCATTCACTGAATAGAAATGATCCAGAATTCAATCAGAAAAGGCTGAATCTGCAGGGATGCGTGTTAATGCATTGGTATGTCTAGAATCAGATTCTTAAATAAAACATTGTTGCTTATCTATCTATTTATTTATTTATTTAAAAAGATAGATTAGAAATGGCAGAACAGGTTGAACTAGAGCGACTTCCTGCACCCAGAGCAATTGCTAGATAAAATTATATTGGTTATGTTCCTGAAAAGCTTCAGTGCATGCAGAAGTAATGGCTGCATCGTTTCCTCTAGGTGAGCAAAGTCACTGTTTCCTGTGGTAAAAGTTGTACCAAATGGAGCCCCAGCACTCCCTTCAGTGTGTGGGGGAAGGATGCCAGGTATTGCCATTGTCTCCAGATAACACCTTGATGAAACAGTGGTATCTATAAAATGCAGTGTTGCCAAAGTGCAAGTTCTGTCTTGCCTGATGTATGTTAAGAAATGTTGGGAGGCAGCAGCCTTATTCAGTCAGTGTAAGCCATAAGAAATGACATGTTGGGTCTGGTTCTCATTGATGCTGAGTGTGAATGAGAATCAACCTCCAGCGCTTTCAGATCCACAGACATGTGGGAGCCCATCACTCACAGTGTTAACAATTGCAAAGGTGAAAGGAAAAATAGATTTGTTGTAGCGATACTGAAGCCCCTCAGTACTCTTACTAAACATTTTCTCTGCTCTGCTCTTGATAGCTGCAGAACCTCAGGTATTAATTTGGTCGGTGTAGCCAAGGCTTCAGAAAATAATGCATTATTGAGTTAAAAGGCACAACGTAAGATGCTATTGGATTAAGAATGTGTATGCTGTAGTGTAAGTTAATGGAACAGTAATAGTGAGAAGTGACCTTCTTCCCCTCCAGAAATGGAAAAAAAGCAACACTTAGCAGTAGAAAATAAGATGTGAACCTCTGAGAGTAAGGTCACTGCAACTCCCAGCATATGTGGCCTTGCAGTAATAAAATGCTGTCTGTGGCAAAGTAGTGCATCACTCGTTACTATTAGCGCATAAACAGGATCAGATTATATTGCCCAGTTCCTCTAATAATAGCTAAAGAGGTGTCTCCTCCTTAAAATATCAGTTTCAAATTAAGAAAATGCTTGTACAGAATAAAAAAAAGGAAGATAGGATCTTATTCAGCAGTAATCTTCCTTTTTTCCTCTATGAAGCCTTTTATGTGGCATCACAGTATACTCCTGTCTGTACCACCAAGAAGGAGAACAAAACCCCCAACCCAAAGGAAATGAAAAAAAGGTAAAACTCCAGAAAAACACCATTCAGGATTGTATTTCCTGGGTGCAGGATTTTTTTAGGGCAGCTAGAAGACAGCAGTAATTAGCGTATGCATTTCCTCATTAAAATATCATTAGTGAAGGCTTTGTTCCATCAAGATGTTGCAAACAAGGTTTATTGCATTGTGTTATGTCATTGTAGTTTACCAGTAGCCAGATGTATATGAATTCAAAGAAGCATAAGCAGAGTTGTCTGAACACGGCCTGGCCTTTATTGCAGCATCAAACAAGGTGTCATTCAGGTTATCGGATGTGTTTAGATAGTGTTGATCACTGACAAGTGGACACTTGGCTAAAGCTGCTCTTGGAAGACACTATCGTTGCTCTAAATAAATTAGTACTTCCATGATGAACAAGCAAACACATGTGGCTAGCTGCTCACTGTGCCGTGGAGTTCACTTCAGAATGTGTATCTGAACACCAGTTTTTGCAGGAACCATTCCGTTACTTACCTGTGATAACCAAACTATTTTAGATTTTCTGTGTGGATAACATTCTCAGTGCAAATCACCATTGCTTTACTCCCTGATTGTCTCACCAGAGTACCTACTCTGTGTTGCTCGGTGTACTTGTAATGGGCATGCATTCTGGTAATAGCCATCAGTCGGAGTCACATTATACACTGTGGTATCACTGCCTAAAAAGGTATTTTAGAGAGTAAAAAACAGCATCTTGGGCTTGGAGGGTTGGAAATGCATCAGGAACAATTTTATTTGAAAGATTTCTCAGCTCTGTGAAGTACCAACACGATGGAGGACATCGCTTACAAAATAGTCCGTGTCTGAACTATGGTGTGTCTGTTGGGCTGCAGGGGAAAGCAGTCCTCAGGCACACAAACACAGCAACACTGTGTTTTGCTGTACATAAAACCATGGGCAGTTTTTTCATCTGAATCCCAAAGTTTTCTAGCATTTGAACTGGAGCTTTGTCCAAGGTTTTGATGTGAGCCGGCCCGGGTCAGAATCTTGAGAAGCTTATAGAGACCAGGTTCTTCATCACACCTGGAGAGGTACTCACCGAGGTGGTTGCTCTCTTCCCATTTCCAACACAAGCCAGCTCCCTGAAATCTCAGCTAGGACACGCTGGCCATGAAAAGCATTGAATCAGGTCTTCCCTCTTTTTTCCCCTCCCCAATATTTCTCCTCGCTGATACAGCAATCTTGCAAGCAAACTTTCTTGAGCTACCTTGTTACTCAAATGAAAGTACTTTCCTACCATGATTAGCATCTGTTTATGGGATGGTTCCTGTTTTTCATAATTAGATCCTGAGCAGAAATGCAAAGTCTGCTGTGTAAAAGGATAATGAATCTTTATTGCACCAGTGCAAATCAGATTTGTGCAAAAGGCCCTTTGAAAATGGTAATAAGCAGAGACATGTATTAAGTCACCAAGATAAGGTTCTTGCTGTTGTATTTTTCTTTTATAAATGGGAATTGTAACTACCCCTTGGATTTCATGTGATCTTGCCTGCCACTCAAAAAGATTTTAGCCTTGACCTTAATCTTAGTGTGTGCCAACCCCACCTTCCTCATGGTCAAGCCTCTAAAAATACACATATTTTAAGGAACAGCAGTAGGGATGGGCTTTGTCTGCTCTCTTTGTGTGTCTTCAGTAGCGATGAAAAGTGGGGAGGAAGGGAGCCACTTGAAATGTCCGAGATACGATCTAATCAGCCATCCCAATGTCCATTTAGCACGCACTGTAACATTTTAAGCATCTCTTGGCCACTCGCTCAGAAGGGAAGGCTCATGTCATCCCTTGTATTTTCCCATTGTACACATCATTTCCTGGCGAATGCAGGATTTATTCCCCAGCTAAACCCTTCTTGACAGGTTTGTTATCTGTTCACCCGGTCGGCGAGCCCCTGAGAGGCAGAGCATAGCTGTTAGAGAGAGAGGGGGAGAAGGAGAGGGGGAGGGAGGAGGGAGGAAGAAAGAGGACTGGGAAGCAGGGCAAGGAAATGTCAAGCGAGCTGCCAAGGATGGATATTATAGCTGCTGGGGACCTTAGAGAGTATCATGTGTCTTTTGTGTCTATTTTACAGTCAGTGCTTCATGTAAGATGGCAGTCTCGCCTGGACTGTGCTTAGTATTGATTTACTCCCAGGCAATGCACAGACCATTTTAGGAGTACATGGGAGACTAGGAAAAAATCCTCCCACCCCCCCCCATTCCAGCCTTTTTTTTTTTTTTTTTTTCCTGTAAACAAACACAATCTTTTTAGAAAAGAAAGTGTTTTCTATTAAGTTAATTCTCCCTCTTGTTTTTAATTTTTCAAATTAGCAGATTGTTTTGTGGAAATCAAATTGATTAGCAGCTTCTCAATGAACAATAGATGCTTAGAAAGTAACATGGCCTATTGTCTTATATACAGACTTCAAAATCTTTGCCCTTTCTGCCTCTTTGAGAAAGAGCTCTCATATAACCCAGTACCTGTTCCTGGATCCAAACTACCAAGAAGCAGCTAAAAGGTATTGGCATGCTGAATTGGAGATCTTGCTTTGGTTGTGGGGCTTTTTTTTTGTTTGGTTTGGTTTGGTTTTGTTGGGGTTTTTTTTGGTTTATTTTTTAAAAAATCTACACATAATATATAGTCCTTATTATTTCCCTTCTGTTGTTTTCTGCAGTTGCTGTTCAGCCCTTTGATGCAGTATGTTAGATGGAAAAGGCAGCCGTATGGCTGTCTAAACAGCCAGCATCTGCTCGGCTGTTTGGATAAGCTTAAGCTGGGTGTGCTTCCCTCTGGCAGCCTTAGTTCTCCTCCCTGTTGCTGGGCTAGCGTTGGGGGTTCAGCATCTCAGCTGTGTGGTGGATGGCAAATTTTTGCCTTTTAATTATCCTGTTTAGGCTTTTGCTCCTCTCTACCTGTGATACTGCACCTTGTTGTGCCTGCTTCTTGTTGGCAATGTTTGCTCCAGGTAGGGCTGCTCCTCTGCTTGAACATCAGCGAAGTCTGCTCTGCAGGATCAGAGCCTGAAGTCAGTTCTCTTCGCTGGGCTGCAATGGAACATTATAACATTAGTTCCCCCAGGGCAGCTGCTGATGTTTTGTCGCCAAAATAAATAGAAGTATTGGTGCCCACATAGACCAAATCTATTCACATTTACGCTCTTCTGGTATTTGGAGATGAAAGTAAGTTCCAGGCTTTTAGTTTAAAGGCTTACCAAGGTTGTCATATTTTTCTGGGTTCTGAATTTAAGCAGGATTATTTTATCAGAGAGGCTTGTGTGTGTTACTGTTTTTGTAAGACTATATTGAACATGGAGCATTCTCAGGGTGCAGCAGGCTTAGATGATTCTGCTCTCTGGGAGCAGGGGAGTAGGAACTTGACAGGCAGCCCAGGGGATACACACGCTGGGGACAGAGCAAGCCGGGCTGTGAGCTCCGTATGGTGTTTAAAAAGTCTGTGCGGAGGAGGATAGTGCTGGGACAAGATGGGGTGTCTGGGGAAATGATGGGAAAAGAATCTCTGGATCTTCCTTATTTCCCTGCCAGAGGTGCCAGGGGATCATGCGAACGCGCAGCTGCCCTGTGTAGGCTCAAGGGCTGGATCTCCCACCTTCCGATACACCCCTGCGTGCCCTTTAGCAGGTGGGGTGGCAGGTTCCTTTCCAGCCCTGCTCCTCTAAGCAGGAGGAAGCCAAATCAATTTCTGCTGGCAAAGAATATTGACAGTTTTAATAGAAGATCATTATAGGAGTGAAATATTCCATTTTAAAGGTAGAGACCAAGCAAAAATGTTCAAAGCGTTTCACATATGTTAATTAATTTAGCAAGCAATGCTTTTTTAATGAAGTCATGCAACAAGTAAGTGGCAAAACCTGGGAATAAATAGTGTTCTGAGCTTTTTTTCTTACTTCTGTAAGAAACCATAACCCATTTCTCAACTCAAAAATTCCTTTGCAGGGATACAGTAGGAGGAGTTAAGTATAGCAATGTAACCAAAACACTCCTGTTGCACTGTATTAGAGTACCACGCATCTTTTCTCTTTCCCTTTTTAGAAGTGAGAACAATTTGTTTCAAAGTCTCATTATTTCTAACTGGCTGCCTCATTAAGCAAGTACTGTGACGGCAGCAGAGTCTGTGATTATAAACACCAGGACAATATGTTACTGTGTTTGTAACTCCACAGATAGAGGAAAAAGAAATGTTTTTCCACCCTTCTGTGTCTAGTCAAGGTTGGATTTTTTTTCCTCCTCCCTTCCCTCAATCCCTCCCAAGCTAGTTCTAATAGTAAAGCATGTCACTTATAATCTGCTAATTAAATCATTTCACTCCATTTTATATAATTTTTAATTTAGCATTCATTTTCAACTTAGCTTTTGGCTTCATTTACTGATAATAAACAGCATTGCACACAACACATGTTCCTCAAAACAGTCATTCACACACGTACAGATGCCAGTAATTTTGCCAGTATGCCATGCGTATAAATATTAAATATAACATCCCACCCTCATTTTACCCGTGATTGAATGTGCATGTTGCTGTTGCGTTCTACAATACACTGTAACAAGGCAAAACATGAGAAATTTGGATGAAGTCTTCAGCTCTGTGCTGTTCACTAACCCTGGACCTTAGAAAATGTGCCGGGTGTACCGTGCTACAGTGGCACTGTGGCAGCTCTCCCCTTGCTGAATGATAGGATTTGACCTGACTCTCTTGCCGGTCCATTAGTTGTTTTTAACACATCCATCTGCTGGTCTTTTTTTGACCATTATGAGGTGGATTGATGACCCAAAGTGAAAGGATGACATTTATGTTACCAGCCTTTGTCTGCTGGAGTCCAGAAAGTCAAATCCGAGCTGGCATCCCAGCAATAGTCCAGCGGATGAAACTTTAGCAGCAGGTTTGATTCTAAGGTCTGATCATACCCATCTCAAATTAAGCCCAGATTTCTAAAGCTTATGTAATCTAAAACAAAGGTTTCAAATTCGACAGGCATTTATCTGGGGACTTTCTTACTCCTGATATTTTTAAGTTTCTGTAGAGGTGTCAATATTGACAATATTTGGAAGTTAAGCCCTGCTATCCAGAGACTAGTACCCACTACTGGAAAACAGGATTATTTTTTCATCTTGAAACATAACTCCTGAAACTGTAAGCAGCCCTTTTCATACTTCATACAGTGCACACTACTCTAGGCTAGTCATGCCAGAGTGAGCGCTTCCTCGTTAGTGCTGCACTACTTTGGTGCTGGATACCACGGTGTGTTTAATCTCATGTGCTGCAGTGTGTCTCACAGCCTGCCAGTACACCCTATGCCATAGCTTGTTGCGTGGTAAGAAAGGGACAGAGCTGCTGTAATGATCAAGACATCAGCCGGTGGAAGATAAGACAGTGCGTTATTTTCTGGTGCTCCAGAATATATGTCAAGGTGTCCAGGGTTTACAAGGTATCCACTCTCCTATTTGTAAAGGCAGGCACACACAGAAAAAAGTCAAGAGTCGCTAGTGAGCGTATATGGCAGTGCTTTGAAGAGCACTGCAGGGAAGGTAAAAAAGATAAAGCTCCCCCTCATTTATTTGAGCTTGTGAAAATTGCCATTGCTGCTGGATCCGCGGCTCAGAAATGGATTTTCTCAGGCTGCAAGGTCAGCGCGCCTTCCACCGCCCCCACCCCAGCCAGTGTCTAACAGGAGAGAAGTAATATCACATACAAGATGTGCTGCTGGTACTCGCTGTTCTGTTAATTAATCACCAAACCACTTTCCATTATTTCCTTTTAATTATAACATTATTTGACCATTCAGATTTGTACTGATTAAACCATCATTTAATTGACAAAGTGTATGGTAATGCTAATGTTTCCTGTCAGTTTAAATTACACACGTGGCACCTCGTTTTCTGCTGCCACAGATTAAAGGGAAAGTGGCCTTCGCTCCAGCCAGCATCGGTGCTAGCAGCGATGTACCACTGCGACCTAGGATTGCTGTACCCCAGCTTGGAAGCACTAATGACAGGCGTAATTAAAACTGATGAAAAAAACCTGTACGTCACAGTAAAGGCGACCTGAATGTCGTCACCAGGTGAATTAAGCCAGCATCTGCCACAGAGACTTCCTCTGGAAATCAGGGGAAGAAAATTGATTAAGATTTCCAGGAGTGGTTGGAAACACATTTCCTTGTTATTTTCCTCCACATATTCTATTAGTTTTCACTGAGTGAAACATTAGCCTGTCTTGCCTCAATATTTCTTTTTTTTCCCCCTTCTTTTTTTTTTTCCTTTCTTTTTAACAGATTTGTTTTCCGCTCAATTAGACTTGTGATCACAAGAACACAAAGTAGTATTTTTCTCCTTCTGGAAAGACTCTTACAGTGTGATGGGCAAATTGTCAGGAATAATTATACCAAATGGTGAAAAAAAAAAATGATGGAAAAGATCTCTCCCTGCTAGTGATACGTTTTATTTAAAACACAGTGAACATCAAGCACGTTTGTGACAAGGTGAAACTGGCGTGTGGAGCTCTGCCATGGTTTTATTTTTAATTGCTAGTAAACTAATTAGACAGCACAAAATGTTATATAAACCACACATAGTTACACATAAAACCCAACAATGCGGATTGTGGTTTTCAATGAAAGAAAAGAACAGATGAGTTAGATGTGAAGGATGGAGATAACAGGAGACACTTTAACATGCCACCTGTCCTGCCAGAAGGGCTCGAGATTTTTGTTGTCGTTGCTGCTGGGTTATTTTGAAGGGATTTAAACGTTTTTGGTGGTACTCATTCAGCAAATCACACAGTTCCCTTCAGGACCGTGGAATTTTTGAGCCCTCTTTTCTCTGTTTCCAGGTGAGCAGACCTTGGCGTAGTGTAATGCAGTTTGTGTGAGTGGATACTGGCACCCGAAGAAAAGTAGTATAAGACTAGTATTTTGTCTTCAACCTTCACAATTCAGCTGTGACTCAGGTCTGTGAAAGCAGGAATGGAAGAGCCTAGGGCTTTTATCAAAAGGTGGCTAATTTCTTGCAGTCCTAAGTTTTATTGGAAGGCAGAAAGGTCAGGCTCCTCAGTGGCTGAAATTACTTACACATATAGAAGCTGGGGTTTGAATAGCTAATGTGCATTTGAAATGTTTTTCCTGTAGTTTGAATTTCCAGAGAAGTCCATTGTGAAGTGCCAGTGGTTGGGTACTTTTAGTCGTGCCAAGTTGTTGGGTGTTTTAATGTCTTTTTAACTGGAGAGTCTAAGAAAAAAATCTATTCTGGTGTAAATCCATTTAAGTTGGTGGAGTTAACAGGAGTTTGTTGACTGTGGAGTAGTATTTATCCTACCTTTCTCCATATATAAAAGACCAGATGTTCATCTGTCAGAAATGACTGTAGATTCCCTGAATTCAGTGGAACTACATTACTTTACAGTATCTTGTGTTTGCAGAAATAGCAGCATCTTCCCTGTGTGCTTTCCATGATCAGCATATCAGTTGCATTGCATCTCCTATTTTAAGTGACATTAGATTGATTTTAGAATTCTCAACTTGAAGAGTAAATATTTCCCCCACTTGGACTGTCTTTCAAAGTAACCACACAGTCATCGTGACTCGGTTATTTCTGGCCATGGTAATATCTTACTGATAGACATTTGGCATTCCTTCTGCAAATATGACATCTGCCTGTCTGCCTGCGTTAGGAATACTGATGGGACACCAAACATGTTTCTGTATTTACATGATGTGGCCCTCCATGGTTTGATTGGTTTAGAATTACTAAAGCAAAGTACCTGTAATATTTTGGATACCAGTTTTTTGTTTCCTCTTGCTCCAAAGAAGATGGTCTTTGCCTATTTCTATTTTTTTAATCTTTGGTGTTTAATATTTGTTTCATTGTAAATTGACTTTATGTTAAAAGCTGGTGAAAGTATTTCAGTAAACAGAGATGGAAAGTGTATGCAAACTTCATTCATAACTTTTACAATTTCTGCATTTGTGTAAGCAGGAAACTGGCTTCATACTACAGGCAAAAACCACAAGTCGAATTCCCTTTTCCTCTTTTATTTGCAGTGAAAATTTGAGGGAGCCCTATATTGTTTTTAAAAAACCTGAGGGAAGACAGGCCCAGTGTTTGCCTGTCAGCTAGAAAAGGGCTTGGAGAGAGTTATTGATGGACTGTTTGTTCCAAAGTGAAACCTTTATTGAAGTCCTTAAACAAAACAAACAGCTTTTGAGAACCTTTTAAGTAATTGGTTTAACAATAATCTGTTATGGCTCCCCCAGATAGTTTTTAAATGGCCAAAATATTTATTTGTCATTTAGTCTGTCAGGCCTTCTACTGAGCAGCAGGGACTGTCTTGTACCAATGCCAAAATTCAGTCATTTGTGGGTGGTTATCTTTTCCTAGTATCTGGGATTTTTGGGGTTTTATGTATGTTGTATGGAGGAAGATTGACAGCAGACCTCTGCATCAGTTGAGCACAGAGAGTATGGATTACTTTAATGTATAAAAACCAGGAAAACCTGCCTGCCTTGAGTGAAACTCTATGGATATAGAGTATTCTATGTATTCGCATTCCCTTTTATTTACTAACTGAGATGTGTTTGTTATAAATAAGGTCCTTGTTTCCAGCTTCTCCTGCCTTACATAGGAATTACTTGGCTTGTTTATGGAGAAGTGTGTGAAATAGTAAACAGACTAAACTTGTGTGTGCAGTAAAGTGTGTTGCATTCCTGCAGGCAGGCCCCGTTGGAGAGCCAGGCACCATTGGGTGGGTTCAGGTCAGTGTCCTCATGGTTGCCATTGTCTTCAATAGATTAGGATTGGGGCCTTCACCTCCTCCATGAAAATCAAGGAAATTGCAAAGTCATCTGCAGAAGAAGTCCCTCTGTCTGTGCCTTACGGACCAGAGAACGTAGTGAGAGCTGACAATACAGAAATCTGTAAAGTAGACTGATTAAAAATGGAAAGTATTGAATATTTTCAATGGAAAATGGACTTTCCATGTCATTTCCATTGCCAGAATCTTAACTGTGGCAGAACTACCAGCCAGATCTGAAGTAGATGGATGTTGCATTTAGAATGCTCCAAACTGCACGTTCCAAAGGGAATGGTGTGTCATTGCTTTTCCTTACAGCTCTGCTGTAGATGAAGGGAGGTGTGGGGTATGGGGCACAGGTTACTGTTATGAGAAAACAGTGCTATAGATTCCCAGGAAATAAGAAATACATACGTATTGCCAGAAACCACAAGGGAAATGGTATTAACTTTCAAGCATTTATGTTAAAAAAACCCCTCAAAATTCTCTGTCTAGCCTAAAAGGAATCAAGAAAGAGTTCAAATTGCTATGTTATGTCTTAGGTGATGTGGGAGAGATCACCCAGAGGTTAAAGACCCCAGTGACTGAAAACGGAGGGAGGTAAGAGCACACCTGGGGCTGTGCTCTGGCTGTGCTGGTACACACTCCCTGAGAGGCTGCCTAAAGAAAAGTCCTAGTCTTCATTTTGAGACAGACACAATCTTTTAATGACTGTTACTATTCTTGGGTTGGGTTTTTTCATAGTGTCTGGGTTGGCTTTTTTTTTTTCTTCTGTTCTCTGTATATGTTCTGGCAATAATGTTTATGGTCTCATCTTTACTGTCTGGAAGTTTGTCATTGCTTTGTCATGATCTTAATATGTCACCCACATTTGACTACTGCATGTATGTACCATCTGCAGAGGAAATGATGGCCCATTTAAAGTGATTTGCGTAAGCTGCAGTTTGGATGGGTTGACTGTAAACTCCATGTGCTCAGTACTTTAGCCATTATTGCTTCTGTTAAGGTCCTGGCTGTGTTTTCATTACTTTGTAAAACCTGTTTTGAACAGTTTATAAGTTGGCCGTAAAAATACTCCCAGCAACGAAAGTTCGTTGAGAATTTCTCTATCTGGGTTATTTTCATTTTGTTTAACAAGCTTAAAAAGGACCTTTTTTCTTTCAGTGAAAGAAAAGTAAGAGAGTTTCACAATTTCAGGAGTTCAGTTTTCTGTCCATACCTGGAGCTGTGTTTTTAACTGGAAAAATTAAAGTTTGCTCCACTTTCCTCAGTGAATGACTAGATGATCTTGGAGGTCTTTCCCAACCTTAATGATCCTATGATTCTATGAATACTTAATATAAAGCTATTCTGTCTTTTGTCAGATATCATCACCAGATCTGTTGTAAAATGAAATGTGCTTAGTTTTGGCACAGTATCACTGATTTATTTCATGCCAGTTTTGTTTATTGTAACTGATACATTAAAGCAAAACTGGTATATTAAGAAATAAACAAAACACAGGAATGGATTTTAGAGTTATTTTTCTTAAATGGAATTTATTGAGAAGAGCCTGCTAAACGGGACCCCTGTTCAGAAGTTGCTTGTTCTTGGGCTTTTCAACAGGCAAAGTAGTTGGAAAAAAGTGCAAATTAAATACTTCAAAAGGAGTATGCTAAACATTTGCTTTACTCTAATTCTTAACTTAATGTGATGCATAGGACGTTAGGAATGAAAAAGACATGACAGATAAACAGCTTCTTCAGCCTTTGGGCAGTGGCTGATTTCATTTTTCCTGGGAATTTGGTGAGACCTTCTTGATACCTGAGGTATATTAGCATGTATATTAGCTAAGACTACGTCTCCAGCACTAAACTTGGGTTAACATCTTCAGTTTTCCTCTGGATGCTGTGAGTAGAGGTCTATTCTATGGTGAGGCTTCCTTTTTGAAGCAAGGTATTTTTTATTCAGAACAAGCCATTTCTTAGAGAACAGCGTTAGACACTAGTGTATTACCTCTGTCTTTTGTCTCCTCACCTTTTTACATCAACATCCTCATGTGCTGTAGCCTCCTCCAGTGTCACGAGACCACAGGAGTCTACAGAGCCTTTTTTTCCCCTCAAGCAAGAAAGTATTTCCATTCCCCCAGAGAGTCTTTTACCTCCATGGTGCATTGGCCCTTAGATATTTCGCTTCCTAATCTTGGAAGAGAGCTGTATAACATCAAGCTGAAGCCTAGAAGTTGGCCATTGTCCTGTAATTGCCCCCCAAGGGTCTGGTCGGAAGTTGTATAGTCGTGACGGTGTTTTCCTGCTTTCTTTGCTGACTTAAGTTAGAGGAGTTTATTCCTACAGGAAATTGTAATGAGCCAATATCATTATATAGTAATTTTACCTTCTTGACGAGGTCACACCGAGTGTTAATGCAATTATCAAATATTGGTATTCCTGGATTACATAACAGCACTACACCTTGCTGGAACCATTTGGATCCTTTGGGGTTTGGGGATTGTTCTTTCTCTTTTATTAGACTGTGCCTTAGATTAAGTAGTTCGGTGGTACCACTCGGGAACAAAACAAATAGCAGTTACCTTAACATCTGTCTTACTCTTTTGGTGAGCTGTATGTGAAGCCAGCAATGCTGGGCATAAGTTTCATCCTTTTTTAAAATGGAATCAGATGTACTGTATTCATTTTAACATGGTAATGAGTACCCAGCCGTGACAGAACAGAGTATTTATGTCATCTATTAAGGATCTGACAATAGCAAGTATGTTAAAAATTGTTCAGTATCTGGCTGAGACATGTAAGGACTTGGGTTTTGTCTTCCTGGCATCTTGGTTTCCTCAGGTGTTTCAGTGAAATGAGCAGCTGGTGACATGGGCCTTGCTGCCCCTTGGAGAGCATTTAGGAGCTCCATTCTGCATCTCGGAAATGGTCACCTCACGTGTGTTTATTGGCTGCAGCAGATCATAATTCAAGAGTAAGAAGTTCAAAGAAATGAGAGTTGCAAAATTAACAGCAAGCAAGGAGGATTTGTTAGTTCTTTTTTTAAGCTCAAGAAAAGAACCCGATTCCTCAGGTCAGGATTGAGAAGGATTTGGTGTTGATTCATATCAACAAGAAGAGTGTCTCCAGCTGTTACAGTAAATGCTAAAAATAAAGAGGAGTTTTAGGAGGAACTGTCAAGAATCCAGACTTAAGTGAGGCTATAAATCTTGTGTGACAGGAAGAAAGTTTATTTGGTGGAGGTTTATTCTGTGACTTTGAGATATTTCTGTCTCTTCCTCCGAAACATATTGGAGACAGGAGGTTAGGCTGGACAGACCATTATCCAAACCTGTTTTGGCTGTTCTTCTGACCCTGAAAGTCTTGAACACGTAATTTCGTCTGTCCAGGATGATATCAGTAAGGCACATGGAGTGTTAAATAGGAAAGTTGAAGCTTAAGTGTCATCACTGGTATCATACAGATAAGTGTTTCTGCAAAGAGGTTTTTTAATCTGCTGATAAGGATAATACGACATCTGAGCACAGGGGGGGCAGCAGAAGGGCGGGGAGAGAAAGAAATGTGTAAACACTCCGGTGTAATTGAAGCTTGGCCTTCAAATCTTTGAACTCCATCTGCAGCCAGCTTCAGGGATGGAATTGTGGTCTGATAAACTTGGAGGCTTTGACTAAATCATCAGCTTTTCATCTAATTTGTCTATTCACAAAGTAATTATTTTTTACCTGCAGAGAGGGGAGTTTTGTCTCAATCTGCAGTATATTTGTTTGTTTTAATAAGGATGCTAATGAAAGTGTAGCAAGGGTTTCTAGAAGCCATTTCCTTCATTGTGAAGGATCCACAGTTGTGAGGCTGCGTTTTAGCTTGGGCAGCAGAGCAGTTCAAGGCACATTAAGCTTTCACTAACAAAACCTTATGTAAAATGCAATTGGAGACCTGCATCACTATGAAAATTGGCAACTGCATTGTGTCAGTGCCTTAGGTTTTTATAAAATGTACATTGTGTCAGTGCTTGGCCAAGTGATAGACAGGGTGATTGAGATAATTTACACAAGAACCAAAGCTTTGTGGCCTTTCTCCTAAAACCTGATGACCAGTGGACTACAGAAGTTAAGTTTCTTGTTGAATTTCTCGGGTTTCAAACATGAAAAAACCCCAATTTTTTTGCTGTCACAGCAAACAATTTACTTAATATTTCTACTGAAATAACAGTTGAAAGTTCTGATCAGAATGGACCTCAGTGTTACAACTAGATGATCTTTGAGGTCCCTTCCAACCCCAGCCATTCTATGATCCTAGACAGTGTGCAACTTAAGTTGCTGACTGTTTAAAAATTGCTCACAATAAAAATGTTTGTCAGAGATATAATGCTTCAAGAGTCTCAAAGACATTTTGAGACATAAATTGATTCCATCAACGTCTCAGAGAAATAACAGAGTAAGAATTCAATAAAACCCAGAGTTCAGAACTGGCCTAGTGTTTCGTCCACTGAATGGTAAAATTTTCATTAATTTTCAGAAGCAGAGCTGGTAGAATGATGAATGCTTATAGAAATCTCCAAACCTGCCCAGGATCATACAGGAAATGTGTGAAAACATTTATTAACAGGAATTAAAACTTCATCCCTACAGTCAACATGGTACCTTAAAGGAAAGTTAGTCTTTTCCCTATGAAGCAAGAGAGATTAACATGTTGAAAATGGGTCGTTTTGAAAGTCAAAAGCTTTACATCACTCCAGCATCTCAGTCGTTTAGAAATTCCTGTCATGGAGTTAGGGGTACTAAGGGCCTATCTCAAGATGGGTAGTTTATGCTCTTTGGAGAGATTCCCTTTTCTTCTCTGCTCAAGTGACAGTGGAAGGCAATGCCAGTGTGTGTCTCCAGTTCTGCATTTCCAAACAGCTTCCTGGATCTCTCTCACCTCTTTATTCGACCCTTTCCTTAGTTTTTATGGCAGACAAGGATATTAGAAAGCACCTTTCCAAAAAGTGACTGAGGAGAGGAGGAGGAAGAGTGCTACAGAGACGGACAGAGCCCTGGAGCTGGAGGCAGTTCTTGGTGCTGGGCATGAGCCCTGTGGGGATGTGTGCTGACACAGATCTGCTTCAGGCTCTGTGGTCCCCATCTGAAGGGTACAGAAAGCTGAATAAAGCAGACAGTGTAACAGAGTTGGGGGTTTTATTGCTGCTTGCTTTAAAAGCCTGAGAAACTGATCTGCCCCTTCCATATGCTTTCCTACAGCTGAGTGTTGTTTTCTGATACCTTCAAACATTCATGTACAGAGTTCTGCTGGGCTGCTGGTGACTGGTGATGTCTGTAATACACAGACTGAGACCTACTCTGAGTAAAATTCTTAACTTCTTAAAAGGAGATAAAGTTCCTTACATTATAACAGAATGTAATTAACACTACGAAAACATACTTATTTTAGATGTTTTCTGAAATTAACTCAGAAATTCAAAGTAAGGAACTACAGCTCTGCTTAATGACAGCCAGTGCTCTCCCAGTTAATGTCATGCCCAGCAGGCACCAGGGGCTGTTCCCTACAGCCAGCCTGGATGGGCTTCCCCAGTTTTGGGGACAAAGTGGGCTTTGCTGTCGGAGCCCAGGATGTGCAATGCCATGTGTTGTCTGGAGCAAAGGCTGTTGTCCTCATCCTCATAATTTACAGGTGTAAACAGAAAATAATTCATGCTCAGAGGGATGGGAAAGGCAGAACTACACACCTGGAAGCCTCCTGCAGGGACACATGCGTAACATTTATTCTTGTTGTATGTAAAAGGCTGTAAATACCTCTAGTAGAATATATGGTGTGTTTGTCTGGCTCGGTGTAGCACTGACTAGTGATCTCTCAGCTGGCACTAAGCTAGCTGTTCTCTCTACTTGAAACAGGGATAACTTGAGGTACTGTAAGCAGCATGAGCATGTTACCAATGTCCTCCGTGCAGTCTCACTCTAAATCCTGCCTGGTGCTATTGCTAGCTCTACGTGTGGTCAGGTCAGAGAGGTAGATCACTGAAATGCTGAACTGATGCAAGGAGATGGAGCAGCAAAATGGTTCTCCAAAAGGCATCCATCCATCCAAAGAGCAAGGAACACTGAGGTCAAAATGCAGGTGGGGAAGCCTACTGCAAAAGCTGGAGTCTGTAGGAAGGAAGGAATGAGCTAGAACAAGGCCAGGAAGGCTGGACAGGATCAAGATCAAGGATGGACAAATTGGAAGGTGAAGCAGAAACTTAGAAGGATGCCAGACAACCTTGATATGTATGATCATGTGTGATGCATTTTGGGTACCAGGTCCAGAAAAGCAGTGGGGTTATATGTCTGGGATATGTGCCAGGAGCAAGAATCAGAAATGTCTAGTGTAAGCTAGTTCTCCAGATCTTTCTGTATCCCCCACAGACAGAAGGGCCTCCAAAGAATGTATGTTTGAGTGGAAAGTTGAGCTAGCCTCTAATGATGGGGTGATATATATATATATATACACACACACACATATATGTGGTCTACTGAGAAAGCTGAGGTGACTAGCTTGGATTAGACATTTACATTTTGAATGACTAAAGTTAGGTAACGTGACTCATGCTGTCAAGGCGAGATGGGCACGTGTTCATCTGGATTTGAATCAGAGTGAATCATTATTGAGGAAAAGAACTGAATCGAAATTGAAAGGTTGATGAGATCCCTGTTCTGTTTTACACGTATTATAGACACTGCCTGGTGAAATGCAGGGTTTGGAATTCTGATGTACCTAAGTTCCATCCATGGCAAACATACGGAGTGTTGCATCATGGCTTCATAACATTATGTGGTCACTGGTGAGTGCTGAGATCAGACACCATTTCGGTGCATATTTAGGATACGATATAAGCAATGGAAAAAAGCAGCAATAATGTGTATTTTTAGATAAACGCAGCATGCTCTTGCTGCCAAATATTTCTTTGTTATGCAGTTTGTCATACTGCATGTAGCCAACTCATCATCAACATGTATCAGCATGTTCACAGCAGTTTTCCCAGTGAGGGTCAGGGCCTCTGGATTTCTTTAGAACTAGTTGGAACTCTGTAATCCTGTCTCCTGGCTTCGGAGGTGGAGGAAGTGGTAATAACATTCCAATTAGCAGAGAATTTTCTGGGTCACACAGTTCATTTGGTAAGCCTACAGATTTCTGTATGTACTTTCACCAATTGACTAATAAAATATATCAAATTTATTTACAAGGGGCAGCTAAACAAAAGCACATCAGTCCAACTGGGACATTTAATCTAGGAAAATCTACCTGATGATTGTCAGCTGCGATCCTATGGGCCTGGAGATTTGACTTCATTTCTGCTGCTTCGTCTAAATGTACCTTTGCATCTCTCATTCGCCTGTCAGACAGAATCTGTGTGACTTCAGACCTGCTGTATGTTTGTGTTTATATAGAAATTGAAATTGAACATAGTAGGATGATTCATAGTCTGTGGGCAATTATGTTAGAAGTAGGTTTTAAACGGTAAGTACAGTTCCATCACTTAGAAGGACAGTCTCCTTTAGAAACCCCTCCCTGTAGCTCAGCTTTGTCAGACAGAAGTCGTCCCTGGTTGGCATCCCCGATAACTCAGACATCCAGAAATTCTTGAAAGCAACACTACTGACTGTGCAGCTAAAAAGAGGACCCTTGTCTTCTGCTCACATGATACGCTGTCTGTGTCCAAAGTGTAATATTTAATTGCATTTTCTTAATCTTTACCACTGTATTGCTAAGCTTTCTAATACCTTCAAAATACCAAATCTCAGGCTTATCCTAATTAAAGAATCTCAATTTAATCCATATTGCATGACAATTCAATTTGTTGATTGCTTTTTCTCCCCCCTCTTTGTGAAATTCCCGTCAAATGTATTAATTCAACATGATGAATCCTGTATTCAACCCACTGGAGTGAATAATTAAAATTAGCTGATAAAACTTTCAGCAGAATTACTTTGTGAAATTGCTGAACAGATGTGTCATTTTAATGAAAATCCACAGACAAGCGCCTTCCCCCCTCGGCAGGATAAAAATATTATCCCCACGGCACATACTTAATTTGGTGGTAAATACACTCCGAGCGATTGCTGGAAGGGAAGAAAAAGCAACTTGTCACACTTAGTAACTTGATTTTTCCCCAGCATGCAGTAACAGCTATCTACAGTAATTCATAGTGCTCTATTGTTGCTGCAAGTCCCAAAGAGAACTTATTAAAATGCAATAATCTCCTATTTAAACAGAAACAATAACCATTAAATTTCCTGTGGATCCAAAATTGAGCACAAGCCCCATCTGGTAAGAGTGATTAGAGGCCTGATGAGGGAATTTAATTTGCAACATTCAAAGACTAAATCTGAGCAGATCTTGTCACCTGGGACTGGAGTGCTGCTTGCTGTCTTCTTAAAAATCTCGACCTAAACTGAAAATGGAATGTAGAAGTGAAAATGTTACCCAGGGGCCAAGCTTGACAGGATTGTATTTCATTATGTGTCTCCATCAGGCTTAGAGAGCTGCGTGGAATTTCGGCTTTGGCTCGGTTGGGATATCTCCTCGACAGGGCGTGCACTGAGGCTGTCGTTCCCTGTGATGGTGAACGAGTCATTAAAGGAGACCCCATCCTGCACTTGGACCTCCTACTACCTCATTTTAGTCACTTGCCCAAATGACACCAGCTTTTCTATCCCATTAGAAGGAGCCAAGATAATTTTAGCATCGCCTACAACAAGCGAGCATCTCCCAGATACGTTTGTTTCTGCTCCTGGCAGAACAACACTGGCATTAGACCTTATTACCGAGTCCACTTAATGGCGTGCCACAGATCTCCTGTCATTTGGAGCTCGCTTCCCACACAGGGCAGCTGAGAGGCACAATGTGCAGGTGTATGCTGCAGAAATTCGGGATCAAAATCTGGTGCTTTTGGGGTTTTTTCTGTTTGCTTAGGCAGCTTTTTGGGTGGGGTTTGTATTTGTTCTAATCGTTAGATTTTGGTCAGCTAGTTTTGTGCCACAGCTGTCAGTTTATAAATTATTGTAAGCTCCTAATTAAGAACCTGTTTCTAATGGCAAAGCTCTAGTTCACTGAAGCATATGTTGCTAGGGAGATAGCCGGAACCAGTGAAATAAGGGGAAGAGATGCAGAATCCTTTTTCAGATCCCAGACTTCTCACTCACATTCACAGTCTGAATTCCACAGAGTCAATTTGTGGTGGTGGTGGTGTCCGATATTGCTTTGTTTTGGCTTTGAAAACTGCAGTACTGATGATGCTATCAAACAGAATTTGTCTTTCATTTGGTAAATGCAGCAGAGCAAATGCGATGGGTTACGCACAGCACTGTCTTTGCTGTGTCGCCAGTCTTCCGTCGGTCTCAGGCTCTGTACCTTTGCTTTTTGACTTCAGGCTTTCTTAGCTTCTGCATTCTTCTGGCCATTCAAGCTGCCTCAAATGGTGGTTAGAAGTCCTCTTTGCACTAACAGGCACGTGTATACTTGGCCTGTCGAAAATCTGAAGTTATAATTTGGAGAGTAGCTGACAAATAGGATGAACTACTGACCTTGATCAGATGCAGACCGCTGAGGCTATTACCAGCCTTCTGAGCCATCAAGTCCGCAAGCCATTTGTTGGCTTACCTATCATAGATTACTTGTGTCTTTTGTTCTTGTGGAGTTGTTAAAAAACTGGCTCTCTTTTTATTTACTACCCACAATGAATAACTAAAGCATGTAAGTCACCAGGATATTGTGAAGGGAGGAGTCGTGCAGGAAGCAATAAAAACACAGCCTGAACTCCTAAGTTAGCAATCTATTTGCATCATAAATTTCCAAGTTTGTATGAGGGAAAGGAGCTGCATGACAGCATCACCCTTTGTGCCACTACATGTACATTGAATGCAGAGCTCTCACTTGGGTACCAATAGTTTTTCTCCTATTCTGAGCCATTTTGTGATGCAGGATGTCCAGGTCCTGGGAATATATCCCAGGCTGAGTTTGGGTTTTCTGCCCCCTAGTCCTGGACACTTCTACAGTTCCAAGACTTAAAAAAAAAAAAAAAGACGACAAATTTCTAAACTTTGTCGAGTGTCTTATTTATGTGGGAATGGAAATAGCACAAGTCCAAAAACGGGACTCTAGCTTTTCTGGAATGGTATGTTGCTGCATTAGCTGTGAAGGTACTTGATTCTCTTTTACTACTCAAGGACACATTGATGATATTTGGTCTGCAAGCAGAGCTGACCCTGGTTAAATGAGAAGCAAGTTTTCCATCAGTGCCTTTTCTGAAGGCTTCTGGCAGTGACTTCAGGTACGTCCTTTTCCTGGCCTGAAGTGTTCCTCCTTGTAAGTGTTCTCATTCCCTTGTGTCTCAAGTTCTGAAAACCAGCCTACACCACTGATGAACTTGGCCGACTGTCACCTGTCATCTTGAAGCTGATGTTTCTTTTCCAGAATATAAGGTCAATGGTGAGACAAAACTTTCCATCTCTGTACTTTACTTGCATGTAATTGCTCCAAAGAAGGGAGGAGGTTCCCTAGATAAAAGTACTACTTTCCTTGAAACTATTTTCTGTAAATAAAACTCTTTCATCTTTGAACTTAAATATATTTCAACCCCAATTTAGGTTCTTTTTCCCTCTTAGTCCTGGACCACTCCAAGTTATTAAAATTAAAAAAAAAAAAAGAAAGAAAAAAAGAGAGACTTTCTTAATAAGCCCCAAAGGTAATCAGAAAGAAGACAGCAAAATGAAACAACTCGTAAAATATTCCTCAACATCTTTAGGGAATACTTAATGCACACAAGGTCAGGGCTTTGTAATGGTAATTTAAGAGTTGTAGGAAGTGATCCATCATTTTAAAGAGCAACATTGCCATCCTTGACAAAAAGTTTATGTTTCGGAATCAACTTGAGTCCCTGCTCACCTCAGGAAAACAAATGTTGGCAGATCTTCTTGTAGGACATAATGAAGGAGATTTCCTATAATGTTATGCAAATGTCATGCTAAATTGTACGTAGGCACTGAGAAGTGACAGGCAATTGTGGCTGTCCAGTTTTCTGGAAAGCATTAATGCTCTTCTGGATTAATTTTACTTTCTGGAGCAGACGTTGTATGGAAATTACCCTTGACTGTACTCCCATCGTTTGAAAGGTCACAGCGGTAGATACAAAATCCATAGGCAGTCGATTGCCTTCCACGTATTCAGCATTACTGCTCTTGCCTATTTTACCCTTAGGCATCTTTTATTTCTTGCACAGATGGTCTCACTCAGCCCTAACAAAATGTTTTAAGCTGTTGCATAAATTAAAATAAGAGGCCCCGAAGTACAAAAGTGCAACTCTTTGGTAAGAATTTGGGGGCGGGGGAAAGGCAAGGAGAGACAGCAACGCAGGGCTCTGCTTCCCTCTCTGGCACCTTCTCGAATTGGCTCCAGCCTGCAGGGTAGTTACAGGTATTTCCAGTGGGACAAGGTGACATTGGCAGCGTGTGCCATGGGTGAGGTGCCGGAGGAGTGGGTGTATTTGCCATTTGCATAGCACAGCAGAGATGAGCACCAGAGAAATGAGTGATGGTGGTCAGTATTGTTTGACCTATTTTCTGTATTGGAAGGGGTGATTTCGTCAAGTTCATTGGATGGGGAAGGGAACTGGAAGGGATTGATTTAGTTTATGCTTTTATTGAAAGATTATGTAACAATAATCAGCCTTCAACCTTGTCATTTGCCTTTGTGCAACTGAAGCTCCTCAGATGCATTTCATAGATAATTTTGAAATACTGATTTGTATTTCCACCGTGGGAAGGAAGGAGGCATTGAAACAGCAGAACATCCTGCTAGGGAGAAATTCCACTTGCTGATCTACTCGACTAACAACCAAAATCTTCAGCCCCCAGAGGCCAAACTGTAGTGTCCTGTGGGTACAGGCTTCTGAGAGGTGCTGAGAGGTGTTGAAGTCAACCTGGACACAGGCTGCCTCGCAGTGGGATGCTCAAAGAAAGTGAAATCCCAAACTGATATTTGCATTTGAAAGTGTTAGCCCTCACCTGCAGTGTAAAAAGCTGCATATCACCAAGCAAACCACTGGTTATTTGTTTTGTTCCTTACTAGATACATTTTTATTTATTTATTAGTTCATCTTGCCATTGATAGTAAAATACTTGTGTTTTTCAGCTTGTCTACTAATTTGCAAATAAATTACCTGTCAGGAGTAAAAGTGAAGCTTGGGGGCCTCAAGGTTTCCCCTTGGCTACAAAACCTGTTGCCTTGCAGACACAGCTATAGAGCTGTCTGCCTCTGCAACACCCAGCGCAGCTGCTTGTCCCTGTGGTTCAATTTTGATGCCCTGGGCTTCCACCAAAGTTTATCCCTCCTGTTTTCTTCAGATCTCTCAGAAGGTGTGAACCTTCTGATTTATATTTAAAATCTTCAGAACATTTTTGATATTGTGTAACAGAGATGAAAATGCACATGGGTTTGATATGGTGTTTATGGTCACGTTGGTGTCTTACCTGAAGACAAACTACAAGTTTGCAGCTCTCTTGGGTGGGGAAAGCCCCCAAAAATTCTTAAGAGTGCCCTAACCATACTTCACCCTTTGCTGTGGGCTTTCTGGGGTGTAGTGTCACCCTGAATTTAGGAAGGCAACTGTCTTCTGTGTCAGCAAACTTCAGGGTGATCTGTGATGCTCAGATTCCACCTCATACCCACTGCAGTATGGATCTGTAATCAGCCATTGGCAGATTCAAGCCTAATGAGGTCTGCATGGCTTCCACAATGCATCTTCCCTTGGTGAAAGTTAGCAACAGATAGTGTTTCAGTGATGTAGCTATTAGGTCAACAATCCTTCCTTGAGGCCTGTGCCCAGGTATGGGTGCACCTTGTGGTGATTTTATGCCTTCCTGAGCACCCGCTGTGCTCGTGAGGCAGCAGTTGGGGTGGCTGTGGGCAGATGCAGTTGGGCAGATGTGTGCTAAACCAGGAACCTTCTACCTCTTTCGTGTTCCCAGTGCTTTTCACCCTGTGAAGCGCTGGGACTGAAGGCCATGTGCAGAGTAGCTTCCTGTGCTGAGGGTTGGAATCAGGGAAGCAGATGGTGCCAGGGCTGATAACTTGTGTTCTGCTCCTGAGACTCACAATATAACGTATAGAGCCAGTGGAGAAGCAGAAGCTGAGATAGATCTTCATGGCAAATCTGGAAGTATTTTACAGACATGTTGGTCCAGTCTGGACAGAAGAAACTCCCTGAACACAGCAAATTTTTGTCCTGTGTTATGAATAGCAATGTGTCCAGAATCTCCCCAGCACGCGTCCCGAGGACTGGTCCTGCTTCTGCAGTTCCAGTCCACCTGTGCTTGTACCTCCCATCCATACCCCAAGCCCTCCTGCAAATAGAGCTTATGAGAAACTCTGAAGGTAGCCTTCAACAGTCCTTTTTTCATCTATATCTAGGACATCTATGCTATATGATCACCTTCTCTCTAAAGCTGTCAAGCTCAGTGAGTTGCCTGCTGTCTGTAAGTGCTGAGAAGAAAGCAGTCACATGCCCAGGTAGGGACTAGAACGGGTATCTCTGTTGCTACAGGGGACTGCCCTGGCATCAGCCACATGCTATCCCAGGCTCTTGTCTCATTTACAGGGGGGGCAGGAGAACATTTGCAAAACACTGTTCCGTTTTCCCTGTTAGTAGATTCAACCAAAAACAAAACTCATGAAATTGGTAGGTTGGGTCCTGGAAGAGGTCTAGTGCTTGGGTACTCCTGTTTATTAGCAAATCCAGCCCAGTATTGCAAGTTTCTGTCTTCCCTGGTCTGCAGGATGATTGTCATTATGTTGTACTGTATCATAGGCTTTGCTTCTGTTGAGATGTGGGGATAGAGAGCAGCATGGAGGCACTAGATGTTATGTGTTACTGTGAAACCTAGTCAATGGGAACGCAGACTTGTTTAGGTTGTAAAGTACTGCAGGGTGGGTTCTGAAAGAAATAGTGTAGTACTGTTATAACATTAACCACTTCCTTCGTTCCCATCTTGTGGAGTCACCTCTGTTGTTCAGCAGCCCTTTTCTCCTCACCATTTTGATAGTAAAAGAGGAAAGTGCTGGTTGCATCTGGAATGGTTTGTTGTTTGCTGGCTGGAATTAGGCTTTGACAATCTTGTAAGCCCGTGTTCCTGTAACTGTATTTAATCCGAGGTGTATTGTTTATTTCCTTGAATGTTGTGGTAACTGTTTTCTTCAGCTTCTTTTGACTGAGAATATTTCTGTATTATATAGCATGCAGAACTCAAGGTGACTATTTCTGTCTTCCTGTCAGCTCTCCCTCTGTGCTGGAGGCTTCCTGTCTTCCTTTTGGGCAGTTAACGTAGAGTAGAGATGGTGTTCTCCTTCAATGAATTAGATGATGTGTTTCACAGTAGTCAGTTACGTTTAGTCACTTAATGGACAGGGAGGAATTGATCAGCAGACAAGAGTCCAAATCCAGAAGAGAAGAAGGAAGCAGCCATGGCTGTGTAATTCAGGAAGTATTCACAGACAAAATCTAGATGTTAGGATAGTGTAATAGCTAGGCTATAATCATTACTAGGCTACAATCATATTTAGGAAGGATCAGTCCTGTTTTTACAAGGTTCTGATGCTGTTTCATGGTATTTTGTTTACTAACATGTTATTTAAAACGTTGTCAGGTTTATATCAAAAAACCTGATTTTTCTTGTGTATTGGTGGGGCTTTTTGTTGCAGTTTTTCAAACTACAGGGTAATACATGTGTAGGAAGCTAATGATGTGGTCTCTAGGTGTTGCTGTACTGTATGGAGTACCGATAATGAGCTTCGAGTAATAGGGTATGAGTCCCAGAAGATGAATTCTGATTACCTTTGTGGTATCGTCCCCAGTATGCCCCTTCTTCCTTGATGTTTCTGTAAAGAACATTTGGATTTTGATTAGGGTATTACGTATTTAACTTTTAATTAGATTTGCAGATACTAAACCATGACTCTGTGTTTGGTTATTTTGTTTTAATTTTCTTAAAGTGTATGTTCATTGAATCATGTGATGGCAAGCAGCGGTTGAAACAGAATCATTTAGGTTGGAAAAGACCTTTAAGATCAACATCTTGCTACTCTGTGTATAAAGCTTATATTTATTGGTCCAGAGAGGGTGAATTTTGTCCCATACTCAATAATAATCAGTAAACAGCACTTAAATTGTACAGAGACTAGCAAACTGCAGCATACTGTGAAAGTGCAGAGAGAGATCCTCCAAGGAAATAGCATGATAGGTCTTAAATAATACCTTATAGTCACGGGCTATGCCATTATAAGCACTAAAATTAAATATACAGCTTCCCTAAACAGCAGGTTGTCTTCCCCACTGCCCCCTTTTAATAAAAACTCTGGGACTTTCTCATGTTGACAGGTCAAACGTAGCCTTTTTATAATCTCCATGTTTTATCCCATTTGGGCTTCTTGAAATTTGTTCTCCCTGTACCCAATCGTTTCCCACTAAATCATTTCCTCATTGCTGAGTACTTTTAATTGAAATTTAAAAAACAAAATTAAAACCCAACCTTTGGCCAAATCTCATCTACCATAAAGGCATTAAAATGATGACTGGTTTTTAGCTCTGACTCAGGTTGCCAGTATCCTCGCTCCTGGTTTGTTTTGTTTAGCAGGCTGCCATGCCAATTTAATAAACATGCTGTTCTATATTCTGCTGTAATTTAGCTGCCATTTTGCTTCAGTCAGACGGTGATTGGTTATGGCAGGGCTGTAATGCGTTGTCAGCACAGGTTACTCACTACTTGTTGGTGGTGGCTGAACATTGTCTGAGACACAGTGTCATTGCAAAATTGTTTGACAATGTTGATGCTGTAGTTGCACTGAGCAACAGCAACTGCAGAGGTTGGTGAAGGGCATGCGGGAACGGCTGCGCTGAGGGCTGTGATGAAGGGGGAATGCTAAACAGAGCAGCAGGGAATGGCACCAGGGAAAAGTTTGTCCCTTATTTTTATTCTCTGCTGCTGTTCTTGTTTTATTTTTTGCATTGATTAACCATTCAGAAAAGATACTGCGATGCAGATCCCCAGAAGAGCTGGTGCTGGAAGGGCGGGCTGGGCTCTTTGCCCTGGTGCGTGTCCTGGAGGGACCAAGCTCCACTCAGCACTTGGCCTGTTGGCAGAGATCGATGGATTCGGTGGCAATTTTTGTGATGCACAAGCTCTGATGGTGGCAAGACCACGAAACTGAGGTCACCTAAGTCACTCTACAGTTGTCAGATGATTTTGCCTTTCAAACACTATCAACCTAGGGTGAGTTTTAATACTTAATGAGGAGGCAAAAGGCCTCTGTGCATTGTTTAAGCCATCCAGTCTTTTCATAACAAGATTGGGTTCACTTAAGCTTCTAGTAGACAATTCTAAGACAGAAGTGATTTCCTTCTGAATTTCTGAACCTTAAACTTCTTTTTAATTTCTTCTGGAAGGCTGTTTCTTTCTAGATAAGAATTAAGATTTTCAAAAACAGATAAAATAACTTCCAAGATCTGCAGACATCTGAGAAGACTTGCTAGTCCTCCATTTCCATTAAAACAAATTGTACATTTTTACTCTTCTGATTGTGTGAATTGTAGTAAAAAAAGGAGGCACAGCTCAGGTGGAATTGCTTTCACCAAACTCTTGAGTTAAAGAATCGGTTAAGAGTAAATGACTGGAAGGTCTGTGTCTTCATGCAGTGCACTCTGGCATTTTATTAATACATGATATTTTGGTTTGGAGGGGATTTTTGCATTTGTTTGTCTTTAATAAATTCAGCAGCAACCTCGGATATTAAGAGACATTTCTGTCTACTGTCATGTAGTTTAGGGCACTGTCTCATAGCCATAACAAGATTAAGTAGAGCCCAGCTTGCTTTCCACACAACCTAGACTGGGTTTACCATTTAGTTTTGATCTGAGGCAACCATCAGCCTTCCCCTGCCCCTTTCGGGTTTAGGGTATAGTATAGAAAGTCATGCATTTATTTCCTTTGTGTGTGCTGCCTCTGCCAGTACTGGTGGGGGGGTTTTGGGGTCCCTGCTTCAGGAGTTAGCAGAGGCAGGTGTCGCGGCCACGACTGTAATGCGTGGTGAAGAAAACCGGCCTTTTAGGGTCGATGGGGACAGAGGAAGTAAATAAAAATACTCTAATTGGTTCTGCAGATGAAATGTATTGCTGTTGCTTTAACGACTAAGCAGATTCACGTTTGGGTGCTGTCTCTGAGGAATGCGGCTCCCTGGTGTTTGAGTTGGGCATGTGGTGAGACTGGGGGAGGAAGTTCAGCTGCCAGTGCTGACCCTAAGAAGGATTGTGGGGATGAGGATTGGGGGTAAGAGGGGCTGTTTGGGGTGGGGGGGCTCAATGGGGAGAGTGTGGGACCTGCAGTGCAAGGGTAGGCTGGCAGCTGCACCACTGGGGAGACCCCTCCCAGCCAAGGGGTGGGGCTATGGCAGTGTGCCTGCTCGAGGGGAGACAGCTACAGGGAAGGGGAGCAGAGCCCTCCTGCTCTGGGAAAGGTAGCACCTTTAATTTTGTGTGTAGTATGTGGATTTTGCAGAAGAGTGAGGTGTTACCTGCTGCAGGGTGAGTGGGCGTTGGGGTGGAGGGCCCTCGCAAGGCAGAGGAGATGTGCTGGCAGCCTGTGTGGCCAAGGGATGTTATGGCTGACAGAAGCACCTGTCTGCTCCTTCCCCCAACAGTGAGTAGGGAAAGTAATAATCCTCCTCTTCCGTGCTGCCAATGCACACGGTTTTGCTTCACTGCTGGAAAAATTTCCTTCCACATGAAAGGGGCTACTTGCACACAGGAGATGGAACACAAACCTGAGCGTTTGCAAGTAAAGGGTTGTTTCAGACTGGATTTCTAATGTTACAAGATACTTGTCAGGCATTGGCCTGATATTTGCTCAGGCAATTATTTTTGTTTGGCTAAGATATCCAACACGCTCAGCATTGTACCCCCCATAGCTGTGCAGCAGGATCTCTTGCTTCCCATGAGCCTGCGAGGGGGAGCATCCTCCACGTGTGCTGTCGCCTCCCTCATCCCCACCAAAACTCACAGCAAAGTTTTTTCCTCAACTTCGGATCCCATTGCAGTTTGATGGCATCAGAAGAGAGATGTGCAATTGAACTGACAATCAGTGATTGGCATCATGCATAACTCATTATTGTGTCAAGGATTTGGCATGTCCATGGAGAGGAAACCATGTGCGTTGTGTTGACACTGAGCTTAATTCATATCCTACCGGCGGTTATGCCAAATCCTTATCTAATCAGTTCTCATGCCAGATCGCTTGCTTGCGTGCCAGATCCTTGTCAGAATAATGAGTTATGCCTAATACCAATCATTCTGTGGCAGATGCCGCCTTGTGTAGCCATTTTGTACAGTTGGGAGTTGAGGAAAATGGCCGGGATTTTGTACGGTGTGAGTGGTGTGGTCAGAGCTCTCTGCTGGGGTCATGAAACAGAAAAGGTTTTCGGGTGCTATCCAAATGATAAGCCAAATTTTATGGCAACCTTCTTGAAAAATGAATTGCTGTATTCTGTACCACCCCCCCCAAATGCTTATCCCCCACAACATGTTCATTCTGCTCCTAAGATCTTCAAAATTACATTTGTGGATGCATCATTCTGAGCAGCTTTGCCTTTCCTCCATCTTCCCCCTTGTTAATGCAACAGTTTTTTAAGCAGCTCTGATTCTTTCTCTTCGTGGCAAGGGATTCGTCAGCAATCCTTAGGAAGGCACAGGTCTGTGTATCAGCCTACCACACCTCATGGTTTTAGCAGTTACACTTACCAGGAGATTGTCAAGGGAGATGTGCTATCTCTCTGCTGAAAATAACCCATTCTCTCTCTAACACTGTAGAAGGTAGGAAGGACTCGCAAGGAAAAGAGAACCCACATGTATTTTTTACTTTCCCCGGTGGGAGAAGGCCAACGTGCCACCAAAGCAGGACTGAACACTTGAGCTGATATTGAACTTATAATTGAGTTCTTTGTTAAGAGAACTGAATACTATGAGAAAGGAAAAGGAAGACTTCCACAGGGTACGGTGGTAATGTGTATCCATAAGGGGTGAGATCATAGAGTATCTCCTGTTTACCTCTTTGACTTGAGTGGGTAATTTGCTGGAATAAAGAGAATAAGAAAAGGCTGAATGCCCAGTCATTTGCATTTGCTTCAAAATCAAAAGGCTCCCAAACCAGCTTGGTATTCTGTGTTACAGTGTAGGACAGGTTATACCCAGGTGCTTTCAAGTACAGGTTAAAAAAATCCATCACATTCCCTGTGGCCTGGTCATCATTTGTTCTCAAGCCACGTCCAAGGGACAATGCTTGAAAATAGGTTATTCATAATCATGTTGTTGTTTAAGCTGCATTACTATTTCATATCCAGCCTATTGATTTTTCAGGATTCTTCTGCATGAGGCTTTTTCATTAGTGTGTTATATGGAACACAAAACCCATAGTGGAATCATAAAATATTGTACTTAGAAAAGCTCCTTAATTTTCTGTTTTTAATAGAAAAATAAATGCACCTGGGCTGACAATTAGGATGCCAAGATTTTCCTTAATTTAATTTGAAACAGTTCAAGAGCTTTACTTTGGATATCAGCAGAAATGAGGGCCAAATTCAGGTAAACGTTAATTGGGTACAAATCATTTGGCTTCCCTAGAATTACTTTAGCTTATATAAAATCCACTTTAATTGGACATTTTAAGCTTACACACATTTGCATTTCTTTAATAAATCAATTACTTGCAAAACATTTCTAGACAGACACTTCCTGGGATGGACTACCTGGTTTGCTAAACCTGGGAAACAATTACTGCAGGCTCCTGGACCAGGCATCGTGCTAAAAGAGGCAAAGGACAGTTGGAGAACAGGTCTCTGTTGAATAAAATGTTAAAAATCATGGATGAAAATAAGACTTTGGTCTGGATTGGAGCTTCTCTGCTGAAAAATCTCCCTTGTGATGAGCTAGTTGATCACCATCAGGCCATAATGGGCCGTTGATAAGCAACCCCTTCAGTGCTGTTGGAGTCACACTTCCTATGAGATGCTTTCTATGGGAAGAACATGCGGATGTGGTACAACTCTAAAGTTACTTTGCCTTCCTAGGGGCTGTGGTACCCAGTTAGCCCTCAATTCTATGAATATTTATAGAGCATAAATGGGGAAATCGGTGGGTTCCCCTGGTGGAAATGTGATATTGGTATTTTTTAAAATAAACTTAAATAAGGTCAGAATTTTTTATCCTCTAGAGAAAATTTCACGTCTGATTAAATAGTTTACATAAACTTAATCTTTTTCTGCTAGATGCATTATAATCTCAGATATTATTCATGTAGCTATTCCTCTGTGAACCATAAAATGTTCATTTCTTCAAAATGAATATGAAGCTCAAAGCATTAGTGGTCTTAAGAGCATAAAAAGTTTATTGCTTTGTGCTTAACATTTTTCAAGTAACTTTCGAAAGCTGAACAAATTTTGCATTTAGATTAATGGAAGATGTTTTCCATTTGAAGGAACTAGCAAGGGAGCAGCAATAACAAAAATCCCCCAAGGTTAAAAATGTAGTGCTTTTGATTTTTACCAGAACTGTGTTAGCAGAACAATCATTTCTCAGCATGGAAAGGTAACATAATTGGTCTATACAGTGGCAATATAGAAAACGAGTATGCTTCAGAGAAAGCTAATATGGCTCTACTTAATAATTTCCTTCAAGAGCCTGAATTTGAATGTATATTTCACCCAGCTTGAGGCAAACAATTTGTACCCATAAGTTCTAGTGGAAGTTACCAGGGGGTCATGCAATTTATTTTAGTTCTTGAAGTTTTCCGAGCTGCAGACCTAAATGCACATTCACTTGCATTGTTTCACCAGTAATTTGATCCAATTGGGCACCATTTTCTTTCTGTTTTATTATGTTAGCTCTAGTGAAAAAACCCTCAACCCTCTCATGAAATATTGTGAAAGAAAAGTTTTCTCAGAAGAGAAACAACTTCTCAAATTTATACAACCTGCCTCTTCAAGAATTTTTCAACTCCTTCCATCCCCAGCACCCAATGCCTGCTGAGTTCGGTTCTTAAAAACTGATGTTATGCTGTGAATCCACTTTCCTTGTATTTTTAGAGTCACTGATTGGGGGAAAATAGCTTTTCTCAGAATAGACTAAATCATGCATTTGCTTTTAAACACAGGACAGTGCTTCCCTCAGCACTGACTGCCTCCCGGTTTCCATGATCATAGATTCCAGCGCCCAAGTTCCACGTACAGAATGGTGCCTGTTTAACCTCCATACTTCTGGGCAGACACCTTTTTCTATGGTAAACCATAGTGTCCTGGAAATCTCAGGAGGTTTGGTGGCACAGTAACTGAGGGGACCTCTTCTGTAGAAGTGGCATTGAATACCCAGGAAGACATGTGCTTTTGAGGCTGATTTAGAAGAAAATCTTCAGCCTCCTTGTCCTCTGGGCTGCTGAAGGCTTTGATGGCCCAGGAAGATTTTATGTTTCCCCGGTTAGCAGTACTGGTGTATGGATTACATCTCATCACCTTCCAGGAGCAGTGAAGTTAGGAAGGGCTAGGGAGTTAAGAGGGACATCAGAATATTTGTAGCTAAAATATTCTGGAAAGATGCATTAGGAGAAACAACTATTAAGGATGAGATTTGCTCTACTTAGATCAGGCTAGGTCACTTCTGCGCAACTGGGATTAGGGGGAAGATGCACGTTCCTCATGGGGGAGAAGATGTCATAATTCTGGAAACTTCTTCCTTAAAACATGTCTGCTGCTTGCATTCTTTCTTTACCATAGAGCTGTGTGCAACCATATTTATGGAGACAGTTGGTTTTTTCAATCATAACCCTTCCTTTCAGTGCTGCTTTGTTCCATTTGTTTTCTCAGGTGAGTTTTTTCTATGCCTTCCTTACATTTTTACTTACTTTATCAGTTGTGCCAAAAGTTGTGTCTTTTTATTTTAGTGTGACGCTGCTTTGATTTGTAGAAAAGAATTTCATACCTTCTTTAGCATCTCCATGTTCTTACAGCAGAAGATCTTCTGAGGCAGTTTTGGTAGACCACCTACATTCTTCCTTAGCCAAGATAACAAATGCTGCAATGTTAATTTTACGGAATCTGTTGCAGTTCTAGAAATCCATCCTGTTTTTTTGAAGCCAGCAGAAGTTTGACCACTGACTTTCCATCAAGTCACTCTACTTTTCTTACTTACATGCCAAATGTACCTGAACAGATCTTACAGACACAAGGCAGAATATCAGATAAATCCATCCTTCTAGTAGTTATCAGCAAAAATGAATGTCTCTTACTTCAGAGACCAGGGACAGCCTTGCTGGAAGCCTGGCTTTGAGAAGTTTTCTCCTCCTTGGCTGTACAAGGTTATATGATCTATCCTGATTATAACTGTGGCCATTTGGTAGCACACTAGTTTTAGAGCCACGATTCGGTCAGTTTACTGTGATGAGGTAAGGGGATCTTTTTCCCTTTAAGAGCCCATGATCAGAAAAACATGGCCTGAATTTCGTTACCGGTGTGACAATGAGCGAGATAAGTAGATGTGACAGTTATGAATGACGTACTGTCATGCACTTCTGCGTTCTGACTCAGATAAATTGACACTGCTGTCAAACACAAGCTATGGAGAGTAGAGACCTCTGATGAACCTTCTAATATGGTAAATGGGAGTCTTAATTCTTCATTAACTGGAAAAAGGAGATTTGGCCATGTAATTTTCTCCTTGCTGCCTGTTTTAAAGATTCCAATAACCCAGCATTTACAGTTGACTAGGCAGGGATTGCTTTTTCCTATGCTAGCGACATGCAGGCTGTGAAATCTAAGGAAGCGCCGCTTAAACACAGACTTATTGCCTTGGTTATCTTTAATGACTTTGAAATGTATTGGCCTCATTATGGAACAGTGCAGTTATCAATTCCTCTAATTAGGTGATGTGGTCCCATAAGAAATTTAACATTAAAGTGCAAAAATGAGTTAGTGGCATCAATTGCTGGCAACCTGGGTGTTGGCACTGAATTTAAAGCAACGGTGCTCTTTTTCTATGTGGTTATTCTGCATCAATCTTATTCATTCAAACATCAACAGTAATTTTTTTCAGTTCATTTATTTTTGCCTATGTGAAGAGCTATTTATTTATCTGTAATCTCCTTGCAGCTCTGTTCTGTGGCGTGCGGTTGGTGTAAATGCTAGCAGACAATGAACTAGCCGGAGCAGAGGGAGCTCAGAGTAGTCAGTAAAACTGCCAGTCCAACTTCTCATTTTTAGTGGTCCTTTCAATCTGTAGATCTTGGAGCAATTTATGTAAGTGTTAAATACAAGTGACTCGCCCAGAGTCATATCACACAGCAGCGAAGCTGGAAACAAAGCACGATACCCGCAGTTCAGTCACCTTCCCAGATTTTGTAATGCTGTTCCCTCCTACCAGTGTCTGTCTGAGGTTGCATTTCTCTTTTCCACCATATGGAAAGGATTATTGACAGCCAATTTAGAACAGGCATTCACCCGTCTTGTTCGTAGGAAAAGATGGTCTGAGAAACCTTGTTTTAATGTCTAATTTATGCAAGTGTTTGGATATGGCTGTACGCAAAAGCAAGTGCACAATAGTTTATCTTCTAAGTCACACAGCACAATCCATAGTTTATTTCCGAATGAAGGTAATTTCCACTGTACTATGAGTTTATAAAGCTTGGTAGTGATAACGTATGGCAGGGCAGTGTGTGGTGTTAGCTAGGGAAGGGTATATATGTGAGTATATCAGGGGCTGTACTGCTTTAAATTAGAGCTTTTATGTATTTTTGAATAAGTGGTTCCAAACCCATCTAAAATCCTAACTTTACGAACCACAAATGGTGGCAAATCCAAAATTGGAGTTGGATTTCTGTGGCCCTGCCTGTGGCGGGGGGGTTGGAACTCTAGGATCCTTGGGGTCCCTTCCAACCCAGACTATTCTATGATTCTATGTTTCTGTCTGGTTAGACAAGCAGCAAGCCAGGGCTGGAAATATCAACTTATGCCTTCCACATAGACATAGTTGCAATGCTCTGCTGGCCTCACTTAACTGAATCGGTAAGGTTGCACCACTTTCTTTGTCCCTTCTCAAAGGAAAAGTATTAATGGATCACAAAATTACTAACTGTCCCTCAAAAAGACCACAGAAAACTCTTGCTTGTCCCATTGGTAGTGGAAATGGGAATGGAAAAATGGTGGGGTACTTTAATCTAGGATCTTGAATCTCCAAGATTTTCCACTAGACACCTATGTTGCATGTTACCTACCTAGAGATTTTTTAAAATTGCGACCTTTGTGCCTCAGATCTTCATGCACTAAAAGGGGATAATAATTTTATTTGCCACAAAGCTTTTAAATACACTAAAGTTTCCAAGGTGTTCAGATATTACAGAGATGTAAGGATATATATTTGTTCCATCTGAATAAGCAAGTGGAAGAGGTTGCTGGATCCATGGCATCTTCACAGACTGGACTTGCTAAGAAATCTCCCCCTCTGCATGTTCGTGTGAGCTGACGACACATAGAGGCAGAGGGAAGAGAAGTAAAACACCACCAAGCATTGCTGAAAGTCAGGGGTGGCTCATCCATTCTGGATCTTGTCCATCCCTCAGCTCGTGGCCAGAGTTGGTACCCAGTGCTGGACACCTGTGCCAGGACCTCTGGACACCTGCACAGGCCTCTTTCTCCTTAGAGAGCTTGAAGCTCAGAGCTCCACAGCTCTGGAGATGCAGCTGTGCCTAGGCTTGGCTTCCACGCTGGCACAACTGCTCTGGGCTATTGCTCTTCTCAGTGTCAGCTGGAGCACTGGCACAGCTTTTCAACCTGAGAGATGGTCTTTGTCTCAGAGGGCAATGGGGCACATGTTTGTACTTGCTTTCAGGCTCACGGCTTGACTTTTACTTCACACTCAGAGAATTAGGATGTGTTGAGACAGACTGTGAGGAGGTTGCAGGCCTGGAGGAGCATGCCAGCACAGTTGGCAGCACCTTTCATTGAGTCTGGCATCCCAGATGTGGACCTCAGGTCTTCAGAAATTCCCGCTGTAGCACTGCGTACGTATTAGAAGGATTCAACACCAAACTTTTAAAAATATTTTTAGTCAGAAGGATAAACAGCTATGGCATTGTGAAGAAGCACAGTGTGTGTGTCACTGACTGAATTTATTCCCTCTCTGTGAGGTTCCAAGAGGGGGAAGAGAGTAAAACAAACCACACTGAACATGCGGATGTTTGTTGCAGTGGGCCATAGCTGGGACAGCGCTGGGGCCTGGCAGCACAGCGAGATATGTGCCTGGATTTTGCTCAGATTCTTAACCTTGTTGGGTTTGATGGGTTGGTTTGAGCCTATTCCCACCTCCTGGTGCAGAAAGTGTCAAGAGACTTTAAACTACCTTCCCATTGCACATCCTGCAGCGACATGCTAAAGCAGTGAGGTCACTCAACATGCACGTTTTTGGAGGACAGGACAGAGTCTGTCAAAGACCCGCTGCTAACAAGATGGGAATGGATGAATTCACTTTTCTTTGCTTGGGCACTTCACTTGGGTCTTCTCAGTCGCACTTCAGCTCCTCTCCCTTTGCTGTGCACAGCTCTTTCTCTCTTGAGTCCCAGTTAGATATTTGACATAGAGTACCCTGTCCTGGCACCTGTTTCACCCCCGCCATTGTGCATGCCTGGTCTGGAGCTGTTAGCAGGGGTAGCACAGCTCTGGGGTGGGGACTGTGCTAGTATGTACATATTTTGGGGCGTACTCAAGTCTGAGCCACCCAAGGCATTTCAGTGCTTGGGGATGTAATGCGAGGGCTCTTTCCCCGCCATGGCACTGTATCTCTGATAGATGGCAGAAGCCCCTTGTCCATATGATGCCCACCCCTGCACCGATCTGAACTGTGCCAGCAGTGTGTAAACCCCGTGACTGACAGCTAGTAGGTATAATGTCTGGTTTATTCTCTCATTTTCTGGTCTGAAAGAAAAGTATATGAAGTTTTTTGTGGCTTTTTTGGTTTAAAAAAACATGCACACATGCAGTCCCACACAGCGTTTGTTGCTGCCGATGCATATGTAGAGCAGTTACATGGAAGAAGTTCTTTTACTTGGGCTGGAAGGAAAGAGGTGTGGGATAATTCTGCTTCCTGAGGGAGCCAGTTCTGCTCTCTTGCGTTGGCTTTCAAGTTATTTTTTGTTTCACGTGTAGATGGGCCCTGTTCTAGCAATGGATGTCATCAGGGTATCTGAGAAGCCCAGTAATTACTTATGCCTAAATAAGGGAAAATAAAATCTGATCCTTCTAGCTTTCTCCCCTGCATTGTTTTTTCCCAATGGAGTTTGTGATTTCCCTTCTCTGAAAATGGTATTTTTAACGATGCCATTTCATACCTGTCTGTACTTTTGCATAGCCAGTGCAAGAAGAAAAGGAACAGTGGCAGGAGAAGGGTCACCTCTTAATTCTGTATGTTGTTCTGGAATAAAAAAGTTGACAGAAAAAAATTGTCCCACAGTTAACCTTTGTTTAAGAGTAGACTGTTTGCTCCATACTCCCAGGTGACAGCCCACGTGCTGGGTGCAGTGTGAGGCATGTTCCTAAACCACGCATCTCATCTGATGGAAAATATTTCTGCATTGTTCTTCCAGACACTTCAAGAAAATCAATGAAAATGTTTTATCTAAGAAAAAAAATTAGATAGGCTAAGGAAAAGACAGACAATAACTGTGCTTTACAGTCCCACAAGCCCTTAAACAAAACGTCTCCTTCAAAAGAGACGCTGTAGCTTTAATATGGGCTGCTGTTTCCTTGAATGGAGTTACCCAATCTTTCATCAAAGAAACATATCTCCCATATCCCTGTCTTTAAAAACAGCAATTATGTGTAAATGCCTTCTGATTTATTTGAGCCAGGGCCACCGGCCAGTGTGAGTCACCACAATTTATTGCTAACCGTCACTTTTACATGATAGGTTTGTAACAAATATCTGCCGCATATTGTTAAATTAATCTTCCATTTAAAATTAATGGAGTTAGACTCCCCAGGTTCAATGTAATTTCGTGTTCACGGGCAGGGAGTGATGTGAGCTGCATACAAAATGAGCCAAGGCCAAACGCCCTAATCTTTCATCACCTTGAACCTAGTGACTAGGACGCCTTCTCAGCACCAACTAATGAGATTGAGCTTGCTTCTCTCCTGAGGACGCCAGCTCAAAGAAGCTTTTCTGCTCAGATACAGCAGGCTTCGTCTTATTTTAATAATTCCTCAGATATGACATGCCTGATGTTATGTATGAAAGAGTCAGGCTTGAAAAAGAGATGAAATGAATTTTATATCATTACTTCAAAACCGAAACCAGCTAAAGGAAGTATGTCACAGTTAAAATTGCAGTAAGCATTTTAGCTATGAAATATTTTGAAAGTAAACAGGAGTCATTCTTTCATTTATTATTATAATGCGGCCTCACCTTAGACTCATCTTCTGTAATTCCAGTCCCATTCATAAATTAATAACAATAATGTAGATGAAAGTAGCCGACTGTCCAATAAGCATGTGGATGGGACCATCAGAGAGAAGAGATTTAATTCCTAATGGAATATGCCATGCTGTAGTGCTGAGCTCTATCATTTCTCTTTGTGGGCATTTGTAGGATATGAGCCTGTCTTTATGCAATGGCAGACTGCAAATCCATCGCATATTGTTAGACATAATGGAGTTGAATCGCATCGGGTACCGTTCTGGCTTGTCCTTATTGTGGGTTGGAAGAAGTAACAATACGGGTTGCATTGTGGTATTTGTCAGTGCAGGAGGCTAATAGATTACTTGTATCTGCACAAGGGTCTGTGCAGCTCTATGTTGTGGTCAGTGTGCCTTCATCTGCAGCAACAGCCCTGCTGCCTCTGTCAGCCTGACGGAGTGCATGTGAACCTGCTTCTCCATCCATGCTGTGGAGAGGTGGCTTTGCCACACCCAAGAGCTGTGTGGCAGGGAATAGGGTTTAGCTCCATGTGGGGTTTTCCAGTCAAGAGGAATGTCTTCGGAGAGAAAAGTTGTCTGGTCTGTTGACCAGAGAAGAACATAACTTGTTCTAAGGTGGAAAGGACAAGGCATGGTCAAATGTGAAGGTTTCCGAATCTTCCTCTTATTTTCACATATATGTCTTGGGGAAAAAAAGTTTTGAACCATGCAGACAAGCTGGAGAGAGTATCAGGGGTGATTCCTTTCCTTTGTGCTACTTCGATTCAAAATTTTTATTGGTCTTCGTGTAAATTCCACCTGGGGCAGTTTTCCACAACTGAGTAGACCTCAGTCTGGTTCTTCCATGTCTTGTACCACTTTGTATCAGTTGCAGCTATTCTGATTTCTGTTGAATTCTAACTCTGATTAAATGAGTGAACATGATAACCAATATCAGGCACCTCCATTTTTGGGGAGTTTTTGTGGCTGATAAAGACATCACCATTTTAGTCAGTTAGTAGAAGTACTGATTTTGACTTCCTAAACTTTTTGTTTACTTATTTAAAACGAGGTTTGAGGATTTGATCTTGCTCCTCCATACTACTTCATACTACTTAAGCCTCAAAAATTTATTAGTTCTTGTTCTACAAAACATCTGAAGCACCATGCTGCACGCTGTGTGCATTCATCAATTCTGACAATTCCCTCTTCCTCCACATTATTGTTGCCAGTTGCCCAGTTTCTCTTCCCCCCTTGGATACGATGCCAGGGTAGAACAACAGGACATGCCCAAGCAACCTGGAGGTACCCCTTGGTCTGTTCATGAATCCCCACTCCCCCAAAGTAGAGGAGCACTGATAAGAGTACAAAACTTAGAGCCATGGCTTCAGCAGTTGATGTGAGCTGGTGACCAGCGCTCGGTCTTTGGTCTGAAAGAATCGCCAAGGGGTCGTCTGGCTGTTGGTCAGAGCCCGGAGCCACAGGGGAAGCTGCAGTGAGGAAAGGCAAGTGCCTGTGGTGTGCCTTCCAGCATGCAGAAGGAGCTTTCTTTGCATTACCTTTTGTAGCAGGTTGCCTCATCTTTGAAAAATATGGTGCCAGCTAGGACAGGCTCTGCGGCCTCGCAGGAGAGAGAAAGATAAATCAAGTTCCTTTTCTGCTTTATTTACTCGCTATTCATTTTTATACCAGGCTTTGCAGCAGACAGCAATGAAACTTCTAGATATTCATAAACAAAAATCTGGTCTTCTGTCCACTGATATAGATCAGGGAGGCCAGAGTGTGTGTTGAGAAAGAAGAGAGTTGTAAAAAAATGTCGAAATAGATTTATTGGAGACTTCAATATCTGTTGAAGTCAGCAAAGCTGGAATAAGCTTTAAGTAAACACTATCAATTTCGATGATAAGATTTAGATGGGGGCTTCTTTTTTTTTCACTAGACGAAACAATATCACAAAGCCTGTCTTCATGGAAATGTGATCAAGATGTAAGCAGCTCTATTGTTAACTCCTTTACATTGGGTTTAGTTACAGTCAGTTCTCTTTGAATAGCAGAAGATGTGTCTCCTTGCGTTGGAATTTTTCATTATGTGGGCTTTGCATCTTAATGTTTTTCCTGTCTCCTTATATTCTGGATTGTTGCCATTTTGCAAGGTGAAAAGGTTACCAGTTCCAGCTCTTGCACCGGTGCTTTGCTGGACCTTCTGGGTACCCTTGGAAGCCTTTTGTCTTACTTTTTATTAAGAACGAGACTACATTCAGGTGAAATGAGTTTCTTAGTTTCAGCATCCAGAAGTATAAAAAAAGTTCCCTTCTATGCAGTGCATTTGATTGGGAATAAAAATGACTGATGGCAGCCCATACTGGACCCTTTTGTTCAATTCAGCTATGATTATGGAGCCTATTAGCTGGAGTTACAACCTATTTAAGAGCAGTGCTTACTAGTAATGGGGGCCAAATGATTTTGGAAAGTTCAGATTTACTGGGCTCCCTGCAGAAATGAATTCAGCACTGAACATATTGATGCGGAGCCTGAATGAGGCTGTTCCAGTGGGACTCAGAATTGTGTGCTTAGCAAGAAATGAGCGGGTAGTAGAATTAAAGATCAGATAGATGTGAGGCTCAAGGGCAGTCTAAACTCTGAAGTTCATCACAGCAACTTAATCAGACTAAAATGAGTGTTGCACTGACAGGAATCAAGCCTGTGTGTGACAGGAAATTTAGCTTGTTAAAGTGGTGCTGTGTTTCTTCTAAGTCCCTGTTTTGCAAGGTCTTGAAGTGTTTCAAAATAATTGTGAGGTGCTGGTGTTCGGTGGGCACAGAGGCAGCTCGGGTTTGTTAATGCAGATGTTGACTCTCTAACTGACACAGGTTTGACATAGTGGCTCTGCAGTTTCAGTACTAAATGAAGACCAACCCTTGCACCCGTTCAGGAGCAAGGGAAAGCTTCGGGGTTCTCGCAGTGGTTTGTGACTCTGCACTGGGGAGAGGCAAAGCTGGATTATTAGTCCCCCAGTCCAGCACCGGAGTAGGACCTCCGGGCAGCAGACATCATGGCTGCAGTCAGTGTGGTGCAGTGCAGACTAGTCCCCATGGCCCCCCACTGCTCACAGGAAACAGGAGAGGGGAAGTGTCCTCTCCCACACCACAGGAAGCGAGCGGCTGTAGGGCTGCTGTGCCGCTCCCGCTGGTCTGTTCATTCAGCAGGACACGTGCTGCTGCCTTGCAGAGGCCAAGTCATTTTTTGGCATGGTGTGCATATAAAAAATATTTTTTACCTTGGCCTAGTCTACCCTTTGAGTGTAAGGGAGATCTTTGTGTAGGTACTGCTTACTGTCTCATCCATCCACTGTCTCTAAAGCCACCCCCAAGCTTTTCAGATACTTCGCAGCTCCCTAAGAAGCCTTCACCACCGCCCCATGCTTCCCATCCGTATCCAGCCGTGCCCGGGACTTCAGAGCTGCCCAGTTCTTTAACTCCTGTACTTATGGAGACAGGACTCTCCCCTTCTGGATATTGCTTCACTGCTCTAGTCTCCACTTCCCATAACTCCCCTAAATGTAACACCACTTAGTCACACAGACTCCAGCCTTGCTCCTCTATTCTGCTCATCAGCCACCTTCCTCCAGCTTGTCCACAAACACAAAGAAGCAATATACTGCTATGGACTGTTCAGTAGCTGTGCTCTGCTGACAGATCTCCCACAGTTCTCTCTTCTGACTTCGCCTCTGCATATGATTCAGTGATGTAGCTTAAGAGAGAGTTAATTAATATAACTCTAATATAAGGCGAATTTGTGTGTTTTGAGAATAGAAGGTGTGTGCATGTTTTAGATTTTAGTAGATTTGATTCCAGCTTTTTGAGGCTTCAGTTGTGACAGGAAATTTCTTTGTTCTACCCTGACATTTCTTCCTATGTACAAATTGGTACTTGACTTCAAAGTCCTTTTTTAATAGGCCATGGGAATGTACTGCTCTGTGGTCCTTGAGGGGAGCTGTGAATGTTCGGTGTGTGCCTGTTGGCTTTCCTTCTGAACAACAGCAGCCTTTTGATCCAACAGAGAGACACGCAGGTAGGAGTGTGGTTTTGCACCTTGCAAAGTGCAGTAGTTTGCTTCTGATTTGGTGGTGTTCAGGTAGTGAACAAATGGGAAGAATGGAGGTGGATTTGTGTTTGCTAATACTTTTAATTTTGTCCTTAAATATTTTTTTGATTGAGATGTGCTTTTCCAGTGGTGTTTTGGACTCCAGTAGGACCTGGATCCATGCTGAACTGTGCAGAAAGCAGCAGAAATCTGTTCACACACATTTAGCTGTGCCACAGTCTCTGGCTGCACAAGGTCGGACATCCAGTAAAGGACTGGAAATGCTTTACTGAGGCTGCAAGAAGGGAAAGACGGGGCAGTTTCTGGGTCACCATTCTGACCAACTGTTCATGTAATTGCTACATGAGATGTTGCTTATAGGAGTCCTATTTTCAATCATACCAGCATGTCCCAGATTTCTATAAACCATCTGTTCGAGTGAAGAACTTCCAGGTTGTGGGGTTTGGGGTGAGGGGGGGAAAAAGGCAGAAGGAAAATTTCAAGCAGGAGTCGTGTCTGCTGGTGAGTCTTTGTAAAGCTGGAGTGAAAGATCATGAGAGAAATGGTTTCAGCTTGACACACAGATGATAAAGCAAGCCTTAAACAGAAACTGTGGCTGCACAGCAGGTAAAGAAATCCTGCTTAGATTAAAAATAAATATTTTATGCTGCCTGTATACTAAGCTTTTTTTTTTAATAGCTTAAAGCCCTATACAATTGGCAGCAAGTAGAAGAAATTAAAAGAAAGGGTTTACATTGCTTTGTTAAAGTAGGAATGCCTCAAAAAGATGAGTTGAGGGTTTCAGGTTTTTTATGATAAAGAGAAAAATCAAAGGACAGACTACCCATTAGAATTATGAAGCATAAAAACATCTGCAAGTTACCTGTCTCTGTTTGTTTATAACAAAGAGCAAATCCAACCCTTATAATGTCAGATGGCAAATAATTTTCTGAGGCAGGCATCAAGGTGCAAGAGAGAGCTCAGCTGTAATATGCATGAGTTGCTGCTCTGCTCAGAGGGGCAACCATGAGGTAAGGAACGACATCATCCGCTCCCCTTCCTTTGCCATCCATTTGGAGCATTTTAATGACTAAAGCAGGGTAAACATTTGTGAGGATAAACATTGTTTTCCTGCTGAGCAACAACGTCTCCTGTATGAGAGCAGGATTGTTTTGGCATATGTCGGCTCTAAATATCCCTGCAGATACTTTACAGGAATTGCTACCTCTTTAAACATTTATGCTATTAAAAATCAGGACGATTGTTGACATAAACCTGTGATAGCAGCTGCATTGTAGACAGAGTATGAATTTTTTATGTTATTGATGAGAAGTTTATATCATTTATGTACTGTAGTAAGGGAGGCGTATGAGTGCTGAATACAGAAAACGATGTGATTTAAACCTTTTAGAGTATCAGGGTGCAGTATTTATTAATGTGTCCCTCTCAGAAGGAGCACAACTGTAGGAAATGGAAAGTCAAACAAAGTTAAGTGATTTATAGTATTTTAAAATATTCCTTGTTTGGATGAAAATAAGTTTTGTGTTTCTGCAGCCTGGGTTATCTGGTTTGGGTACCAGTACCAGCACTGGAGGAAAGAGTGCTGTTTTCAGATGCTGAGAGGAGACAACCAGTGGGTTGGAGCTCGTGGGCTTGGAAGGCTCGTGACTGCAGAGGGTGGAACATGATAAAGGGACGACTGCAACAAAGTTTTGAAGGACACTGTTTCAATGTATGTTTTCTTGCCTTAAATTGCTGTGACTCGAGGCAGGACTGAGGCTGAGGATGTCTCTTACTCTGGAGAAAAGACCTTTACCTGCCTCCTAATCCTTTCTGGTTTCTGTCTTGCCTCTCATAGGGTTTCACTGTAACTTGCCCGTAGCTTAGTGCTGTCTTTCCAGGCCCCACTCCCTGCTCTGAGAACACTTGCAGAGCTCTCCTCTGCTCCCAGCAGGAAGGGCTCAGTTCCAGAAGTGCCAGAATTCCCCTCATTGGAGGGAAGAAGGGGCTGTGCACTTTGTGGGGGCTATTGTTTGTGTTGTGGGGAAGTTCTGCAGTAGCTCCTTCAAGGAAAGTCTCTTATGAGGTCTCGGTGTGATCTAAAGCTCTGCTCCCTCCAGCATAGCCTCAGGAGGTAGAGGAAGCAGTTCAGCTTTCCTCCTTCAGGCATGACTGTCCCTGGTTTTGCAAAATCCCACTTGGAACTGATACGAGCTCTTCATGTCTCCCAGCACCAGACGGGCTAAATTAAATTTTCATGTGTTGTCCTTACTCATTTTTCTTAGAAGAACAATCACTGAGCAAATTTCCAGGATGTTCTTTCGTGGAAGCACAGCCATTGCTCAGGCTGTGGCACAGCAGGTCCTGATGCTGTGTGCATGACTAGCAGCACTAAGTTGGGGCAGTTACTCACGTGCTTTGGTGCTCTGCTGGATTGCAGTATCTCAGCCATCTGTCTGGGGTCTTCCTGGTGGGAGCAATCATTCCCATGTCAGCCTCACCTCCGAGAGGAACCACTCGGAACCGCGTTGTGCAGAAGTGCTCTCAGCAGCTGTGGGTGCAGCCACGTGGATGCAAGGCAATTAAGATTCCAGTTTGGGCAGCCTGGCTCTCCATACGGATTAGGGAAAGCATCCCTAGCAATGGTGATTTGTACGAGGAAGGATCCTGTATGCAGAGGCTCAGATCACCAGGTCGCTGCATGCAAGCCACCAAACAGCTGGTCAGTGGGAATATCTTCTCCTCACCTCAGCCCCAGGCTGTAGTTAAACCCATGACCCAGAGGTGAAAGGCTTTGTATCCTGTTACCCGTCCGCAGAGACATCCGCTCCTCAGTGGGATCTGCCTAGAAATTAATGTAGCTCTGGATTAATATCGCAGGAAAAAGCTACATTAAAATAACATTATTAGGGTTGCAAAGTCAAGCCTGTGAAAGTTAAGAAATGTGAGAATTAAGGTTGCCTGTTCAACCTTAATTTGCCCCCTTCTGTGTATGCATTATGATACAGCCTTTAATTACATGATCACATTCTACTCAGCCTGAGGCAGACACCTGGCATAGAAAATTTCAGCCCAAATGGTTTGAAGTTTGGCAAAGTTATAATCAACTGTAAAAGAGGATCTTGTAAGAAGTGTCTAGCAACTTTAACAAAAGCCTGTAGCTTGCAGTGATTTCCATTTACTGTACTGCATGAAAAAATGTTTAATATCAAATATTCTGTGGGTAAGGTTCATCTGTATGGAAAACCCAGGCACGCAGTGTGGACCCCAGCTTGTTTAAACACAGTAAGGATCTTGTTAACAAAAATGTGCTGGAAAGATTAAAATAAAAGGGGAATCCAACTGTTTTAGGGTTTATATATATGTGTGTGTGTGGATATGGGTGTTTGTGTGTTTTACATTTATAAACAAAGATAAAAAAATCTCTGCAGGGAACAACTGAGTCAGTCAAGTACGTTGAACATTAGGAGAAAACCAGATTCGTTTTCATGGTATGTTTTTGAGTCCAGCAGAGGGTTTGTTTAACCCAACTCTCTTTTCACCTCACAGCTGCTTGAGAGTTGTGTTGTGTTGATGAAGAACAACGCTTGGCATTCTAATTTACATTCCTGTGTAGAATATCTTTGTTCATTTGCACTTCATATACACTGTGTTCCAGTGTATGAAGATTTCATGCGCTGGTGGCTGGTCCTTGCCCTTAAAAGTAGAAGGGAGTGCTTGTTTCAAAACACACTAATGATTAGGTTATCATTCATTGGAGCACTGGCATAATAACTGCCAGGATCATTTTAGAGTTTGGGGAGGAAGATGCTCCATCTTGCTGTGCCCAAACATGTTATATTTATCACTTCAGGGGCAAGTGAGGATCAGAAGAAATTTAACAAGCAAGGGTTGAGACTGAAAGGGATTTCAGAAAGCGTTTGGGTGCCTGAGGCTGAGTACGATGCTACATCACCCAACGTTAGGGCCCCTGGGACTGAGTCAGGTGTGCTGTGACTACTTGAAGGAAAGCTCAGGTATGGTAAAGAAAGCATCAATACATTTTGGATTGGCAAAGTTTCTACTGTCTGTTATCACTGTCCTGTTAGACCCAGCATGAACAACAAGAACCACAATCCAAGCTTAACTTCTGAGAACTGGGCTCTGCTTTATTCAAAAGAAATGTGCTTTGTATCTTTAGGTGATGCAAAGGAAACAGGTCATGTGAGCCAACCCAGTAATGGGCAGAAACAGATGTTACAATCATGATGTCATCAGTGAGCGCATCCTGTTTGTGACCTCTCTTCTTTTGAGATATTTCTTTGTCCTAGATGAGGATTTCTTTTCTAGAGTGGCTCATAGTCAGAAGCTGAAGCGTATTGGTAATTTCTTACCTGGATGAGGGAAGGAGACAAGTCTTTTAGAGCTGATTTAATATGTGGGTTTAATGAGCAGCAGATGTAAGTGTGCTTTTCTGAATCTCTCCCTCAAAGCCCAATGATTCTGCTGGCGTTTGAGCTGTAGTAAGTTATTTCTTTGCTACTTGAGTGTTTGTTATTGAGGGTGACTTCAGGATCACTAGCAAATACATTCCATTCCTGGGGAAATAGAAATCTTCCAGCTAGGATACCCAGCAACTCTGACAGTTCTCAGCATCCCATTATAAGCTTAACAGTACCCAGGAAGGGTTTTGCAAGCTGATTTATTCAGTAAGCCAAGCGAACCGGTGAAATTCGGTAATTCAGGATGTTACTGTGGAGGAAATGTTTTCTAATAGCTAGCACTGCCCTGAGGTTCTTGAACACACCACAAGACAGACTGCCTGCATCTCATGGACCGCCTTCAAATCTTTAACACCAGTAAACAAGAAATTACATACCCCTGGTCACGTTCCACAATTGTGCAAGATCAGGAACAATACCTTGGTTTCTAGATCTCTGTCATCTCCACTGATCTGACGTTCTGCTGTCTGTACTTAGCATTTTGTCCCTGCATTTTGCAGTTCTTAATGATCATCATTCTATTTATTTTACACAAATAATATTTTTTTTCCTGAAGTAGTGTCACAAGCCAGCATTCTGTTTCCCTGATCAGTTAGTAAATCTTATTTTCTTTGTAAATTAATTGTATTCTGAATTCAGCACAAAATGCCATTGCTAAGATTAGCTCTAACCTTCAAGCTCCAAACCTTCAGAGATGAGCCATCCGTATATAAGTCTTGTCTGTGTGTTTTAAAAAGTGGTAAAGAAAAAGAAAAATAAGCCCTGTCCTTCAAAGGGAGCTGGCAAGCTGCCATCTTAATTTTTCAAGGTGAGGGCAAGTCGGGAGGAGTCAATCAAAATCAGTCAATATCTTGGACAGCGGGTCAGGTACAGCTGTATCAAAAGCCTTTGGGTTGAGGTCTATAACGTGAATCGGAGCCTGTGGGGGTTGATCGTCTATGGGGCTTTGGGGACAAAAGGAAGGTGATGGTGGGTGCTTCTGCACTGAGGTTTCTGCTTGCATTTCCCTCATGCTGTTCAGACAGCGATCCTAAGAGGAGAGTTTCATTCTTTTTTGCCATAGCTCTATAGGCTGTTCTTCACCATGCTGAAATATTCTTTTGGCACTTTACATAGGAGGACACAAAGAACTATGCAGAAACTCTGTAATTCCATAGTAACCGTTGACTCTGTAATTACATGGTATGTACAGTTCAATGTAAATATGTGGGTAATACAAGCAATTTGTATTTTCTCAACTACATTATTAAATCTTAAAATTGCAAACTACATGGAAATTAGGTCGAGAATAAAATGGGTAACTTCCCATACTGTATTATTGCAGCATATTATCTCTGAAGGTCTGTAATTACTCTGTAGTTACATGCTATTTTTCAGATAATAACCAACTGGTGAAAGTCTGCGGACTTGTCCAGCTCGTAGCTGCACAGTGCAGCCATCAATTTGGGCTTTGAAGGTGGAGAATGTTCTCAGCTCAGTCTTTTAGGGGTTTTTTTTCTGTAGGGAGGAGGATCTTTTTCTTTCAAGCAAACAATCTGACTGACTGGTAACCGTAACTATTGTATATTTATTCCAAATATAAATTACTTAAAGCAAGTGTTGTCTCTGCCAAGAATAAAAACAGCCTTTAATGCTCATTTGCTCTGTCTCCTTTTGCCTCTGGGCTCTCAAAAATCCACATAAGGTATTACTTCTCCTGGAGACTCTCGGGCTTCCCAGGTCTGTGCTGCTCTCCTTCTGAGCCTTGGATGGGAGAGCACGGCTGGGATGTTTTGAGACTGTTCATTCATAGCCCCCTTCCAGAGTGAGCAGCTTGTTTCCTTCACCTACACTTACACCTCTTTGGGGTCTTCTGGTATTTTAACCTCTCCCTCTTACGCTTTTCTCTCTCCTTGTTGTCTTTGCCTGGTTGATCGTGGCATTAGGGTTAGGTTATTATTTATCTGGTAAGAATATGTACATCTTTGTAGTCCTTTTGGTCTAATCCTCTGTGCTTTGGCCCTTTTTCTGTTGAAATTTTGAATGAAGGAAACACAGAGTAGGTCTTTCAGCTTAAAAGCGATTTCTTTTTCTGATGTATTTATTTTTACACAAAGCATACAACATGAGAGTTGGAAAATGCCTCTAGTGTATGGCTGTATCTGTCTGTATTTAAACATGCTTACAAGTTCATTTATACACTATTAAATCCAAGTAGTTTTTTGACTGTTTATAAAAAGACAGAAAAGGTGGAAGTGTTTGGCTTTGATAGTCACACTGGTAGTCAGGGCACCAGTCCAGGGATAGGAGATATATTGAGAGGGCTGAAAACTAACCATAAAATACGAACTAAGAGACTGAGCTCCTCTCAGGAAGAAAAAAGATGCAAGGACATAGTAAAGTACTGTAAGAAAGATAATGATGGTCACCCATCAGTCTTTGTACTCACCAGAAAGAAGTCACAACTGTTGCTCTTCTTCATGAGTAACGTTTGAAATCATGTTGATTTATTTATGTTCCTTTACCTTTCCCCTTGTATATTCTGGGTTTTCCAGCCTTTCAGGGTAGATTTATTAGCTGCTCTGAAGCAAGGAGGTAGACTTGCAGGGAGGGGGGAAATGGAGGAGAACCGAGAAGAAACAGAAGAAAGACAGAACAGTGGGAGGGAGAGGGAGGAAGAAGATAAGAGATAGATGAATGAAGACAAATGGAAGAGAAATGAGACAAGGAAGATGATAGGGGAGAAAAAAAATGGAATGGAGCTTTTGAGAGCACGTGTGAAATAGAGGTTTGGTGGAGGATTTCCAGCAAAAGTGGTGTAAATCAATGAGGAGTAAATTAATAGGGCAATTGTGCAAATGAGACTCAGTCATTTAAGCCAAGCGTAATACATCATGGATGATTTAGAGAGAGTGTAACCCACAGGGCACACCTTTCAATCTACTAACGATCTGAAGCAGGATGCTGACACGTCAGAAAATGAGCAGATGAACAAAATGAGGAGCACACATTAAGATGGAAGAGGTGCTAAGACAAACTCCAAATGCAGGGCAGCATTAAACTCATTAACGCCAGAACCACGTCTTCAACTAAAGTAAAAAATTCCTCATTCTTTAAGTCAGAGTTTATTAATGTGGTTTTTGATATGGTCTCCTGCTATGACTTCAATTCCTGATGTGATTCCTGACATATCAGAAGAACAAACTAAAAATGCATCCAGCAATCTTTAAACCTGTAATTGTGCTGAACTATTTCCTGTAGTTACCACTGCAAGAATTCCTGCTGTCTGACAGCTCTAAACTGTAGATGTAGCTGAAGAGGGAATGTTCTTGGGATTGTGAAATGTCCATCTGATCAGTGACTGGCAGGCACCTGCCTTTGACCTTGTGATGTCCCATTCTGTGCCACTTTTGGAGTACATGTATGTATTTGTACACCAGAGAAGACAGGAGACAACCTGAATATGCTGTTGTTGCTCACTAGTGTTACAGCTGTGCCCAGAGGTCCTGGGTTTTGACAAAATGCCAGGACTTCCTGATTAACCCCAGTTCTCTGGGATTTTTTTAACACTTCTTTTAGTTTCCGGGTCAGTTAATGTGCTTGAACTCAACTCCCCTTTTTGAGACCATTTGCAAATCTTCTCCATCCCTGAAAATGGATTCCCCAGCTGCAGCTTTAAAATGGAGTAGACCCGTTAAATCCCGTGCCCTTGAAATGCATTGGTTACTAACCCTGTGTAAAGATCAAAATTAACAGACTGTTTAAATGAGTTTCTGACAGTCATCCTGCCCTATTGGTTTTTTGAAAGCATCAGAGTGCCAAGTGGCCCAGTTGATAAAATGTTTTCTTTCACTCTGTGACTTCTGTAAGTTCAACTTTTTTCCCCAAGGTCTTAGGAAAAACAAGTGTTTTTCAAAGACTTCTTGTTTGTTTGATTTCATCATCTTCCTTCTCCTTGAAATATTTAGGTAGAGCGTGAACTTGATTTTCATTTTCCTCAGTAGAACGTTAAATACAACCCAGACATCTTGTTAAGGATAAATATTTTTCTAAAGGAAACAAAAGAGGTGATGAAAGATTAGGTGGAAAGGGAAACCTTAGCTGCTGATGGGGGACAGCTGGGTTTTGTCAAGGGTGGGTAGTGCCTTCCTCTTTTGCATGCTGGTCTGTTTTTGAGAAAAGCTGCATTTTTATCTAAAACTCATGCTGCTAAAATGCTGCTTGACAGCATCCCTTTTACAGCCTTAAAATTCCTTCCTCAAGTTCAGGTTGTCCTCAAATACCACCTTGGAAACCTTGGGATGCAAGTATAAAGTTGTCTTCCTCAGGACAGTGCTCAGCAACTTGCTGATTTGTAGGTGAAATGAAAAAGATAGGTAAGACATGAGACCTTCTTTACATGCAGTCTCCTGGATGTGAGAACATGGGAGCACTTCCCATTTCTGAGAGGATCCTGCCCATTCAGAAAACAATTCATAGATGGTTCAGTCCTCTGCAGGCAGATTGGCATCCTGAGGGCCCATCTCTGATGAAGCTCATGCTTCTTTCTCAGGATGATACAAACCCTCGTTCACTGGAAGAACCTAAGTCCAACATCAGGTGGCTGCTTCTAGGTCTTGGAATTCTTTCTGTGTTCCTCTAGAAAAGAGTTTCAGAGTCTTGGTGTCTCTCCATATCACATCGTATGGCACAGAAACTGACTGTGACTTGCTGAAGCTCTGTAAATGTCCCATGATTATTTTAAGAAAGAAACTCAGGTCCGGTTCTGTTCCTGAGAAGTATTCTTTACTAAATGAAGGCAGAAGTTACATCCCTTGTTTTCAGAGCCAGGCTTTCAAGCTGTTATCAGTTGTGAAATTCTGGTTAATTATAATGAATTGAAGGTGCATTTTACAATTAATTTCTAACAACTATTGTAACCCTTTAGTGATTTCTAACAAAGGTACTGAGGTTATTTCTTTAGCATTAGGGGAAAAGATCTATATAGTAATGTTGCTAATTGCTACGCAGCCTGGCTGCATTCTCAGTTTCAGTCTCAGTGCCTGATTTCATGTTTTAGTGAAAGTGTTACACTGGAGGATAGGTGGTCATTTTAACTTCTTGCTGAGCTCTTCATAACATAAGCATGGCAATAAATAGCTTTTTCATGGCAATCCTTAGAGTAGAGTTGGTCTGTGGAAGGGTTTATTCTATTTCAAAAGAGAACAGAGATGGGATGTGTGGACAGTGTTTTTCTGTCTTGGAAATGGTTGGAGTTTTGAAAATGTTCCTGTTCTAAGTCAGAACTTTTGAAATGTTCTTCAGAGGCAGCATCTAGAAAAATCAGGGCAGATGTTGGTGCTCTTCCCTATCACCTGGGAGATACAGGTACCCTTGGAACTGGATGCTTTGGTTTTAAGCTCAGTGCACCAGCCATGAGGCTTACTGATTCTGTAGTTCTCCCTAGTTACCACCAGAAATCTCTTCATGGACCTTAAAATTGTATTCCAGTGAAATTCTGTGGAGTCTGACACCTCTGTGAAACAAATTTGTCTTGGTGAGCTGTTATTTCCTGACAAAAAAACCTATTTTGGCAGAAAATTCCCAATCAGCCTCCAGAATATCATAATATATTGTAAAGAGGGAGCAGTAACAAAGCATAAATACAGTTGAGACTGCACTTACCTTTCCCAACTACTCCTAGATAATAAAAAGAAGGAAGGGAAAGAAGGTAGCAGTGGACAGAGGGAATAACTGGATTCATCCTGCAGTGAAAAACTCTTCTGAAGAAGAGTCCTTGGAGCAAACCTGCCTTGTGGGACCTTTTGAATTCTTTTTATCTGAATCCAGTTCTCCCTGCTTCTCACTGTCACTGCCTCTGAGCTGGTGCAGCAGTCTGGACAGAAAGGCTGGTTGTTGGAGGAGGGAACAACCTGAGCTTTACACATCCACCCAACGTAAGAGGCACTTTGCACACTTGGCACAAATAGCTAGTAACCATAGAGTTATTTTGACATGCTGGCAGCCTGTACTTAATATATTTTTACCAAGATTATGCCTGGATAAGACCAATGACTAGTTGCTTCTTGTCAGTGGTTGATTCTTCTAGTCTTTACAGAAACACTGTATCACTCACTGGAATCATAACGTGTAATGTATCTTGTTTTCAAAAGAGGAATAATAATCATAATAATGGAAGGAAATCAGTAATTAAATCCTGTTGCTTATATTTTGTTTCTTTTTGGTTGAAGAGTCCTGTTAATAGGTTGTGCCCTCCTGGCTGACATTTGTTCAAGGCCAGGTTGGATGGGGCCCTGGGCAACCTTGTGTAGCTCCAGGCCTGGAGGTTGGTCTCCCTGCCTGTGGCAGGGGTTTGGAGCTCTGTGATCCTTGGGATCCCTTCCAACCCATGCCATTCTACAATTCTATGATTCTGTGATTTGTCAGGATGCTGTTGGGAGTTTGGGACTGCCATCCCTTACTCCTTTCCCTCAGGGAGTAAGGGGTCAGCTGTTGGCTTTGGGTCTCTAGAAACATATTCCACATGTAGACCTGTGTTTTGGTTGAAGTTAGTGTTGTTTCTTCATCTTCCGACAACTCCTCCTGGTTTTTTCCACTCAAGGCTTGAGTTACTTTGTAATTTACCTTCTCTCATAGCTGGAGCAGGCACACAGCACAGGCACAGATAAGCATTTTCCTGGACCCTGAGTTGCTTTGCTACTTCATGGAGAGAGAATGCGAAAGACTTTGCAGTTGGAGCCAAGGCAGCAAACCAGCATCTATACCTTGCCTGTCTCTGGAGCATTCTTTCATCTTTCATGCAAGTCCCCAAATCCCTTCTGGAGCTACTGGCTTTTCTCCAGAATCTTATGGCTTGCATCTTGTGTAGCTGAACATGCTTTGAGTTTTGGAACATCAAATCAAGTTCTCCCCATTGCCAAAACACGCTCTTGCTACAAATTTTGTTTGCCGAACCTTGATTCTCTTCATTGTGACCTCCAACTAGCATCATGGTCGTTTGTTATGCTGTGGGTAATTTTTCACTCCTTCATAGGGCCTCCCTAGTCCTACTGATTTCCCAGCTGTGGCACCCAGTGTAGGATACCCGTGCTTAGTCGCTGAGCATGCACACCTCCCTGGGACCTGATGAGTAGGCGGAAGGAGCTTTGACAGCCCTTCCTGGACTTAGTCATTCACAAAGGGAGTATTTTAAAATTTACATCAAGGATAGAATAACATTGCACCCTGCTAACCAGAGGGCAGGGTGAATTCTGAGTGAGCAGGTTGGGAGACACTGGGAAAAACAAATCAATGGCAGATCCTGACACCGAGTTTTGCAGCACTAAACACTGAACTTTGCTTCTGATGCTACAGGAGTAAACGAGGAGGAAATCAGCAACATACCATGGAAGTTTAGTAAAGCTCTATAAAGCTTAACTAAGAGTTTCATACTTCATGGGGATTCTTTTTGAGTTATCTTGTAGAATTCCACCCCTACGTAACAGTTCCCTGAAATGCTGTGGGATGATTTACACCGAGTGTCGGGTTCATATGTGATCTCCTGGAATATTCAATCATCCAAATCTTATTTTTTCTGTCAACTTGTAGTTATTTTACCTTTCTTCAGTGTTCAAGCAGTAGTTGTACCCTGCTTAATTAAAATGTCAGCTTAGATACTGGTTTAAAGAGACTCCTAATAAAGAGTAAAATACAAGCTTCCAAGGGATAATTAACTTCCTTAGAGTTAGCCCCTCTTTGGGCAGAAGTTGTGTAAGACTGAGCTTATCAGCCTGCCAGGCTGCATAACGGATGCAGCCTTTTCATTTTATAGATAAGATTTGAAGGTATTGTTCATTCTAAGTAAAATAAACAAGTGTTTTGTCAGTGCTCTAAGCTACCTGAAAATAGGATTTACAGTTCTATATAATTGCATTTTCTTTGTGTTTGCATAGGAGTCATAGCATAGCTGGAAGATGATGGCAATTATAATTTATTATGCTGTAATTGTTACCTAAATGTTTTTGAATAAGCAAAAATCACATCTGTTTAGGAATAAGTTGCACAGCAAGAGAATTCCCTTTGAAATGAATGCTGTGTTCTCAAATTCTGTAACTGTACACATAAAACAACATATTTATTTCCCCACTGAGTCCATTACATTCCCAAGTCAAACTGCATCCTCTCTTCCCTTCCCATATTAAACCCTTTGATTTAATGGAGGTTTTAACTACTGGTTCTTTAGGGAATTTTCAGTAGGCTTTGCACAGATTAGGTTATTGGAAAGTATAGTTATTTGCTTGTAAAGTGGCAGTTCTGTGTCAAAATTGATTTTCTCTGGTGCTGCAGTAGTAAAACAGATAAGCTTCTGCTTTGCATCCAAAATACACTGATATTCCTGCCATGATACTTTCCTTCTGCTTCCTGCCCAAGCTGTGTTCCAGGCTGGCTTTGAAATAAAAAATACACAAAGATGAATTACACAGAGTACCTTTGGATCGATCAGTATTTTCTACAAGAATCTTCTTTGTATTACTGTACATTGACCAGTGATGCCCAGTTATGTAGGGTGAAATAATCTATGCTGGGAGTGGTTGAACACTTCAGCTAAGGGGTTGAATACTATTGGCCTCTTAAAGCAGCTGGAGTTGTAGATGTTCAGCATCCAGAGGAAGTACATCCAGGAGCTGTTTCCCATACTACTGCGTGTAGGAAGTGTAGACACGCAGACAAAAAGTGAATAAATAACAAATCCATCTAGCATGGCCTATGTGTGAGTGACATGAAGAGGTTTCTTACTTGGCTTTTTTGGCCAGCTTTCACAGCTGGGATGGGTTTCCCTCAGTTTTTCAGTCACGTTCCTTTGAAGGCTGGGCTCCTGGTACAGGGAGTGTGCTTGTAAATGAAACTGTAATAAAACATGTTGGCACACAGCGACTATTTCAGCCTGAAGCTTCAGGAGGTCTGGTCCAGATTGAGTGGCATTCACTAATGTAGCAGTGTCAGTGATGTCCTGATGTCCAGAGCTTCTCAAACTTGGTTTAGTGTAAGTTTGCAGTTCAGTTCTTCAATTCCTGGGTAATGGTTTGTCTGTCTATTGCTCATGCTGTTAACGGAATTGTTGTCGCAAGCTCTCGAGAGATTAATGTATTTACTGACTTCTGTGAGACATTGCACCAATCAATGGTAACAGTCTTTGACAGAGACATAAAGGATCTATTAAATTAGATCTGGGTTCCTATTAAATTACTACGCATAAAAAGCTGGGCTCACCTTATCTGCAGCAGAAATGAATGCCTGCTATTAAAGCCTGTAAAGAAAGTTTTCAAGAGCAGACAGTCCAGCGACGCAGTGGGATAATTAGAAGGAAAGGGTTCTCTGCTGACATCCAGCACTGACTGCACTAGTGCTGTGTAGGGAGTGAAGGTTTTCTATATTGCAGACATGAAGGCATTCCCCTCCCCACCAATCAGCTCCCCCCCACGCACACTTCTCTTTACTAATTAGATTAGAGACAAATAAAATTAAACTATTAAGGCAATTAAGAAATTCTTAACATTTGATCAGTTAGCGGAATGCAAATCTGTTCTCCATCTCTCTGCTGAAGGGCCGACTGCATGGAATGTTACGGCCTGGAGTAGATGTTGGCTGGGTGAGAGGCAGACAGCAGAATAATAGCACCATGGAGTAGTTTGGGCAGGACGGGACCTTTAAAGGCCATCCAGTTTTCAACTACATGAGGTTACTCCAAGCCCCATCCAACCTGATCTTCAAGGTTTCCAGGGATGGGTCATATACCACCTCTCTGGGCAAACTGTGCCAGTGTCTCACGCCCCTCAGATGTTTTCCTTAATATACAAAAAATACTTGGGTTTGAATAAAATAGCAATATATGTTTTTCACTGTATTGCTTGTCCCTCATGCTATTCACGTGTAAATGTCACTTTTCAGCCAGTGTGGGACTGTGGTCGCTCATTTACGTGTAGTCTTAACCTCTTCTTGCTTTCCTGTGATAGCTCATGAGTTAGCCACCCTCATGAATTTGTGACAAATCAGACAAATTCCTGGTGACTTCATAAGGATCGATCCCCAAATAGTGAAGGAAAGACTTGAGTCAATAAGGTTTTACTCTGTTTTATCTCTCTTGGAAGAAAGTGAAGGACAGAACATGGCAGACAGTAGCTTGATAGTTTGTACACAAAATTTATGATCTCCTGTCAATAAAACAAGCATCCTGGTGCATCCTCATAGTTATTTTGTGCTTAGGGTTTGACTACACAGAACACTGGGACACCAGACAAAATACCTCTTCACTGAGCCCCATGTGAGCTAGTTTGAGTAGGAAGTGGTGCTGCCACAGTGCCTCTGCCTTAACCTGGGAGCAGTGTGGCCCTGGTCAGCCCTATTCCTTCCCATGCTGCAGCCTGTGCAGCAGGACACAGCATTTTGCCATCCTGGTTGGTTCATCATGCTCTGAGTGTGCTCTGGGATCTCCCACTTAGTGTCCAGTGGGCCCAGGATCTCAGCTCATAATGTCCCTGTCTGATAAAAGGAATGGATTTTATTTAGCACCTGGAAGTCCGATTTTTGTGAACACATAAACTGTTGGCCTGCAGTTGTTCTGGCCAAAGTCAAGTCAGGGAAGCTGGTTTCTGTGTCCTGACTACAATCCCCTGGTGCATCTTGGTTGTATTTTCTAGGTGTCACTGAAAAGTGCAGGGGGTGATGGGGCTCTCTAGCTTTCTAGCGACACCTTCAGTTGCCTGGGAGAACGTTCTATTTAGTTCAATTTATTATTCAGGCAAAACAAACTGTTTGCCCTTAGGAAGACAAGGTCTCAGCACCCCCAAGGTGATGTATCAGCACTGCAGTAACTTGTACTGTGACCCAGATTCCGATGCTATAGAATGTATACCCACACCTTTTGCTATCAATGCAAAGTGGTGGATATGTATGCAAATCTGCTTCCAGCTTATCAAATCTGGCTTCAAGAGGCAGCAATGCCGTTACCACGGTTAGTATTTACTGCATGTTCTAATAGCGTGCTGGTACTCGTGCTCCTGGAGAAGTTCGAGTGCCCTTAAAAAGCAGAAGCTTTACTTGATAGCAAATAAAATTGAGCACTTGATATTAATGGTCTTCTAATTAAAGGTCAAGCAAACTTGTCTCGGTACATTCATCTCAATATGTACCTTTTTGGGCACTTAAAGAAGTGGGTTGACCACTGAAGCTTTAAAGTGGCATTTCAAAGGTAAAAGAGTGAGTTCCCCTTGTTGTCAGCACTTCAGAGTCTTAACACACAGGACGGTTTGCCGTGGTTTTGTTCTACCAGCTTTCCTGAATGTCAGCACCAGCCCATACAGGGGGTGACTGTGGGCCAGTGCTGCTGCACTTGACTAATCAGCTGGGGATTGTGTCCAGTTCTGGGTTCCCTGGTATAAAAAAGGCAGGGGGTCTCCTGGAAAGAGTCCAGCGGAGGAACACAGAGATGATTAAAGGCCTGGAGCATCTCCCCTGTTAGGAAAGGCTGAGTGAGCTGGGGCTCTTCAGCCTGGAGAAAAGAGACTGAGAGGGGATCTAATCAATGTTTATCAATATCTGAAGGGTGGGACACAGGGGAAATGGTCAGCCTTTTCTCACTGTCTGTGGGGTCAGAACAAGGGTTGATGGCCTCAAGTTTTGGAGCACAGGAAGTTCCTCACCAATATGTGGAAGAACTTCTTCACAGTGAGGATGAGGGAGCCCTGGGACAGGCTGCCCGGGAGGGTGTGGAGTCTCCTTCTCTGTAGAGATTCCAGCCCCGTCTGGATACCAACCTGTGCGACCTGTCCTAGGGATCCTGCTTTGGCAGGGGGGTTGGACCTGATGATCTCTGGAGGTCCCTTCCAACCCCTACAAGTCTGTGATTCTGTGATCTTCCCAGCATTACCTGGACAGGGCTGACCAAACAGCATGTGAAGGGCCACACATGTAATTTGTTCCATCTTCTGGCCTGCAGACAGCCTGAACACAAACATTAGCAGAGATGCTTTGTGTGCTGCCCAAGGGTGTCACACAAGTGCTCTCTACACATAAAGGAGTTGTGGAATTTCATTAATTCATTCATCAATACAAGCCATTAAAAGAAACTGTCTTGTTAGCTGGTATCTTGGATACTAATCGGCAGCTTCTATTAAACATCAACCTGCTGATACTGTCAGTGTCACAAAGGGTAATGACCTGCAGTGCTGGGTGGCATAAATGCCCTCAGGAATAAGCGAACACGTGAGACCCTTCGCTGCATGAGGGGGTGGGGGGAGTGGGAAGGAGAAATGCAAAGGGAAGGGGACAAGGCAGTTAATACTAGAACAAAAAGGTTTCTGTATTCTACTACACAGAGGAATTTCAGTTTATCTGAATCCATCATGTGTTTGCTAAACCTAGCTACATGTGGGGAAAAGACAGTTCAGAGGTATTTATAGATATATACGTGTGTGTGTGCATGCATCAAAATTCAGAGGAAGGGAACAAATAGAGTTTGAACCAGAAAACGAGAGACGGGGAGAAGCGATGGTTGGAGGATAAAAGAGTTCTCTGGGGAAATGAGTAAGAAGTGTACCATGAACTTACTCTGCTCCTGGAACTACGGTGGCTTGAGTCCAGGTTGTTAAACCATGATCAAGCTGCAGATAGTGAATTTCTTGACCTTCACTCTGACAGATGTACCTGGGAGGCCTAGGAAAGCTGTAGGTGGGACCAAAAAATCCACACTTGATCATCTGCCAGGCTTCTCTATTAGTCAGTGATGGGTGCTCTGTGAGGTCAAACATTTTGTACTATTGTAAATAATCCAAACTTGTTACCTACATCTCTCTACAAAGAACAGTCTCACCAGTATTTATTTTGCATTAAAGTAGAATATGGAAATTTTACATCGTCTAATGCCTGTTAAAGATTTCTGCCTCCGTGGTTTGTGTCAGGGAGCAGTGGGGCTCGTTTTGTTTATAGTCCCCATTCAGTAGTGTGAAGAGAGGACATATCCATACCTAGTTCACACATTACCTCTTTCTCCTGTCCTTTATGTTTTCTTAATGCAGTTTAGGTTTTGTGCATCAGATTAAAATTTCGATTTTACAAATAATTGGGAAATGTATCCAAAGACATTGACAAGTTTTTCACTGATTTAGTTCTCACTGTTCACCTTCCAAGTTCTATGGTGTTGAAGAGCCAGCGTTGGCAGTATTTCAGCTCGCTGTATTGATTACATGTGCTGCTAGATCTCTGTGAAATACTCTTATCACAGGCGATCACAGTTGAGTTGAATGCTGTGGGTGGAAGTTAACCAGTGAACTGGATAGAATTTATTCCAAATTAACATAATTTAGTCCAACTTTTCTTTGCACACTAGTGCAAATTCAGTCTTCTGTATGTGCTGACTCTTCTTATCCTCCTCTGGCCACCTACCTGGAGTTCCTTGATGGCATTTCCATAGTAGAACTGCTGGGTTGGGTTGGTGGTAGACTTGGAGAGCTCTGTGGAAGCATTTAACTGAGACCTCCAAAAACACACCAACGTGGTGGTCTTAACCAGAAGTCTAAAATAGAAGCAGAGAGCGGTCGGTAACATATTCCCCAAGCCACCATGTTTGTTGCTCTTCCACGACTGAACACATCAGCAGTTGCCTATTTTTGAAGAATGTTGCTGCTTGTGAATGTCTCTCTGTGTGCTTCCCGGTCTCTTAATTTCTTGTTGGTTCTCTTCTAAAATGTTTGCTTCATCGTGGTGAACCTCAGCCACGAGGGACTCCTTACCGTGATTTTTCTCAGGGCTGTAGCAGGCTATTAATCAGCCTGTGCATTTTTTCACTTCCAGTTCCTTTGTAGAATTAGTGGAGTGGGATTTGTTGACTCTTCCTCCACCTCTAATATCAGATAAAATCTTTGTCCCAGGAAGAACCTTCCATCGCTTCTGTTTCTGCTCTTACCGCTGCCACGTGCTTGCAATTGTGCACAACGCTTGGACCCCCTTTAACCCCCTTCCTCCCCCCCTTTTTTTTGAATTACTAGCGGGTGACAAATAGCTACTGCTTTCCACTCCATTTCGCCAGGCACAGCTTCTTTCCCATCCTCATGAGGTTTCTGACCTTTCAGTCGATGCCTTTTGCAGCCCCCCAGGGGCCTCCGGGGAGCTGTAATGGACTCACGTTAATTGCCTGTTGAAGGACAGAAGCAGTTCCTAGCAGGATGATTGGTGATCCCCCTGTGAGTACAGCTGTCCTGGTCAGTGAAAAGATTGATCTGACACACACAAACATTTCGGCTCAGTGCTTGATGTATCTCACAGAGCATGCACATAATCACTGCTCTGGCTTCAGCGGTTTCCTGCCTGCCCACACTGCACCCTGGCTCTGGCTGCTGGTGCCGTGACTCAGAGGAGCGAGCGAGCCAGAGACGATCCATTCTAATCCCCTTGTGGGTTACAGCAGTTTAGATAGAAGATACCCCACAGACTGCAGGATAATCCAAAGATTTATAAAGTCAGTCTTAGGGGTTGGTTCTCTCTTTTTTTCTTTTTTGTTTCTTCCCTTCCCTTTTCATTACTCCCAGTGGGAGCAAACCTTCCATTCTGGCTTACACATGTTTTTGTGTGGTTTGAAATGCAAGTGATGCACTTTTTCAAAGTATACATGTATATGTTCAGAAAAAAGTCTCCCATGTGTGCTAAAGTCCAAACACATCTTTAAAATTAAGAAAGCAGAGGCATTTCTCTTACGCTTCTTGCTTCTGTTCTTCTGCAGCTGGGTAAACCATTATGTTCTCATTAGAGTTGAATATGGGTCAGTTTGCAGAGCTCTGTACAAATATTATTTTTTCCCAATTTTGCTTTGTATATATTCAACCTGTGTTGGGCTTCAAGCTCCAGATCTGAAGGAGAAACTCAGCCAAAGTCAGCAAACATGCTGTGATAGCAGAGGTCAAAACTTTGCAGTATTATCAACCTACGCGTGTTTTCTATTTGAAAATATTAATCAGGTCGTATCTACATGTTCCTTGGCACACATTCAACAAAAGATGTTTTCAACCTGTCCCATGTTTTCTGATTTTTAACAAAGGTTTGGCACAGATCTGGTCATCACACAAATAAGCTTCTCCTGAAGTAATTCCACAGTGAAGTTTAAAAAGATTGACTTAAGTGCTGCTTAAAAAGATTCTTTTCTTAGTGGCTTTGTTCTCTCACCTCCATGTTTCACATGAACCTGAAATGAGATGATGCTGAATTAAATCCTTGTGTCCAACCACCTGCCAGCTTTGGGGTGTACAAAATCTGGTCCCAGATCCCAGTTTGTCAGATGCTTGTGCTCATTATGGCTTGGACTGAAACACCATGTCTAGGTGTTTCATGTCACTGGAATGCATGATGCCCAAATACAGGGGTCTTACCATAGGCTAGCTCTGTGTGTAAAAGCGTTAGTAAATCTCACACAGAGACAAACTATTTCTCATTGTCAGGATGAAATTTATTTGTTTCAAAATGTAGCAACTGTTGTGTTTTAGTCAGTGCTCTGCTTTTCTGAAGCATGTCCTGGCGAATTTAAGCTAGAAAGCAGCTCTGAGAATTCTAGAGATGATGGCAAACGGTAAGGATGAGGCAGTTGCTGTGCTCTGGGGTCATACTTTGGGGACATCCATCCGTGTGCCTAAGCAGTGGTGTTTCTCTAAGAAGTTTCTTTGTTATGAGTGTCCATGAAGACAGTGTATTTCTGTTCAGAACATTCCAGGAATACGTTACAAGTGGAGGGAACTCAGAGAGCACCCACCCCTGGGTACTCTTAAATGTACTAAAGATCAGCTTTGCAGTAACTGTCCTGTCCTTGTTCCGATAGCCTTCCTTTTCAGCTCTTATGTTAGTCCTGTATTTCATACGATCTCAGGCTAGGTTCAGATTTAATAGATGAAAATGCCAGGGTTTTTAAAGCTAGCCTCCAAGCTGATTAAGTATTTTTAGACTGAGAGAGAATTTATCTTTTTCTAATTCAGCCCTGAACCCTTCCCAGCAAGAGTAAGTAAATTGTGTGCTTGAAACAGCAGAGTAAATAAGATGAGAAGTACTTCTGTTTGCAGGCTGTGTAGCAGTGTCCAGTAATTAAAGATGGAATGGCTGGAAACCAGCCAAGGATCCAAACAAAAGCATCTTGAGAGGTCTAGAATAGCTCCAGTGTAACCGAAATTTAGACAGATTTCAGGATAGGAGCGAAGCCCCGTTGCTTCACATACTTGCCATTCGGGATGGTTTTAAGGAAGGGATTAAACAAAAAAGTAAATGCTGTTACCACTTTTACTGGAGGGTTGCTAGTGAGATAAGGAAGCTGTTCTGCAGTAAGCCCATGAAGTATCAAGTGCAGAAGACTCATAGAGACACAACGTGCTAAAATAGGTAAATAACTCCCAAGTGTAGCATACAAGGTGTAACTACATGAAACATATGATGTCACAAAGGGTTGAATACCTGTTACCTTATTAAAAATCTGTATTTATAGAGAACTTGAAAATTCTACTTAAAAAACTTTGTTTGCAGGTAGAATGGAAATATTTCCCTGTACTCTGGATGTAACATGAAAAACAGCCTTTCACCAGCTCTTTTAATCTTACACTATGATGCAATAATGATCAAAAATACTTTTGCACCTTTAATATTCAGAAAACACATGAGTAGAGGTGACTTATCTCATGGGACAAGGTGTATAGGAGATGTAAAATGGGATCTAGGTGTAGGCATAAGACTTGGCATTTGAGGTGAAAAGCAGGCAGGGAGTGTGTTCGGCCTTTGGACGACAGTGTTCATATAGACAGCTTAGTGAGACAGACGGAGACTCCAAGCTGCTTTTTTATGGGTAAGAGCCTGGTGCCACTGGTCTGCATGGCCCATGCAGCGCTTCATTGCTGTGAGCAACACCCAGGTCTTGCTTTGGGAAAGCCTTTTCCCAAAAGTGCACTTTGTTGACTCTCCTTTTGTGACAATCTCCTTCTTTCCCCATTTCCCTTTTTTTCTATCTACAATATTTTTCATTCCAGAAACTTCTCTCCCTCGAGCAGATTGTTTGAATAACTGGCTGGCTACGTAAAATTCGTTAACAAAATTTCAAACAACTACAAAGGCTTGCAGACATTGGTTATTTGGCTTTAAAATATTTTATATGTCTACATAGAGTGAAGTTCACATCCAAACCTATAAAATACCCCAGTCTATTTTCTTTCAGGGGAATACTTGCTTTCTGGGATAGATACTATCAGTGCTTTTAGTTCTGTCAGTAACTATGTGCTTGAAGTATAAATATAGAAACTAAACATGGCAGGCATAACAACATTTAGGGGTTCATTTTTAGCTTGGTGTAGGAGAATTAATTTGGCTCAAAGCCCCATGGTTCTCATAAAGTTTAATGGGAATTGCAAAAGTGATCCTCCTATCCACCGTGCTGAAAACGTACACCTTTAACTGCCTCATTTATACTTAATAAACAAGCGATTGTATGTTAATAGTAACTGACTCTTGGAGCATAGGAAATAGGCAAGGCATATGTACCGAACCGAAAAAACTCTCAGGAGAAATGTTACCTGGCAGCCTTGATAAAGCAAAGATTAATTTAATTTGATTAGGCTGAGGTATGAGGAATTGAATTCACAGGGACTTGAACCCGGGTTTATTCAGCTCTCTGGAAAGACCCACAAAAGCTGCAGCGGGCCCTGGACTAGATCCCAACGAGTCTGGGGTTACAGGGTGACCACAGAGAGCAGTAACAATTTGTGGACTGCCCATTACTCTGTCACTGGCGGTCTCCTGGTAGGTGGTTGTGGTTGGCACTACTGCACTGTTTGGTGTGAAGAGTTCGGTGGCCAACTGGTGACATCTACATGGAGTTTGAACTGTGCTACCCCAGCCCCGTCTTGTTCAGTGCCTGGCAAGGTGACATCTTCCTGTGCCCCTTTCATGTCTCATGATCCAGATTTAGCGCAACAGGTTTGGAAATTAGTATCACCAGGAAATTTGGGGCAGGGGAAGGGATGTGGGGACAGAAGGACAGACGGACACGCACAGATTAGCCATGGAAAGAAAATCTCATCATTCACAGACTCTCAACTTGCATGCACTGAATGACACCAGGTATTTCTTCATTCCTGAAATTACTGCCCTGAAAGCATCATTCTGCAGGTGGTGCAGCAGCAGCGATAATTGGCTGGCATTGCTAAGCCCAATCAAAACAGCTATTGAGAGAGGTGTGCAGTGTTTCTCACTGGAAAGCAAACATGTTCACTATTGCATCTTAAATACTACCTCCAATGAGAAAAAGAAGTGACAAGAAGATCTGGGTTTAGGATTATAAAAGAACAGAGTAATGTTTTGCTTGTTTAGTGGGAAAAGCCCCAAAGTCCTGACCCAGCCATTCTCTGGAGGTTGGCTGCAGATCAGTATCAAAATTTAGCAGCTTGCATCCATTTCCAGTTCTTTTTTTAATACGTGAATGTGATTTTGCTCCTTGGCCAGCTGCAGCTCCAAGCACTGAAATTACACTTCACATGTTTTACAAAATGAATGGAAGGCCAGACAAGAGAATCTTGTTTCCAAGGATCACATAGCCCCTTTTTGGGATTACAGAAACTCTCATTCTATTAGAATTTGGCAACAATGCCTGAACTGCACAAACATGATGTCTCATTTGTTTGCCAACTGGTGGAAGACATTCGGAGCCTGCTTCTCCACTTCCAGCCTGCTCTGGAGCCTGTTGGAGTCAACAGCCAGACTTCCCCAGGCTTCTTCGAAGCGACACTACGCACACTCTCCCTGTCTGGGGTTGCAGTGTCCTGTGGTTGCAGTAAGACCAGCCTGCTTCTCAGAATGAAGGCCCATGAGGCCTTGGTCAGGAGAGAGTGGTAATTAAACCCACTTGAGCCAAGGCTGGGCCACATTCTTCCTGTCTGGTAACACACTCTTTGTTGGAAATAATTAAGCTGCCCATATGTCCCGTGGTCTCTTTGCAGATGACATGCTAACAAATGGGTTAGGTTATGACTTCGTCAGTTTAAGTCGTACTGTGAGGGGCTCATAAGAATGTGTTTCAGCCTTTATGTCGTTCACAAACTATGCAGAATATGCATTGTTCTGAATGTTTCTCATTCATGGCCTGTCACATAAAATCCTTTCTCGTATCTGAGCAGATGAGTCCTAGATAGGCTTCACAGATGTTGACCAGGCTGAAAGGTATTGCTGGCTGTATGGAAAAGTACGTTTTTCTACAGCCACCTCGGGGTCTTCTTTCTCTTACATTGCCATGAAAAACTTTGATGAGTTTTTTAGGAACATCATTGATGCAAATGTATTTTCAAATCATCAAGTGGCTTCATTTGCAGCATTCATCTGGAACTGAGAGTCACGTCTATCATTTGTTTCCAGTAATAATATGGTTATGGTGGTGGTGGCTAGATATATTTTGTCCAGAGATGCAATATGACTTACACCTCACTCTCCAAGTAGGTCATCTTCAGTCGTGCTCTAAGTGTAAGTGTGCAATACTGGCTTTTTTGTAAATACTTCCCAAGTATTAGTTAGTTTATAAAATGGAATTTATCTACTGGCTGATTAGTGACTGTTTGGAAATAGCAAGTTAAAAGGTTGGTAATAAATAGTTTGATGAAAAATGTCTTGCTTTCAGTTAGAGAGTGGGTGTTGCTCACTTGGTGTTGAGCCTACTTACTTTGTGTGCAAAAGGCTGTATAAACTGTTGAAAATGTAAGGATCTCTGCCCATATTTCATGCCTTAGTTTAACGGACTCATGAAAAAGCTGGTGCGTGTATCTAGTTTCCCAGCATTGGTCCAAAATGACAGAGTTCTCCATCTATCTTGAATAGGAAAACTGCCAAGGATTCATCAGCGCTGCCTGTCCCTATTTCAGTCCATAAATGCCAAGCTTGTACACTAAATACTTGTGATATTTTCCTTGGGGCTGTCCCTGAACTCCATGAACACTTAATACTGTAGAAACGGACTGGACAAAAATAAGCATAGTTACTGTGTGGCTGCTATTGATAAACTATTGCAACCCTCATCCAAAAACTGATTAGTGTGTTGCTTAAAACTATTTTGTAGAAGTATATTCAGTCAGATCATGCATATTAAACCGTTTTGACAGGCATCTTTCTCCCCACTTCCAATTGCTCCTTGCCCTTCTGTGCTTCCCCAAAAATATTAGTCTTTGACCTCTGGGCTTTCTTTTCAAACTGTCAGTCTGAAGGACACATTCTGAGTAACAACAGTCATTTCTGGCATAGAATAATGTGCAGTAAGAGTTGTGTAGTAGTGGAGGGGCAACTGGTTTTTTCTGTTGGACTCCAAACACCAGTACCCCACCTCAGCAACACACTGTAAATTGCTCAGAAGCCATATGGTAGGTTTGAAAGAAGAAGGTCTCCCTCAGTTTGCTATTGATTCCTTCCAGTAAATCCCAGCTCTCATCATCTCCGTGAGTGGGAAGGGCTCACTGGAAGGCTCCAGCTAGAATTGCATTTTCATAGCAGGTGGTTACCCAATTACCATTCTGTTTGCATCCTTCTTCTGGTCTGCTTTGTGACGTTGCCCTTTTGTGGACAATAGGGTCATGGCTTGTCAGTGCACTTGGGTTTCAGGATTGCTGTTGGCTGGGGGTTTTTGTTTTGTTTTGTTTTCCTTATCGTGCAAGAAGGCCGTGATATTTCTGTATCTGGCAGCGTGTCTGTGTGAGACAAGGCAGAGTGAACGAGGCTTGATGTGTGAATGACAGATCCCTAGGTGATGCCGCTGGGAAGCTCTTGATCTGACTGGTTTGAAGTTGAAAGCTCACTAGGTCACACTGAAAATGGTTGCCACTGGGCATTTCTTTCATCCTTGTTTATTTATTTTTTTCCTTCCCTTTCCTGAAGTTTTCACACTCAGAAAGGGGTTTTGTTGTTGCTCCTCGTGTTCCTTGTTGCTGGTAGGCTGGATTATAACTTTTTACTATGCTTAATTGCTGTTGTGTCTTCTCCTACTTCTTGTTGTACTTAGGTGGGTGGAGGAAGGAAAGGGGAGCTTCTTGCCTTTGAGTTTAGCACCTGTGACAGGGACTAGCCAGGTACAAAGTGATCATTTTAAGTAAGCACCATGTGTTTTAAGATATGGTTTGTTTATTGTTGAGCTGTTCAAAGGTTCTGCCATTTACCAGTAGCAACTCTGGGACATTTTTCTCTCTATATATGCAGCATGTTCTTAAAAACAGGCATAAAGAACAAGGCATAAATTAACCTGAAGAGGCATACTGGCATTAGAAGAACCTGTGATCCTCTTGGAAGTGCCCAATCAGCAAAGCTAAAACAGGAACTCTGGCAAGAGCAAGGAGAGGATTTCCTCCCCTGTGAACATTGCCAACAATTTGTCACCTAGCATGGAGGTTGTTGTTGCAGTAGTGCAGAGATCAGAGACCCAAAACCAGTGCAACAATCTCCAGGTATGATAATAAAAATCCAGGCACAGGCAGTATATTCAGGGGCTCCCAGCGATTTGGTAAAGTTATTAATGATGTATTGCTGGTAGATGCATTGCATGGTCTGTCCACCTCCACGTGGCCCTGGGTACCCAGCACACTTGTAGCTACCCATTAATTAGGACTGCTGTAATAGCACTTCATTTTTGCTGAAGTTCCTAAGCTTTACCTGACAGCTTCTCTCCAGGGATTCCAGAAGCCCAAATTCAGCTTGAGGTCACCTGACCTAATGAGTCACTAACCACAGTGAAGTTCTCCTGTTCACGCTGGTGTACTTGAGAGCTGCATATGAACAAATAACCTCCAACTAGTGTGAGTGGGCCTCTGGCATTTAGAAAGAAAAGCTGTACAGTGGACTTTATTAAATCACTGATCTATCAGGTTACCCAAGGCAGAGAAAGTAGGGCTCACTTTAAACTCATATATTGTACCTTGCAATAATTGGCCGCACACGTGACTGAAGTGAAGTAGAAATGTAAGACCTTTGCTCACTCAAGAAGAAAATGCTGACCCTTGCAGGTTTGTGCTCTGCATACTACATTGAAATGAGGAATCGTGACATCTGATGTGTTTTCTGCTCAGTGCATATAATCATTGTACTTTAACAGTACCACTTGCACTGTAACAGTGGTATTCTGCTGTATTTTTGCTTCTCAGAACAATCTTGAAGAAACAAGATTTTGGAAGCAATGTCTGATATGCCATCTCAGCCAAAGGTAGAGCTGATAACAGCATAATATGTGTGGGAGGCAGAACGTGGAGAACAGACACTTGAAAATGCAGAAGTAGCAGGTTAACACTGCTATTGTCTGTCTTTGCTGTGAAAACTTTGGAAATTTAGCAACAAATCTCCTTGCATGCTGACATACCTCAAAAGTGCAGACTGAGCAGGGGTGAAGCAACAAAGTAGCCATCACCCTTTAGCCCTTTTCAATAATTCATGTTCGGCTTTGAAACAGAAGGGGCTTCATCACAGTACGGTGGGATGTACTCATTGCTATCTGAGTCTGCCCTTTCAAGTTTTAAGTATCTAATTAAGCAGTTTCTTTGCATATCTTTCTGAGCCGAAGAATTGGAATAAATTCTCAGTACAGATAAATCTGTGATAAAACTCAGAGGTTTTTTTGGAGACAAAGATTTGTTCTTGGGCATGGGTGGCTAATTTAACTCTGGGGGCACTTTCAGCGTTTCTGCAGTGACTCCTTTCCTAAGCTGCCCAAAACACACTGCGGAGAGGGGGAGGGAGCAAAGGGAAACAGCTGTAAAGAATATCACAAATAGATATTTTATACAACTAGACACTCTGATGATTTGCTGGAGTTAATGAAAAAAACAAACCTGTTTACATTTCTGCTCAGCATATCCACCTGTCCCCCTTCCTTAAAAAAAATAAAGGGCCAATCCAGAATAGGATCATTATCTTTAGTGGCTGCACTTCACATCACTGAAAACAATTTCAGCTTAGTTAAATAACATGCTGCCTCGAGATTAAAGCTGTCTCCTTTTCAGCTGGGTAGACAAACATAGCCCTTGGTACAGAGATCACTTAGAGCTCAATATTCCTTTCAGTAGTAACTTGATGTATCATATTTTTTTCTCTGCCTGTTACTACATTCTACTAGGTTTTATTTATTTAAATCTCAGCCTCCTTCTGCTGACATAGCAAGGCATAACCAGAGATGTTTAGTAAAACTTAGATGAGCCCCTAAGTGGGCCACTTGTTCTATAAATCTTTAAATATTTTATGTTACTCCTTTAGAAATTGCTTTTGCCAGACTAACCCAATCTGCTTTGAAATGACTAGGGCATAAAATAACAGCTCTTTTAAAATTCTCCAGTGATACAGTTATTTGGTGTATTTTTAGGGAAGACCAGACCTTGTGGCCTCTAATGAAAGATTGGCTTTAAACTTCTCCAAGTTTTGCTCCGAAAGGAGCCATTCTTTTCCGCCCCTGGACACGGCTCAGATCCTGTTGCTCTCCCAAGACGTGGCCAGGGGTAGCCTTCTGGCCCTTTGAAGTCAGTGGCAAAACTCCCATGGAATTACAGTGGAACTGGGATTTAACCTGAAGAAACAGTCTTTGTTGTCTTTTATCACCAAATACAGCTATTCTCCCTGACTTGTGGCCTAGATTGGCCGGTCATCCAGTTGTGGAAGGGCCTCATGACTGTGCCAAGCAATGTGATCCCTGAAAAGCAGAAAAAGTGGGTTATGTCTTACAAGAGACAGAATTTTAGGAAGACAAATTGGATTAGACTGTTACCACAGAAACTCCAGAGACCATAATGTGTGGCCTGACAGTGGAAATGCTGTCTGCCTGTACACATCTTTGGATAATGATAAATGTGACACAGCCTTTGTGCAAATGCAAGTGTTATTACATCAGTAGGCTTTAGTTGAGGTGGAACAGTTCCATGTTTGCTAAGGAAACCAAGCAAGAACTGCAGTGGCCATGCACAGAGCTATTGGGAAGATGCAGGATGCTCAGTCCCACTTCCCTCACCTGGTGCGATACAGTAATGCGTCCACCAAGTGGGGTAGTGGCATGTGGCTATTCAGCCACCTCCTTGTCAGAGGTGAACACCACTGACATGAGACAGCCTGAGGGATGGAGAGGAGACTGTGCTTGGTCATCCTATGGAAGCAAAGCCAAATGATCATGTTCTCTCTCTGTGTCCTAGTTTGCTCAGTAGATTTGAAAGCTACTGACCTATTTCAGCTAATATTGATGGAAAATAAGGTCTCGTTGAATATTACGACTGTTGTGACAACAAGCCTCTATGTAAAGGATCTTACTGGTACCATAACTTAGGGGAAAACTGAACTAACAGTGGCATCTTTTATACATGACAAACTCAAGGGCCATAGTGGGAGAGAGGGACTGCACTTTGATCTTCATTTGGATCTCAAAATTCCATCAGCTTCTCCACACAAATCTTGATTCCATTACTCAGAGAATTACTTTTGAAAGATGCCTTTGAAAAAGACCAAGCCATAAGCATAGCCAGCTGTGCTGTTTCCACAAGGAGAATTAGCAGGGTCAAGCTGAATGAGTGAAGCACTGGATCAAGCTTCTTTTGACATGACAAGGTGTTTGGCACCAGTTGGACTCAAAGGTATTCGTGTTCCTACCCTTCCCATCCCAGCCACACAGCCTGTGACTCTCCTGATCACAGTTTACAAGCATGTTTAGGGTGCTGTATAGTATTTTTGGATCAGCTTTTCTTCTTGTGGCTTGGTATTTCTTTGTATCCTGAATCACTGTGCCCATAGTTTTGATGGTACAGGGGGACTGAGTGGCACCCTTGTGCCGTGGAGCCATGCCACAGGAAGGCAGCTATCTAACAAGCTTGTAGCCATAATCACCTTGTCGAGCCACAGCCCTAAGGAGGTTGGATGTGCCAGGAAAATAAAGGGCACTGAACCAGTTTCCATGCATTTACTGCAAATTTATGTTGACTTTTGCAGGTGAGTGTGAGTGAATACAAAGAGCCCAAACCTTTATTCACAGGTGGAGTCCACATCAGTGTGCTGATGAGCACTGTGTGACCACACGTTAAGTCCTCTCAGTTATGCCCCAGAAAAACTGTATAATCTTTTCATCTTTTTTCCTCTACTCCAAAAGCCAAAACTACCCCCATTCATCTACTGCTCTCTGTTACTCACAGATCTCACAAATCTTGTTTTCTCTCTAGAAAATACTTAAAATACTTATGCCACATGTAATTCCACTAGTTATTACATCAGGAAGCTGTGGTCACTGCTGGGATAGAACAGTAATGTCTTCTGAAAAAAACCAGTTCCTTCATGTAATTGAACACGTCCTGTTTACAGAGTTGCAGCAGTACATTTTTGTTATTAAATTTTTGTGATGCTGGTACTGATGACAAGCTTAAAAGGGGATGTTGACGACTGGTTTTAAATTAGGGGAATGGCGTTTTCCCCTCTGTGACCACAGAGTTCACTCAGCTTGGGTGGTGTAGCCAGTTCTTTCTCTAGGTGATATTTATTCACTGACTGCCCAGGACAGAGGGATGCAATTTGGGCAGCAGGTGGTACCACACGTGGACATATTGACAACACAAAATGGCAAGGATAGAACAATAAATCGGTTTTCAGTTTCATGTGGTGAAGGGCAGCTATCCTGGCTCCTTGTGTATTTATTGGGCCTTTACCCCTGAGATTGCCTCAAAAGCAGAAAGAACTTCTCTGTGGGTCTCCGTAAAGGTGTGAAAACTGGGAGCACCTTGGCTTACTGGATTCTGACAGCTACATCTGAGTCTGTCCACTGAGCACATGTAATAAGCTGGAGGAGGGGAACTATTTGTGAAGTTGTGGACTGCTGCTTAGTTACTTCTATTGTATGTACCCCATATGCTGTTTTGAACTGAAGACCCAAGATCAACAGGACCTCTCTGTAGAAGCAAAACAGCCCTCGTACCTCTTCACTTGTTCATCCTCACTGGAGCCTTCGTTTTCTTATATGCACTCCAATCCCCTTTAGTGCTCCCTTGGTGTCAGTTTGTTTTGTACTGAGTGGTACAGTGTGATCCATTCTGGAAGCGCTTCTTGCGAACAGTAAAATACATTTTCCCTGAAGCCAACATCTCGCTTCACATTTGCACTGTAAAACACCAAGCAGAGCAAAGGAAAATTCCATGCAAACCCAATTGGCCGTAGCTGCTCTTTGCTTCTTCCTTTGTTTTTCTTTGGCTGATTCTGTTAAAAAACTTAGTGCTACACAAGAGTCCAAAGCTCAAATGAATGTTAGCTTTGTTTGATCATATATCTAATTTACTTTAACATGGGATCCCGGCATGCGTTTCTTTAAGAGACTGAATCAATTTTATGCTAAGTGATTTCTTTGAGCAGATTTTTTTTTTTTTTTATTGTCCCCTTTGCCTAAAGTAAATTAGTGTGATAGCTGGAGCAACCAGGGAATGAAAAGGAGTCAAGTCCTCAAGTCACATTAGCACACTTGTTGAGGCCTTTAAACAATCATCGCCATCAAAGTACTCCATAATAACTGTAAAAAAGCTAATCACAGGTGGCAGTGGGCGTGAAATGCGTGGCTCTGTGCTCAATCCTTGGGATAATGGGGGTATTCATGGGATTTCTAGAAGGACTCCTTTGTGCGGCTAGTCATGTGCCTGCTGAGCTGAAAGGACTATTTTGCTCAATTTGTCTAAAAGCGGCTGGCTTATATGATAGCTGCAGGGGTTTAGCTACTCAGGTTGTGTTAACCCTTCCCACGCAGATAGATTTTGGTACAATTCCAGGGCCTTGTCTATACTGGGAAATTTCTCCAATTGGAGGAAGCAGAGCACGTTACTAGTCTAGGATCTGGAGGGTGCAAAGACCACCAGCCTCATTGGAAAGGATTGGTGCCTTCGGCTCTGCCTCTTGAGGAATGCTCAACTCGAGACGCTTGTTTTTCCCTACCTGGCAGCAGTGGGAAATCAGAACTTTGTGAAGCACCTCAGGCACTAAAGCTGAGGCTCTCAACCTCTAGTGAGATGCAATTCTTGAAGCTAGAGGTAAAGCCTGTTTCAGGCTTTCCGTTTGAGGGCAGAGTCCCAAGGTATGCTGAGCTTTTCTTAAGGTGTCTTTCATTGCAAAAAAAAACCCCAAATTTGTTGGTGATATCTAAAGAACCATCCCAAAACACAGAACATTGTGTATTGCATGAAACCTGCACAATCTAGAAATACATTTTTTTCTTTGCTACAACTATTTAAAAGGATACCTAAACAAAAATAAAAATCTCTTACCTAAGCGATTCTGAAAAGAGAAATGCATATTGACGTTAGAATATTAATTACCTAAATGCAGAAAGAAGTTAAGTACCATAATACCTGTATTTAAAGTTCTATCAGTGTCTAGAAGTGAAGTGGAGAGCTGTACTAGAGTTTAGTGTTACAGGGTTCTGAAGTTCTCATCTAATACAAGACATTCTTCTGGAGATTATATATCAGGACTTGGTGCAGACATCATTTCCTCTCATCCCTTGGCCATTGCTTTTCTATTGACAGTGACCTTCTGGACATCTTCCCTTTCCTTCCATCCTTTGTCTGCCCCTGTGCTGTTAAGCCCAGGGATTGGCCCTTGCTTTGTGTTGGCATAGTACCTCAGCAATAAGGCCTCAACCAGAGGCTGGAAAGATGCATTAGGCCCAAGCTAATAAATGAAATGGCTAACATTAGCCTATTAAAAGTAGTGTAATCCACAGAAAATAGAATGCAAGATCTCCACAACATTCTTGATTCTGATTGCCCTCTAATTCTTAAGGTTGGGACCAGAGTCAGAGCTACTAAAGCTTCTCACAAAGAACTTTGTGATGGTGATACCAAGTTGTGCTAAAACTGTTTGTGGCTGGAAGGATGTAAAAAGCTTGTAACAAAATTGGAATGAGCTATTTCTGTCTGTCTTTGTCTGTCTTTCTCACACGGGCAAATTGTTTAAATGTGTTTGCTGACACCCTGAGTCAGCTGCAGCTGTGGGGGTTCCTTTGTTCCCAAAAATTTCTCTCTCTCGCTCTGTCTCCTCCTGCCTGTATAACAATTAAGGTAGCCATCATTAAATAAGAGATTCAAATCCTTCCTTTCCAGGTCAGATATCTAGAGAATTTTCTATCCACCCCACATCCCTCCACCCCAAATAATGGCAGTGTCTGGAATGGAGAAATCCTAACTGCAATCTTGACCCCATGTCACCTGCAGAGCACCGCAGTCATTTCCCTGTGCACTGCGAGGAGTAAACTCTGGAGTATTTCAGTGTGTGTAACCTATGATTGTTCAGAATCACCTAGGGAAACACCCTGCTCTTGTGAGCCTTGAGCCGTTCTCTGGCAACGCTCCATTGATTGGTGTTGGAGGCAAAGACCACAGGGGAAACCCTCCCTTTGCTAGTAAAATGGCAAAGCTCCCCTTGGTTTGGGCAGAGCCACAGTGACCTCGCTGGCTGTAGAGTTACCTTAACATCAGGAACGTTTCGAAACAAATCCTCACCACATTTGCTTCCCCTGAGGATGATCTCAGTGTCAGTCTATTTTGGACACCCACAAAGCTCCTTTGTAGGTAAAATCCTTTTCCCATCTTCGGTCGCTTGTGCAATTTGATCTTGCACCTTACAGATATTACCTATTGAAGGTAGCGCACGCTGCTTCATTCACGACGCAGCCTTTGAAGAGTTAAGCTCTGCAGTCACTCAGAAGGTGGACTTCTGCTTTTCCTCAAGTCTCTATTCATCTCCAGGAACTGAATTTTTCATGCAGTAATTAAAATTTGTAGGTCAAACCTCCCATGGCACCGTTTTCTGCTAATATGGGAGAGCAACGGTCGGATTCGCTTACGCTGCTCTTCGCCGCGCTGAGATTTAAAGGATGAAGGGTGACATTTTCCCCCATTTTGTAAATTAATGCCATTGATCTGCCTAACAAGAACAAAGTTAGGCTTCAAAATACCAAATGATAAAGAGATTAAGACTTTAAATGGCTTTCCAAAGGCAATCTCTATTGTAAGATTCCAAGCAGAGTATTGAACTTTCAATTAGAATTTCTAATGGGCTATTGACTTAAATGGATAAAATGTTGCAAGTGATAGCTTTCAAGATGACAAAAATTGCTTAGTACATTCTGGAATATTACTTTATGAAACAAACACTGTTCTGGAGGCTGAGTAGTAATAACCCAGGCCCCGGGCAATATTGTTCTGTGTCTCTGTGCAGCAGTTTTTCAAAATTGAACTAATGCATTTTGAAACATTTTCTCTTTTCATGTTTTGTAAATCTTTGGGAGTGAGGTACTTTAACTTTCATGAAAGAATCTTAAATCTCTAGTGATGTAGCTATGATTGCACTCTTTATGAAATACAATCCATCTACTCAAACGCTGTATTTTCATACGTTCTTTCATCTGGGGCACAAACAACGTGCCCACCTTGTGTGGCTTTTCCTGACTGCACTCCAGAACGTATCTATTCCGCGGTGCATGTGCTACAAATAACATCTGAAACTCTCCCAAATCATCCTGGTGCTTTACAGTGAATTGACTTGAAGTCTTGTTATGAAACACCAGCTCTAGTACATTTTTCAAAGAATATTTTTTCTGAGACTAGCCAGCCCTTTCCAGGAGAAAGGGTTAATATTATGCTTATGTTACAGTGCATTAAAAACTCTAATTAAAACAGCATTACATTCCCATCTGCCAATCTCCAGTAATCTTCTTTAATTGCAGTAATTAAACTATATTTACATGTTCAGAATACTTGTAATTTAGCAAATTGCACTCTCTGCTCTACATTTAATCAAACAACCAGTTCCAGTATATTTAGTGTGGAAAGAAGTAATTTCAATGTTTTGATTACTATAGCAGATTTGACAGAGTAAGTGCCCCTCTAGTAGAGGCTTTGAAAGGGAAGGCAAACATGAAATATAGTCCTGTTCTGATTGTCATGTGAATGCCTAATTACATGTTAGAGGATTAACTATTAAAGGGTACACACTGTTTCGCTTGATTTTTTTAGGCACAGCTGACATAACAGATAATAAAGGTTGCCTGCTTTGGGCTGTTTGGTGGAATATATAAGCTTTTTATTATTATTATTATTATTATTAGTTTTAAAAACAAGTATTAAATCCTGTGAGTTAGTAAGGTCTTAATGCCCCATATCTTTAAAGACGTAGGCAAATTGTTCCGAAGACCAAGTTCACGGTGCACTGCTGACAGCTGTTTTCCCGGATTCCCTCTTTTCCTGACCTTCATTCTCTCCTCTTTTTGGGGGGAGGAGGGTCATTATTCTTAGAATGTCAGTTTCCAGGTCAGTCTCTCAAATGCTCATTTATATTTTGTATAAAATATACCCTTGGGTAGGCGATCCCTCTGTGTGATAGGGATGCTGTATCTGTGCCCTGGGAGTGAGCGGCGCTGGAGTGATCTCTTCCCCATCCAAGGCCGTGCAGAGACACACGTGATGGTGGCATGTGAGTGGGTGGGCTGATAACTTCTCACAAAGGGAAGCTTCTCTTTTACTAGACATTTCTCCCTGTGATCCGTGGTCTGTAGCGAACTTTAAAGGTGATTCCAGTACCTGCCACCTGGTCTTCCCCAGACAGATTGTACAAAGGAGAAGCAAATCCTTCTGATCTGCCAGTACCAGATACGCTGGGTTCAGGACCAGCCTGAGTCCGTGTAGCACGGCATCTGCGTGAAGACGATCGCCTCCGCATGCCAGAAGGCCCCATCCATGGTCATATCCATGTGTGTGGGAGTTATATCCCCAGATACCTTTGGGATGTTTTACTGGTGACACGTTCTGGTCATCCCCAGTCCCATCAGTGACATGTCATAACATCAGTATAGACGGTGAGTAAACTGGATCTCGGGAAGATATGAATGTAGGCTGTTGGGGACAGTGGTCCTTGCAGGCTGGACAGCTGTGGGCGTCTGCCACTGTTCCTTGCTGACAGAGACAGGCTGTAGTGAGTATTGGCAGAGGGAACAGAAATGCTACAAGTGAGCAATGTACGCTCCTAAATAGATGCTCATGGCATGTACCATATGTGAAGTATACCAAGATGCAATCAGGGTGGGTTCTCTTCAGTGGACTACATGCACAAAGCATTGCTCTTGTTCCAGCAGCAGTCTGGAAAGCCATTAAACATCCTTCGCTCTGATTTCCTTATTAAACTGCTCTTCTCCCAGTGTTCTCCTTGCCTGTGACCTGAACTCCAGCACACTTAACCATAGCTGATACCAAGGCTTCTTAATCATTCTGGCTTCATTCAGTTCCAAAAAAGTAAGTCCTGCTTTTCACCCCTGTGAAGGAAAATCTAATCATTTCCAGGCACTGCCTCTAGGTGCAGGTCATTGTGTCTTCTCCTGGGTGTACTGAGGGCTGCTGAGGGTGAAAGCTCAGAATGGAAGTTCAGAAATGAACCCTCTCCTCTGAACCTGTCTCTCTACACACTATGGCTGTGTTGCTTCACTCACAGCTTCAATCCAACCTCCCCTTTTGTGGTTTCAAAGTAGGAGAGTTATGTATGTGAGTGTTAATGAAGCCACTTAATAAAGGGGAACATTCGCTTTATTTCTTTGTGCTTGTATATATATTTGTAATCATAATGTTTTATATAATAGTAGATGGTAAAAAAAAATTAAACAGGCCTTTTGAGCAATATTTTAAAAAATCAAGATTATCAAGCTTGAGGGGTTTATTTTTTAAAAAAACATTGACCCAACTGTGGAAGGTGTAAAGAACTTAGCCTAATTCTACTAATTTCTGATTATTTACTCCTGCATTATAGGAGTGTGGCTCAAGTATGAAAGAGACCAATGATGTTCAGTTCCTGTGTAGCCTCGATCATGAAGTCCAAATAGATCAGAGATCTGTTATGTTTTGGATTTCCCATTACACTCTGTGGTGCTGCACAGTTAGGATTTCAAGACGGGTCTTCTTAAGCCTATTAAAAATCAGAGTCATGCTGGTCCTACATTTAAATAGATTTAGTTTAGTGTCTTCAGGGGAAAATGGATATGGGGGGATGCATAAAATAAAAATCCGTTAGAGAAACACATCTGATTTTTCAAAGGTTTTGCAAAAAAAAATGGGAAGTTCTGGCATTTCAATTTGCACTAATTTCACACATCATCTTACAGAGCACAGGGCTTGGTCCCCTGCCAGGCTGTCTGCAAACTCGCTTTTGAAAAGCACGGTTTATGTGCTGAATGGATGCTGCATCACATAGATATTTCCTAATAGCTTTCATTAAACTTCCAAATGGTCACTAAGTATGTAAATACAGCAAAACTCAAAGGCTGGCTTAGAATTTATATTTTCTAGGAAAGCTTTTAACATTACTGGTCTAACAATATCGTGCTACGTCTGCCTTGCCATTTTCAAGGAGTAACTTAATGAGTTTATTGTATAATGAAGGACTCTGATTTATTAGCTTTTCATTACGCTCATTCCATCAGCTTCCTGCTAAATACTATAACCCTTGGCAGAGATGTTAGTCTTTATCAGGTGGTATCATTGCTTTTTAATAAACTCTCCTCCCACATTGATAATATTACATGTGAAGTCCCTTATCCTGCATTATTCCCAGGGGGAGGAAAAAGTGTATTTATTGAAAAGGCTGCACTGAAGCACTGCAGAGAATCCATGAGCAGTTTGTGTTACCCCTTTCCACTCACTCATGGATAGTGGGCAGAGTGGGAGGCTGCAGGTAGGGCCTTTGGCTTGCTCCCCTAGGATTTTAGCCTGTCCTATTGATAACATCAGTGGGGTATTAAAGCCATCACTGTGTGGCTGTTCTAAACTTGTGGCACTTGCAGGTATTCACAAATATTTCTTTAGTAGATATTTAATGATCAACTCTTATTATAAGAATTAACATGGTGATGGCACACAGAGGGGGGGTGGGGAGGAGGGTAAAGTAATATTTTACAACCTGAAGAATTAAGCACTGAGATAGTTAAGGCCCAGCCCTCATTAGCTGAATGGTAGATTTTTCTAATTAGTTCTTTCTAGTGTAATTAGCATGGATGAGTCTAATCATCTCATGTGAAACCAAATCTAATGCTTGGGAAGGAATGTCCTTGGCCTCTCTTTCAGATTGATTCCAAGGATTTTGTGTGTTTCTGCTGTGATACTGCTTAAAGGAACAGCAGCCTGCGTGTCTTCCTGAGACAGCTGGCTGGCATGAAGGAGAGGGCTTGGGCCTCGTCTTGCCTTTCATAGAAGCCCAGAGAAAATACTCCCACAAAAAACGTGCAGCCCTCATGGTGCAAGTGAATCAGATGTGGGTAGTAGCTGTAAGAAGGGCAAAGTCATCAATCATATTTTGGACCCACATGAGAAGTGAGTGTTTGAACATCAAACTTAAAATGCCAGTGTTTGATAGCTCCATGTTTCCCTGTAGGGATTTCTTTGTAGAAATGAACACAGATGGAAAATAGAGTGTCATTTGCTGCTGGTGTAGCTCATCTTACTGTGAAACTCACAGTCAGGATTGCACTCACTTTCTTGTAAGGAGTCTCAAGCAAGGTAAGACAATATTGAGTCTGTTTGAAGATAATTTTGATTATAGATTGTTCTCAGCCTTCACAATAGAATTTAAAATGTTGAATTTACCCTCTTTCAATTTTTCTTTTTACTGAAGAAGCAGTCTGGGTTTGAAGGACAGGCTGGAAGCTTGGCTGGCCCCATTTCAGCCTAATGCATTTGAACTGGTTCATCCTTAATAAGAACTTCATTTCATAACTTGAAAATATTTGAAGGTTAAGGAAGCACATGAATCTGCTTCATGGCATAGCGAAGTGCATCCTTCTCCTCCCAAAGCTGTACTGACCCAGGGCACAAAGGCAGTTTCATGCCCATAGACAGGAGGGAAAACTGAAGGCAGGACAAGGAGTGCCAGGGAACCCAGTTGTGCGTTCACCAGGAGCCGCTGTGCAGCTCGTGGGTCGCTTCCTCGCAGCGTGTGTATTCAAAGGCCTTTGCTGCAGTAATTACATTTAGGTCTCAAGAAGTGTCATACTGGGCCCAGCACTTCCTGGTGTGCAGCGAAGCTGCACTGCAGTGAAGGAGGCTGCACTGCAGTGAAGGAGGCTCCACAGTGTGGGTCAGAGGAGCTCAGTGCAGGGGCATTTCAGCCCAGCTGCAAGCTGAGCTGTGCTGCAGACATTCTGTTCCGTCTTCCCTGCATGGCCTGCAAGAATTTGCCATTTAACAGCCCTCATTCCTTCTTCCAGAAAGTCTCTATCTGGACAATCAAAAGGTAAATACAATGATTAAGGATAGCTCTTCTTGAAAAAATCTTTACTCAAAGCTTGTCTTTGGGGGTGTTACTTTTGCCAGTGGGTTTACTGAAAGCATTGTAGCTGCTGTTCCACTGAGCTGCTAATGAGCTCTGGTAGCTTGTTTGGAGTGAAGGACAGAGCTGTATCAGTGGTGTGGCTGTGACTGGGGTGCCTTCCCCCAGCCCTGCCAGGAGAGCCACAGCCCTGAGCCTCTTTGTCCCCAACAGCAATCAAATGCAGGTAAGCAGGGAGGGGAAAAAAAAAGCTGCAGGTAAATGCCTCTCACTCATTCTGTGGCCTCAGGGTGTATCTGTGCGATGTGCTTTTCGGCTGGGGAGAGAAAGTTAGGTACACAATACACAGCAATTCCTAACCATTTTCAGGAAAAAATGAAAATACTGCCTTGTTTCTGAGTGTAGTCCTTGGTGAGTACCTCACTGGGTATCCCTCAGATCAGAACTAGATACTTCTCTTCCTGAAGTCCTCTGTCTTTCTAGGTCTTTTGTGGTTTCAGGGCACGGGATTTAGGGCCATCCTCATGGAAGCAGACACAGGCTGTGCAAGAGAAAGGCTTAGGGACTGGTATTCTGGAGCCAGGGAGGAAAGTAGGCGCGATTCACGGCTTCATGAAAATTGCTGGATTTTAGAGATTTTAGAATGAAGAGTTTGGGTTCAGTCCATTCCTGTTAAAGCCAAGGACTGATGTAAAATTTCTGCACCCTTAACCTGGTGTGGGACTTCTCTGGCTGGCTGGCTTGGAAGTGATGGGACCTGGCTCTGAGTGGAGAGTGTGGGCTCAGGCTGTTGTAGCCAGGGACTGGTGGCTATTTTGAAAGCAGCAGATAGCACAGAGATTGAGCCATGGTAGACCCGTGGGATTTATGGCATGGCAGAAGAGCAATGGGAGCAAATCAAAATGTAGTTAGTGATATTTTTACATGGAAAAGAGGAAATGAGATGTAAACAGTATTAGTGTAATACAATTTTCATGTGAGATTAAAAGAAAAGCCAGGATTTGAGAGATTTGGAAATTGCAGTTACAGGATAAGTGATATTTGAAAGGATCCTACTTCATTTGATTAAACTTCAGTTCAAATGTCATTATAGAGATGCATTATTTACAAGGGTTTTTTTGAGCTTTTTCTTGATGCCATCCTCAGCTGCGTCCATATCAAATCCACAGTGATGGAGTGATGATGTGGGTCTCTGTTCCCCAGGAAAGTCTGGGTGCTGCACTGTCAGATTGAGTGCCCTCAGTGCCAATATGCAGAGGGCACTGTGCTCCCAGGACGCTCGGGGTTGGGTGGGGGGTTAGGAGTCCACTTCTGGTAGTCCTACCAAAAAAATGCATTTGCTGTTGAATTCTGTTCTTTGGCTAAAAGTTACTTTGGATGATGCTACTTCCTGACCTTTCAGTGTCAGCAAGGTTTAGAGTTTGCTTCTTTCTGTTCAGATGTTCTGTATTTTACACTCGTGGGAGGATAGTGCTGTGGTGGGAACTGTTTGACACACAGTAACGGTGTCAAATCCTGTATCCTGCCTTTGTCCTGGCTTTGCTGACCTGACCAGCACAATGATGATTTCTGTGACACAGTGAGCTTTTTTTAACTGAAATTTTTTGCAACTGAGGCAGTGGATTGAGTAATATTTTTATAGCAATTTGAGTGGAAGATGCTTGATAACTTTAAAAGCCCCCCATGATTTATTCAGGAGTGTCTCAGCTCCTCAGCTGTCTCTGGGTCACAGGTTATGCCGGTTCAATGTTTTCATTTTGCTTCCCAGGGCTTCACTGTGTGACACACGAATCATCATTAATAATAGAGAGGCTTGTTTGGTAAATCCCTTATGAGGAAGTTTACTACTCTGATGACATCATGCCAGATCCCCCCTGACAGTGCTGGCATTTTCTCCAAATGCACAAGTCTATTCCCATGTCCCAGCCCCACTCGTGGGAGATGTTATACCAGCATCTGGCACTAATATCTGTTGTTGACATTTTGGGAATGAGAACATGAGCTATTAGCAAAGATGTTTGCTTGTACCTAATTAATGTTCAATTGTATACCCCTTCCTTTATCAGCACTGCAGCAGCAAACCAGACTTGGCATTATCTTTCACCAGCTAGCTTTAAAACTTAATTATTTCCTGACTCGGTGTTAAAGGCTGTGCAATAAGACTTGCTACCTTAATATAGATTTAATCAAGTTACCAAGCATCAGAGTGACTTGATGGCTCTTTAGCTGAAGTGACTGTATTTATGTATCAATAGAGCACCATGGAAATAAATGGATAGGAGAATGCCTTTTTCAAGAACGGGCTTGGGGAGACAGAGGCAATTTTGATTCATTCAGTCAAATTGCAGCATCGTGCAAAAGCACTCCAAACCTTTTTCCAATATTGCAAGAAAGCATCCTAGTGATGCTGATCAGGTACTTGAGTGAGTGGTTTCAACCGGGTGAGCTACACATCCCAGATCATGGACATATCACTCGTGAGAGCATCGTAGCCCTCAGCTTTACCTCAGGCAAGCTGTGTGCGAGGGAGAGAGGGAAAAGATCTACAGAATCCAAAATCATTCCTGCTACAAACACTGGGCAACAGATCTTGTAGGTCTTTAGGTACAGTCTGTCTGTCAGTGACGTGACTGTACAGGGGTCCAAAGCAGGCAATTATGCTTCAGCCATGACAGAGCAATGAGGCAGGTACCCAATGTGCTGCAGTATTTCGATAAAACCTCTGTGTGTGTGTGATCTGTGCATTGGTGTTTTGAACTCTAAGATGAGTTCAGGTGAGTTTTCATTGACATTGTTCCTCAGGGTGAGTTTCCTCTATGGAAAACCTGATTTAAATGTAGCATGGTAGACCTGGGAACATGATTCTAAGCAGGCTCAGCTTGGTTGCCACTGAGATCATGCGTTAGCCCTCTCCTCTTGGCCATTCAGCATGAAGTTTGGCCTGTGAGTAACACATGCTTAAATAATTCAGAGGGCAAAACTATGTTGCTGACCTCATTACTGAAGATGTTGTCCTGGTCTGCTGGCTTTTTCACTTACTGTTTTGAAATAATCTTTGTGTGTTGGAATTTTTTAGCGGAAATTTTGAGACTGGTTGGGAGATGTGGCCAGTTGAGGATGCTTTCATAGCACTGACTTTTAAACCCAGCCAGCAACAGTCTGCTGATGGTTTTGCCAACAACAAAACCTCTTAGGTTTGTGATTGTGATGTGAAGGATATTCATGATGTCCAGATTTATTTAAAGGATGTCCAGATTTATTTAAATCCCAGGCATCATTCAACCTGGATTTCCAGAAGGAAGGACTAGCATGCTACATCACTGCATGTTTTCTTAACCTGTACCACATTTTTAAGAGAAACCAGATTTTAAGATGAGCACAGGTCCATCAACTTAGCAAGGACTAGATTTTTCAAAAGAATTTTAGCTGAAATTGTTTCACAGTTCAACCTCTGGTAGCATAGCAGGGGCTGCTCAGTACTTACCCCTTTGGAAGAACATTGCCTAATTTAACAAATGTTGACTCTTTTATCAGAAGTTATACTTTTTCTTCCTTTTTTTAAAAGTTGCCATCTTTAACCCATCAAATTATGGGTAAGGAAAGGAAAGAAAGGCTTAAACACGTTGCGTTATGTGAGTTATCATTGATGAAACTGTTACAGGACATCTCTTCTTACCAGAGACTTCCTCAGAAGGTTCAGGTGTGAACAGGACAAGAAGCAGGTTAGCAGCAACTTGTGTCCTCTTTCCTCAAAACGTAACCGTGGCCTTTCTCTATCCACCTGAACAAGTGTTAAAAAAGCAAAACCCTTGAGAGGTAGAAATATAATCATAACAAATTCTACCTAGAGCAGTAACCTCAAATTTCCATCTCATGTGGGTCAGTTCCCTCACTGCCTGGGTCTGTGCAGAAAGTGTAGCAGCTGACCTAGAACAGCTTCATCCCAGAGCCTCCGTTTTCCCCTCTGCTGAGCAGGGGTGACTTTGCTCAGCTCCCTTGGGTGTGCTGCCCTGTGGAAACACGCAGTGGTGTTGCTATGACGGCCTGAATATAAGACAATTTTTTTCCACCTCAGTAATCAATGTATGAAAAAAACACACTTGGCTACCAATTTGTGAACTGCATTAAGTGCTACTGGTGCCAAAGGCTAAAGCAGGGCAGATACAGCCCCATAAATGTCTGCCAAGTGTTTAAGGTATTTATGTTGATAATTTCTTGTTATCCTGCTTCACCGGGGGATCCAGCACATCCTAGGCATGCACTTATTCCATCCAAATGCAAGGCCAGTTTTAGGTAGGTGCAGCTCATGCGGTTCTGAAGCAGCATGATGATCAAGGCAGCGTTGTTTTTGGTACCAGAGTCCAGCAGACAGACCACGAATGAACTGGGGAGGTGGTTAGGGAGAAGTCACCTGTGACATGGTCGTGATTGCTTTTGGAGAGGTGAGCTTGTGAAATCGTGTGTGGCGCTGGGGTGGAGAAAAGTAGGCTGAGGGGATCTGTGTATCACACAGTCACAGAATGCGAGAGGTTGGAAGGGACCTTGAAAGCTTATGTAATAAAACCCCTCTGCCAGAGCAGGATTGCCTAGGCTAGATCACACAAGAACGTGCCCAGGCAAGGTTGCCTCCAGAGATTGAGACTCCCCAACCTCTCTGGGCAGCCTGTCCCAGTGCTCTGTCACCCTCACAGGGAAAAAGTTTCTCCTTTTATACATGGAACTTCCTCTGCTCCAGCTTGCACCCATTGCCCCTGGTCCTATCGCTGCCATCACTGAGAAGAGCCTGGCTCCATCCGCCTGACTCTCAGCCTTTACATATTTATAAACATTAATAAGGTCACCCCTCAGCATCCTCCAAGCTAAAGAGGCCCAGCTCCCTCAGCCTTTCCCCATAAGGAAGGTGTTCCACTCCCTTCATCACCTTGGTGGTCCTGTGCTGGGCTCTTTCAAGGAGCTCTATGTCCTCCTTGAGCTGAGGGGCCCAGAACTGAACGCAGTATTCCAGGTGCGGTCTCACCGGTGTGTTGGGGTGTGGGAGCTCAGGCACAGTGTGTTGGATCAGTTTTCATTTCTTAGAAGGCTCTTTTTGGCTTTCATTTTTATTCTTTAACAGGCAAGTGTGACCTGAGATTCAAAGCCACCTTAAATTGAGTCAATGCAAAATTTGTATTTATTATGAGACCTGCAGCACAAACATTTTCACCTCTCACACATTCCATGCCAAATTATGCAGCGCAGTGCCATAAATTTGAGCCATTGGAGGGATTAGCATTAGGAAAATAAAAGAAGCTTGAGAGAGCCGGCTCTGGTTTTTATCGTGGTTTCACATCAGGCATATCTTCTTTCTTGTAAGGTAGAGCCGGCTGTGTAACGCCATTGTCATCCGCAAGGGACCTGGAGACCAGCATTACAGATTTAACATGCTCAGGGAAACCAATACCAAGCTATCAACCGATACATGACACTAATACAGGGCTCACTTTTACACTCCACCGAAAAGAGAGAGACAGATTGTTCCAAGTTTAGACAAGCTGTAAAATCCTTTACTAGTAGGTACTGCCCTGGCCAGCCCTTGAGACTATTCTAATTGCTTTACATCTGTACAAAGGTTCCTTGTAATCGGGCTTTCTGCCTCCATTTGTCTTCTTTTCAGCCTCTTAGTAAAGGCCTTAATTGGTCTTAGTGGGGCTTTTTTTCAGTGAGCAACCATACCTTAAAGGCTGAGCAGACATTACCTGGGGGGGAACGGAGGGAGTAGAGGAAAGACATCAATACTTCTTTACCTTTAACACTGTAATTAATGGGCTCAGAGCAAGGAACAGATTTGGAGAAATTTTAGCTCTTTGGGGGATTTAGACACAGATCAGGCAAAACAGAGCAGGGTGGAATTCTCTAGAATTTCTTCCTACTTCATTTCTCCACGAACAATCATTAGCCTTGTAATTGTCTCCTGGTAAACTGCTGTATCAGGTTCCATTTCGTCCTCTTTAGAGGATCGAGTTGCCTTTAAATCAATAGTTTGAAGTACTGGGGGATGTATGTGAAAGGAAGTGCCCTCTAATTTCTGTTTCTTAGCTACTAATTATTTAATAATACATTTTATTGCCTATTAAAATGTGGCATAACTTGCTTGTCAGCAAAACTGGATGGAACATAATCATTTGAGGAGAAGGATAATTGGCACTTTTGCAGATGGCTTTTATTGCAAGCCGGGTTTGTTGCTACAGACAGAGTTTCTTGCCAGGTTTCCTCGCAGTCTTTGCAGACCGGTCAGTGTTACAAGTGAGTCGTTGCAACACAGCTCAGATTTTAAATGTGGCATCTGGAGCATTCAGGGTGGACTTGGTGTTGTGACGTAAAAGCTGCCGCAGCGCACAGAGAGTTTCTGCCCTCCGCTCTTGGCTTTGTAGGAACCCGCATGGGTTTGAGCACCGCGCTGCGGTGTCCTCTGGGTACTAGATATAGCAAACTAGGAGAATTTGTTTGGCTAAGTGATTAATGGAGGTAGGTGAAACTGGGGTGGGGTGGGGGGTTGTCTTGCAATTTATGAGTTTTTTCGGTGCAGTGGGAGATGCATGCCTGCTTTTGGCTGACCTGGGTGCAGGGAGCGTATGCGGTGCCACGCTGGGTGTCCTGCAGAATGTGCCCTAGGGTTTAACAGCTTTACACCAAGTAGCAGGAGGTTGACTCACAGCCCTCTCGTTTGCTTCGTCATCGTTGAGGTGAATGGATAGGAGAACTGAAGTAGAAACTGTCTTGGCCGAAGGATAAATACCAGGGCTGTGCTGCAGGGATCCGGTCTGGTAGTGGCTTGGGGCGATGCTTCCGAGGAGGTTGCTGAGCTCTCTGGGCCGTTACTGGTGGGAGGGCTTGAGTGGGCTGAAGGGTCTGTGGTGGAGCTGAGGGGGATTTTGCAACAGAGTTCCTGCAGTGTGCATGCGGGGAGCCAACCAGGCGCTCCTCAAGTGTCCCTGCTAGACAAGAGTCTCTTCCTTAGTTTTCCAACAACCAAACTTTGCAGGGTGACCTTTGAGGGAAAGGTAGTGTTGTAGAGGAGTGATCTGGTTTATGTTTATTTTAAATTAATGAAGAAGAGACTGGACCAGGCTGTTTCTCATTAAATCCTCTTGCAGTTAAATTCTGATTTTTTTTTTTTTCTCCGTCTGGGAAATGCCTTTGTTTATAAAAAAGTGTTCCCTTTTCTGTCACTGTCTTTGATGTGCAATGAACTGGTCTTGTTTGTGGAGAGCTTTTTTATCCTTGAGCTCATGGCAGATCCTGCTTTGGGACTGCATCATAGTCAATCCCCTGTCCACTGATTCAGGTTCTTCCTCGCCTCTAATAGCTTCATTGCAAGTTAGACCAGTGTTCCCATTTTTGGAAAAAGAGCTTTAGCTTGAGTGTTAGCTTTATTCTTTGGAGAAACGTTAGAAATTCTGGGATGGCATTGTGCATTTCTTCAGAGTGACAGAAGCACATAATATGTGTGAACTCTGTAGCCCACATTAAGTGGTGGAAAGTTCTTGAAATTAAATAGTGTGTGTGAGATTCAGCATCTTCTTGGTAAATGTTTTTTTCCTAATCTCTCCAAATTGCCTCTTTTCATCATGGCAGTCAGAGAATAAAATCAGAAATGCTGATATCTTGCCCACAGCCATTACCTGTGGAGTGGAGTGAATGCTGTGCAGTCAGTCCCTTATGGAAGAGAGTGCCGCTCGCTGTTAGTGCAGGTACCAGAAACTGCTCCTTAAAGGAGAGGACTTAGTTACCTGGAAGCTGTTTGTGTTTCGTTTGTGATGACAGTCCTGGAGTTGCCTGGTTCAGACGGCAATCTCTCCGGTAGGCAGCCAGCTATCAACATTGGGTTGGTGGCACACACAGATGGGCTGCTCAAGCCTTGAATCGATGGCTGTGGTACAGATAACTGCTGGAGAAGATGGAAAAATAGTTTTTGTGAGCACTAGTTCTCTTGTTGATTGAAATCTGAACAAGACCATCCAAGAAATACCATCTTTGCTGGGATTTAGCTGCGTGTGCTAATGAGGCAAACAGCATCTCTTGGGGTCAACAGAAATCTCTTGTTGTGATTGCAATAGACTCACTGTGCATGTAGACAAGATGGAAAATTGATCCACTACACTTCAGTGAGAGTTAAATGAACAGAGCATTGTTAACTCGACAGCGTTTTGAAGAATTCACATATGAGGGTTCTGTTTTAATGTGAGATACTGAGAACGTGCTGTGGGATCTGGCTCCAAGTCTCTCTGCAGTATAAGAAAATTTTAATTTTCTTGCCCTTCGGATGAGGAGCAGGTACTTGGGTGTGTCCTTCATGTTTAGTGTCTGGTGAGTGCTCAGAGCAGATGGCAGGCAGTCCAGTGTCTGATGCGGTGGGAAAGGAGTAGGAGGCTGCCTCATTCCAGGGCCATGCTGGGTTGGTTACTGGGATTTCTGAGGACTCATACTGACAGTATCTTTCTTTCCCTTCTCCGTTTCCCCCTTATCCCATACATTCTACTCTCTGTTCTGAATGTTTTGGTCTTGCTGGGTCTCTATAGAGGGAAACTCACACTGCAATGGCCCGGTCCCAACATTGTACTGGAAACCTGGGGCCAAGCAACTCTCTGCTGCTGGGGGGTGAAAGGCTGTGCGCTGCCCGTTCCAGCCCATTGCCTCTCTGAGGCAGCATGGAAATCCATCCTCCACCATTAAGATAAGTACCTCATTCTCAATGGTGATTCACTCTACCTTTCTCTTTCCATTGATTATAGAAGGAACCTCAAGATGATCTACAATAAAGACTATTAGATGGCTAAAGTTAGATGGGGAAATCTGCTTCCTGGCAATTAGAAGTGAGCTTATAGCCCAAAGATATCCCTCAGCAGGGAAAAAAAAAAGTGGTCTATGTATTTCATGGGACAGGGATAACAGTAAAATCAGTGCACCAACAGCAAGTAACTTGGCTGGTTGTACTGCATGAGGAGTGTCTGTGGGGTGAAATGCTGGAATCACATCCTTGGATTCCTGTAGAGTACTTGCTTTTATATTTCACTGGCATTTAATGTTGAAAAAAAGAGACTTCTCCATGAACATGGTTCTGTCATTAAAACCTGGCTGTAGACAACCCTTTCAACAAAAAGTATTTCTGTTGGCTGCTTTTGCATTAGCGAGGAGAGTTGCTGAGCTCTGTGATCACATCCTTTGCTGCTTCACTAAGGGTTGAGTTTCCATCAATGCAGACAAAACATAGGAGCAAATGTGTCTCCAGCATAGGTCCCCAGGTTGTAGCACCAAGAAACCTCAGGGCCAGATCTTCTCCTAGCACAGATCAAGTGTCATTCATTTTGAAGAGTAGTCCCAAAGAGGGAAGAGAAGCTCATTGGTCTTCTCCTTTGCTGCCCATCTCTTCTCCACCAGGCTGTGTTTGCAGCTGTACTCATGCTGTAAAAGCCCAGCAGAACGTATAGTCATATATACCTGACTCTACAGGCAGTGAGTCAGGCAGACACATAGAGTGTGTGTATGTATATGTAGGCATCGACTTTGAAGCACTTCACTGCATTGTCTCTGAGTGCTGACTGCTTACAAAGGATGCAGATTAGGGAAGTTTTGGGGATTGAAGTTTTTCTTTTTACAAGGAGACAAACATGTTCCTTACAGTAGTCTTGTTAAGGTGATATTTGACAAAAGAAATATAAATATACATGGCTTTCCAAAATAAAAGTCAAAATATGCCTAATTGAATCAAGACACAACAAGTGGATGAGGTTTAGCAACATGTAATATCTGCTGGAAACACTGGGTGACAGACAATAGGAAACAGCACTCAAGTGCCCAAGTGACATTTTTAGACAATGGAAGACAAGCACTTGGCAGCATCTTCATTTCAACATGGCTGGGTGTACACTGAGCCTTAAGCAAACAGTCCCACTCACCGTGGTCACCTTTCATCTGGCAGAGCACTGTCAGGGTTATTTCCTGTGTAGTTAATCACAAGGTGTTATTCCAACAGCCCCGACCAATTAGGCAGAGTATCAAAACACTGGGCTTTAAAGTAAATCAAAGAATGTGAAGTGGATTTCTGTGCTAATTTTTGTTTCTAGTCTGGCAGGTTTTTGCTGGGTTTTGTAATTTTTGAGATGCATTTAAAAATCACCAGCTGAGGGTGTAGGCCTGTGCAGCATCTGTCAGAAACCAGTGCCTGCCTTCAGGTACGTGTTGTAACAGCACTCATGCTCACAGTCAAAGTTGCATTAAGCCAAGGGAAGGGAAGCAGTGCTTGTTTGGCATTTGGGAGACTTGGATTTTGCAGTGTGCTTGGGGGTGTATTCAGATTCTCCAGGGAATGGAGAGATTTAAATTCCCTAACAGTACCTGAAACAGTCAATCCATGGAGCAAGTGGAGGTCGGATGTCAAGACAGGCAGCTGCCAAGAGACAAAGAAGAGAAATAATAGGAGAGAAGGGAAAAAACCTCACCATCACAGTGAACTGATTCACCATGTGAAGTTAAGTGAACTACATTACAACAGACATACTGTCTGGAGGAACTAATTGCTCATGTGGCTGGGTAGCTCAGGTCTACCTGAGACCTTCTTGACTCCCAGCTATTAAATAGACCAGAACTTGCTAAGAGCAGAGAACTTCAAAACATGAGCTTGACTTTGAGATAACTTTTTATTTTCTCCCTTCTTTCTCTCCCTGCCTTCCTTAAAGGAGACATTACTGATTTAGAGCAGATTTGAACAGCTCTCTGACAATGCAGACGACTGTTCTGTAGTCTTGAGTGATTATTGTGGAAGCCCTGCTGATCTTTTCCTGAAAAGTCCAGAACCACAGAGATTTCTTAGCATATTAAAAAAAAAAAGAGAAGACTTTTTGTGCTGTGCAAGCTTTGAATCTACTCCATAAAGCATTTTCTTTGTTATTAACACAGACATGACTCATTTCTTGTAATACAACATTTGACATTTGTGTTGGTGGCAATTAAAAACGGGTGAAGAAGTTCTGGCAAAAACAGCTGGTTTGAAAGTGTGTAGTGAGTGGAGTGTACTTCTCCTTTGGTATTCAGAACAAAAAAGTCTAGGTAGCTTTGGACAGAGTGGGGAACGGTACAAAATACATGTTCATTCACATGTGTATGTTGGCTCAGATTGGAAATGGTTGTCATGCTCACACCTATAGAAATCCTCCTGAATAAGAAGCTCAAGTCATGCAATTATATGGGATTTCTGATAGCATAGCAGTTGTGATCACATCATTTAAACTCACCTGATTGCATATATAAATATAGGAATCAAACTTCCAGCATCAATGTCTGACTGGAGTCCCTATGGTATAGCAAGAATTATTATTCCTAGGATGTTTCTAGTTGTTTCTAGTAACTCCAGTGCTCTCGTGAATGGCCATTTGGGGTAATTTTGTGATCCAAAAAAAAGCTAGTAAAGATACCAGAAGGTGAAAAATCAGACTAATACAGCAAAACGGAAAACATCAAAGGCTTAAGGAAATAATTCAGTATTAGACAACTGGTATGGACTGAGTTTGACTTCTTGCCAGAATTTTATATGTAGTCTGAGTAGGAAATTTCCAGTAAGCTCTCCATACCTGGTTTTGCACTCTGACATGAGGAGAGCATTTTTGTTTCATTGAGGTCAATGAGTGTACCAGAATTGAGCCCAGCTCCTTTCAAAGGGGAGAATCCATGAAAGGGACACGTTGCTGCGATTGTGATGGGCAAGGAGGGTAACTGGCACGAGGATTTTGGAGGCAGTGCCCATTCCTTACATTAATACATGTGATAGGTTGCTCTTGAACAAAGTTTTCCAGAAAGTGGCAGGTTCTTACTTTAAAATAGCCACATTTGCTCATGGAAGGGGTATTTTCTGTCAGTACTCAGAAGTTTAGAAAGCAGCACCCTAAAGAAAGTATTAAAAAAGAATGAAAAACTTTCCTATTGTATATTTCTGGGTTAGTTAGGCATCCTAGGAATGTACGAGTACATGGGGTTTATTTCCCTTTCAGCTCAGAGAAGAGTATTTTCCCTGCTGTGCAGACTTTGAACAGTGCAATTGGGATCACAAGCAAAAAATAATGAATAGACTTAAACCACTTCTGGTTTCTGGACACGGAGGCCATGGAGATTATGAGAACCTTGTTGTACCATTGTAAACTGTACAGCATCAAAGAGTCACACTAATCAGCAGTACGAGGACAAACAAACTGGAGTTTCAACGTGCCCAAGTCCATAACTGAAAAGATAAAGTCAGCTTTTCCAGGTTTTTCCTAGAAAACACTATGTGTGATTTGCTTTCAGCACTGAACATCTCTAGACACAGGTTGAGTGGATGATTTGCTAGTTGTTCGCTCTGTAAATAGTCCTTTTATTGAAGTGATCAAATTCTCTTGACATGAAATTGAGAGACAAAACGAATGCCAGGAGATGGTTTTCCGTAGTGCGAGTAAATATATTTGATGTGTGAATGTCTATCCCTTCTACCTAACCTTGACAGCACATTAAAATTCTGTTAAAATTGGCTTGTGCTGAAGCATATCACTTGTCTCAAAGAAGGATTAACATTCTGGGTTTTATGTCTGTTTTTATTAGTAAGGTAGTGAATTGATAACCAGTTTAGATAGCCAATCAATCTTATAATTCAGCCATTAAAGCTGATGTTTTTTTATATCATATGTTGTGACCCAGTCAAAAGGCTGAGTGGAAATAAGACACTTAATTCTGTAATGTGAGTTAAAAGGGTGAAAGTTGAAATCTTGAGGCATGTATATAATACATGTGGGCCCTGACTTGCCAGAATGGACAGAAAACACAACAAGAGAAAAGGAAGCCAATAGATCATATCCCGTCATCAAAAAACCAAGCAAAGGAACTTGTAGCCAGTCGTGGGATCATTAACATTCAATGAGCAGGCAGAACTTTGTTTCTTTTTTATAATGAGATAACATACACACAGGAGAGAGAGAATTAGAATTTATTTGGGTTTCCTTTACGTCAAGAAATTCTGGTGAAGGTAGAGCAGGGGATGAAAAGATTTCCTGAAGCATGAGAGAATGTAGGTGCTTCTGAGTCTGGTGTCCTGGGAATTGGAAAAAGAGCTAGGTGGGGTAATTACCTTTATTCATGCCGTGCCATGCATCAGCAGACTTCCATCAGCAGGTGCTTAATGCTGCTATGTACTCTTAATTATTGATCTTACCATTAAAGTAATACGACATGTGGAAGTGGGCACTATTATCCAGTAATTGACCACATTGGAGGGTTGACAAGATGCTAAGAGTGTTTAACATATAGATAAGATCAATTATAGGATAATGCTTTCTACTGTAATGAGCCGGCTCAAGTTGGAAACTTGCTCTTTATCAGGCAAGAAACCTGGGACAGAACCACAGCAGGTTTTGTGCAGATAGACTTGGGATAGATGTCAGCTCCCAGGGACTGGATAGCCAGCTAAGGTGGGATGATGGAACTGATACAATTCCCACAGGTGATATGAAATAATTGCCTTAAAAGAGAGTGAATGAAGAAAAGAAAGTTTCTGGGTTTGAGAAATGTGTAGCTTTTGTGACTAAGTTTCTTTTCAGAAGATATCATTCCTCTGTAAAGGGAAGTGAAAGAAGAACATCTCTTGATGAGAAGACTGATAAGATGGGTGCCAAGGTCTCCAAAAAGGCAAGGAAAAACCCTCATTCAAATCAGCAACTGTAAAATAATGTGCAGCTTCACCCAGGAGTGTTTCCGAGTGCTGGAGCCCCTTGCCAGGGCACTGCAAAAGAGCATTTCAGGCCTGTGGTTGTTGGTGCTTTGAGAACTTGTGTCATTTGGATTTAGGGTCTGGAGTTTCAGGTTCTCCCATATAGGATCAGGAAGGACTGGAGATGACAGGACCGTCACCCATCAGAATAGAGGTGAATTAGGGAAAGCAAGGAAGATCAATGTGAAAACTCAGATTCAGGTACACAGAAAACAGTGTTTTCATGGAACTGTCATTTTGGATGCTGCATCCTAAGTCCCTTCATTTCCTCAATGCCTTTCAGAAGGAAAAACTAGTCAGTGAATGCTGTTAGGAATAAAGCCCTGCTTCCTGGGGCTGAAACGAAAATACCTCCAGCTGTCTGACTAGCAAAGAATTTACAATCATGGCATGACTTGAATCAGTAAAAATGAATCCTGTTAGGTGGTTTTATGTCTGTCTCATACACATTCTACAAATGAGGATTTGGGAGCGTTCAAAGGTTGCTCCCTATGTTTAGTTTTATTTCCCTTTGAAAAGTAGTTTCACTTTGTCTTCAAAGTGATTTAATTTATAGAAAGTTATCATATACAACTTTTAAGATGTGAGAATTGGGGAATAAAATACATATTAAAGCAATGGATTTTCATGGTTTATATATGAAAGTTACAGTGTTTTGCTTATATTGTTTTTCTCCTTGTAATATATGAACCAAAAAATGGCTCTTGCTTTGGTTCTCATTTCCCATTTTATACAGAACATTTGGTACAAAACTGCTCTGCCAGCTTTGGTTAGCACTCAGAGCCATAAAGAGGCTTC